>NC_056728.1:936790374-937040374 GCF_019279795.1 Protopterus annectens | reverse complement strand
TATTTTTGGGCAAAATTATGCATTTGATTTTTTTGTTGGTGATTTGATGGTGACAAGTTGATCTTTTTGCTGACAGTCTGCTTGAATGAAAGTCTGTGGATCTGATCCTTGAACATGTGCTTTGGTCAGAAGACAGGGCCGCTGATCCTGATGACATGGAGAATGTAAGGCCAGGGAGGAGGATGGGGGCTCTGGCCCAAACAAATGTGGACAGTGGACTTCAGGGACATGGGGACCAGTAACACAGTGATTAATTGGGATGACAGGGATCTGATCAGTGACAGTGTGCCTGAGTGAGAGGTCATATGCACTAATCAATGTCTGTGTGCATGTGTGTGTGTGTTTGTGTGTGTGTGTGTGTGTATGTGTGTGCGTGCGTGTGTGTGCAGGGAGGTTAGGGCAAATTTTGGTGTCTGTTGGATGGAGGGCTGTCACCTTAAGTGCTGATAGAGTAACCTGGAATGCTGTTCTGCTTACTGACATGCTAGAAGTAGGTGACTCACAGATGTTGCATATCCTTATAATTACAAGCAAACAACAATCAACAGATTAAGTTTATTGTATTATACATGGATATTGACAATGTATTTTTTTCTCCCACCATATCATTTCATACCATGCCTCTAAAGTTACATGTACCTCCCTTGGTTTTGAAAACCTAAATGCAAGTATGAAAATAAAAACAAAAAATAAGGACAGCAATTAATTTCTCCACTGCACATCATACTAGATTAAAAATCAGTGTTAGTTTGTTACTTATGCACTTCCATTTCAATGTTTCCTATTCTGCCTATTATTCATTGGCAAGCCATTTAGTAAAGGAAGTCATCCCCAAAATATGTCAGAATGCCATGATGAGCTAGGGGGTTAAAAGGAAATTTAAAGAAAAGGTGCCGTAAAGTGTAAATGAGTTAGGGTATTGTCCTTTCTTTGTGTACCATCTTATTGTTAACAATATTTTATATTTTCAAATAAAATTAACAGTAAAAATGGACAATTTTACAATAAAGACTCATTTATATTCAAAAATGTACGTGCTGATTGGACAGTCCAATGTGCTCATTGTTAATCCAACATAACCCAAAAGACACAAATCTGACCAATCCCAGTACATTTAGCATTGAGAGTGGTACTCCAAGTAGCTGCACTGACTGTACATAGAAGAAATTGACAGAATGTCCTTTTCATCCACACTCAAATGCAAAACCTCTCCTTATATAAATATTTAAAACAAATTAAAGTAATATCGACATAAACAACTATCTATGACAAAACTCTTATCTCCATTAATATTCAAAAAACTTGCATGCTGATTAGGCACCTTATCCCCAGGTACATGTATTAAGTACCACCTTATGCCCCAGGCACACATATTAAGTACCACCTTATCCCCCAGGTGCACATATTAAGTACCAACTTATCCCCCAGGTGCACATATTAAGTACCAACTTATCCACCCAGGCACACATATTAAGTACCACCTTATCCCCCAGGCACACATATTAAGTACCACCTTATCCCCCAGGTGCACATATTAAGTATCATCTTATCCCCCAGGTGCACATATTAAGTACCACCTTATCCCCCAGGTGCACATATTAAGTACCAACTTATCCACCCAGGCACACATATTAAGTATCATCTTATCCCCCAAGCACATCTATTAAGTACCACCTTATTCCTCCAGGCACATGTATTAAGTACCACCATATCGCACAAGTACACGTATTAAGTACCACCGTATCCACCCCAGGCACACATATTAAGTACCATCTTATCCTCCAAGCACACCTATTAAGTATCACCATATCACCCAGGTACATGTATTAAGTACCACCTTATCCCCCAGGCACACATATTAAGTACCACGTTATCCCCCAGGTGCACATATTAAGTACCATCTTATCCCCCAAGCACACCTATTAAGTACCATCTTAGCCCCTATACACACATATTAAGTGCCATCTTATCCCCCAGGCACACATATTCAGTACCACCTTACCCTCCCAGGCAAACATATTAAGTACTATCTTATCCCCCAGGCACACATATTAAGTACCATCTTATCCCCCAAGCACACCTATTAAGTACCATCTTAGCCCCTATACACACATATTAAGTACCACCTTATCCCCCAGGAACACATATTAATTACCACCTTATCCCCCATCAGTTTATAGGGAACAATGACCATTTTATAACACTGACAAGTTTAAGTGTCCTTTGGATGCGATGTTAAACCATAGTCCCATCTGCTTAACGTGGTGGCAGCTCAGCTGTATGTGAAAGAGCCCTCAGCAGCTATTAAAAAGAGTAGGGAAAGAGTGCCAATGTCCTGGCCAAATTTCACCTAGTAGTATAAATACTATCTCAGGTCTGCCCTGAAAGAGGCCAATAGCCTAGAGTGACTAACCTGATCAACAAAAGGATAAATAAATAAATAAATAATAAAGTGAATGAGGTTGGAACCTGTGGAGGCATCCTTTCCCACATTTACAGAAAAATAACGCATTTCCAATTAAACAAAAGTTCACTATGCCCATGCAGAATATGGCAGAATATGGCAGAGTTATTTACTTGTTTTGGATCCAATATTTTTATTAGCATTCAAAGAAGTACAAAAAGGTATCTTATGTCTTTTATATATCCTACTCACAACTGATGCAACCTCTCTGCTATGACCATGGCCAATGCTCTCTATCCACCACCCTTGTTGTTAAATATTGGTTCATCTTTAATGCTAATGATATAAAGATGGTAATTGGAATGTCATGTGGCACACAAGATCTTTAGAGAAATAAGTTGTAATATAGACCACATAAAAGTTATAATGCATCTTCTGTCTCTCTGGATTATTGATTAAGCCTCCTGATATGATACAGTCTCATAAAGTAGTAAAATACAGGTCCATCGGTATGTACTAGGCAATCAGTCTGCAGACCATTTCAGCTTAGTAAATAACCTCTACTCAAAAGTTCCGTTCATTCTGAAGGAGGGCAGCACAAGGCAGACTGCGTTAGAACTTGCAATTATTTAGGTTTACCTTGAAGGGGGAAAATGTGCCACTCTTCTTGTCATGTAGCAGAGTTTGTTCCAAAGCTGGGGAATACTTTCTGATATGAATTTATAACACTGCATTCATTTATTTATTTCTTGATGAAGATTATTTCCCTTAACCTAGTCTTTGATGTGCTATTTATTCTGTGGAAAACTAGAAGGGAAAATAGGTTTAGATCTTTCATGGCTTGAAAGGCTAGACACAGATCCCCAAGGAGGAGTCTATATGAGTATAGATAATGGACTTCTAGTCTATCTTGATAACTACATTTTTGAAACTGGTGGTCTTTTTAGTTAGGAACCTCATGGTTATCTCAAGTTGAGCTGCATGTTTAGATAATACATGCCAAAATGGCATTATATCCAATGATGAGTCTGGTAAGATACGAGTAAAGGAGAATTAGGACTTCTTTGGATCTAGAAGAGATGCTTTGGAAAATTACAAAAGCCATATAGAAGGGCCTTCTAACTACAGTAGTGACATTTGGCTAAAATGTAAGGAATTCTCTACAAAAGTGACCAAATCTCTTACAATAATATCTAAGTGGAGAGATTTGTGGTATGGAAAAATGTTTTATTTACCAGAATAGACTATGCTACATTTTCCACATTTAATTAATTTGAGACCATTGTCCTCGTACCAATTGATATTGGAGCAATTGTGGTGAATGTTTCAAATAAATTAATGAGGTTAACAAGGCAGGACCTTCCTTTGACAGAGCCAAACTGATGACAGTCCAGAGTTAAACAATTTTGAATATACAGATTAATGAGTTAAGACGAGTACAAGATCCTATAGAAACTGTAGATGTTTATGTTAGAGCTGAAAACAGTGAATTTTGTGATCTATATGATTCTTTAATAGGAAAAAAACTTTGTGGCATAAGGAATTATGAAACAAAGGGCAGGCTTTTAAGATTCTCAGATCTATCTTTACTAAAAAAAAAAAAAAAATAAAATAAAATAAAAAAAAGCATGGCTGCATGAAAAAATAGTAAAATTATTTTATTTATTTGGCATTTGTTTACAGGAAAAGTTCAACTGGGCATGAATCTTATTTTCAGCTGAGACCCAGGGAAAAAAGCTGCAACATACATAGTTCAATTAATAAACTACAAAATATTATCACATGAAGTGCAGTAACAAATAGGAGAATCGAAATACAGGATAAATAAAGTTAGATCAGAAAATCATACAGTGAATATTAAACAACAATCATAGGATATTAAACAACCAGGAAGGTACAGCCAGTAGTCATAACTGATGGTAAAGATGTTAAGCATTTTAAATATGGGCAAAAGACCAAGAGTAAGGCAAGAGTTTTTGCAGTTCGGGGAGATTAGGAAATGGAGATAAAGCAGGGAGCTATCAGAGAAGTAACTGGTGCTTTGGTTAATAACAGAAGGAAGGGAAGGAAACTGGAAAAAAAGAAGAGCAAGGGAAGTAGAAGGGAGAAGGAAGGAAGACAGGGGAGAAAAGGGGAAGAGGAAAGGAGTAACGGGTAGTGTCAGCCTGGTGTTAAGACATGTACAGAGCCAGGAGTTAAGGAGAAATATCTGTATAAGTTGTTTGAATGTCTGACTACATGGCATTGCTCTAATATCTGTAGGAATACCATGCTGGACCTTCTCTACCGAGTAGGAATATAGGTATTGACCAATACATTTTTTTTTCGTTTATGGATTTCAAGGAGGCTTTTCTCAGATGAGCAAAGAGGGGGATTAGGAAGGTAATAGTTAAGAATAGTGCTGGTTGCTGAGTACGATGAGGATTTATATACCATTTTATGAGCAAGGAGGAGTTGGGTGAATTGAGGTAGTGAGGTGACTCAAGCCAGTATAAATATCTGAGAGTGGAGCAGTGGTGGGAGTTGTATGACTGACTGGCTGTAAATCTAGCTACTTTGTTATAGCAAAGCTCACGTTTTGGACTTAGGGAGATCTGAATGTTGGTGAAAATGGGTGAGGCATGTAGTAGTGAAGGAAGGAGATATGTATTGGCTAGAGTAGCTCTTGAGGAGTTGGTAAGGAATATTTTAGATCTATAGAGCATGCCCAGTATTTGGTATGTTGTTTTTATGCACTTTTGAATGTGAAGATCAAATTTCAGTTGATCGTCTACTATGACACCAAGTAACTTTGTGTGAGGTACAACTTCAATTTCTGTAGTTGAGAAATGATATTTTGAAGGTGTCTTTTATGTGTCATTGGGATTTGGGGAGAAATAAGGGAAGTTTTGTTTTATTTGGATTTAGGAAAAGCTGACTGTCTCTGAGCCAGTTTTCAATAGAATTTAAAGCCTGCTGAGTGATAGGACTATCAGATGAGGAAATGACAGTGGAGTCATCTGCGTATTGCATAAGTGTAGCTTGTTGGGAGGATGTATATAGATCATTTATAAATATGTTTAAAAGGAGGGGGCCAAGTACAGAACCTTGTGGGCCACCTTTATTAACTGGGAGAAAAGATGAGGAATTAGAGAGCCATTTAACAGATTGTAGCCAGTTAGATGGGTAGCTATAGAACCAAGTGACTTTTGCACTGGAGAAACCTGAAGCAGACATTTTTGGGAGTAGTTTGGTATGTGAGACTGTATCGAAAGCTTTAAAGAGATCTAAAAAGAGGGAAGAAACAAAATTGTTATCTTTGGCTTTAATGACGTGGTCCAGAAAGGCAACAAAGGTAGCTCATGTGGTATGATCTGGGCAAAAGCCGTGTTGGATAAAAGTTATTAGGTTTTCTTGGAGGAAGTATTGTCAAAGTGGTTTATGAATACATTTTTCTAAGATCATTGAAAGAGGGAACACTGTTGCAATTGGTCTGAAGTTTGTTATTTCAGTGGAGTTTCCCCCTTTATGAAAAGGAATGATGTAAAATTTATTCCAGAGAGATGGGACATATGACTCACGAATGGATCGACTGATCATGATGGTTAGGCAATAGAGGGGGCAGCAGACTTTTGACATTCATAAGAGAGATTGTCTAGAGAGGGTGAGCAGGGCTAAAGTTTGTATTATATTTTTTTTTATATAGGAAGAAGAGACGGATTTTAAGTTGCAAATGGCATTGTCAGGGGTGACAGGATTCTGTAGGGAGTTTCGGGTGAGGGTGGCTATTGAATCTATAAATTGAGAGTTAAATTTAGAAGCAGTTTCTAAGGGTGAGCTGTCTGGACAAGAGTTATGGGTACTAAGAGTTCCAGGGTATAATATTTTCTTGATAGTAGACCAACATTTTGGGGGGATTGTGTTTGTGGTTATCTTGTGGGTTGAAGTAATAATATTTCTTACCAGCAGTAACTTGTTTTTGTTATGTTTTGTAGCTGTTTGTAGGTCTTTAGTGAGTTTGAGATTTGTATTTTGCCACTTTCTCCAAGCTTTGTATCTCTTGTATATTAACTGTCTACTAGAAGGGGTTAGGCAGGGTGACTGGGTGAATTTAACTCTCCTTTTTCTTATAGGAGCGAGGCTACAGAGAATGTCAAGAAATATTGTATTAACTTTTAGAACAGCATTATCCAGTGGTAGGGAATAGAGGATGGACCAATTAATGCTATTAAGGGTGTCACTGAAGATCTTGGAATTGAAATTTCAGAGGTTATGGCAGTCTTTATAAAGGTGCTGTTTGATATGGTAAGTTGCTAGTCTGTGAACATAGGTGGGATGGTGATCTGAAGAAAGAGCTATGTGTAAACAGTTTGACTATTCTGGTCATCAGATGGCAGCATTAGGTTAGGTATGCTTGATGTGAGTACAAAAAAAATAAACAAAAAGGTCAGGCTTTGATTTCAAATAGTTACACAAAGTAAATTCTATTATTTTGGGTTATATGGCTTGTGAAAAGCTTTGATTGATGATGTGAATTCCCAATATAAATGCAAGAAGTACTTCTTTCTACTTTTCCCGGTTAGGGGTCGCCACAGCAGATCACCTGTCTGCTCATGACTGGCAGTAGAGTTTTATGGTTTCGAGTTGCCAGCCCAGTGCCCAACCTTCCATGGAAGGCACACACACACGCACCCACTCATACCTAGGGCCAATTTAGAGTGTGCAATCCACCTACAGCATGTCTTTGGGATGTGCGGGAAAACTGTAGCACCCGGAGGAAATCCACACGTCCACAGGGAGGACATGCAGACTCAGCACAGAAGGCACCCCAGCCGAGGATCGAACCTGAGAACATGTGCTTAAAATCAATCAATCAGGAAATCACAAAGATGTTTCAGATAGTGTCTAGAGTCATAACATTAGCATATTGTATGATATCTTACTGGGTTTTGAAGAGTTGCAAGGAAAATATCACATACAAATAAAACATGGCAGTGTCTAGTAATGTACTTCTGGCACTCAGACGTGAGAGAATTAAAGCATATGGATGCTTTACCAGAGCCTATGGATCTAGTGAATAATATAATCACTACTGAAAAGAAAGAAAGAAAATATTAACATTTGGACTGATTCACAGTATCTGAATAAAGTCACTGAAAGTGAACATGACCCAATGCTTACAGTGGAAGAAGTAATATTAAGAATGCCAAGTACTGGGAATTCTCATGATGACAGACTCAAGCTGACATCTTGCTGTACAAGTTCCAAGTTCCAACAGGAAGCATTAGCTGAAAGTGTGCTCAAACTCTTTGGTATCCAATAAAAGCAAGCATACAAAATGAAGACATCAGGAAAAAAAAGTTGCTCTGCCTTTTATGCCATCTGAAAAAAGAGATTGGGTAACAGAGAATTTATTGTATTCAGCATTCGGTATTCAGACATTGCAATAGTTCTACAAGACAGAGAAAGACAGATCAAGTGTTTTCATTTTTTATCTGACTTTAAATTAATTTTAACATTCTGTATCTGCTTTAACTAAGGTATTTAAGCCTAAATACTGATTCTAGTACATAGCTGCACTGCATTTTTGTTGATTTAAGTGGTCTAACTGTTGTTACTAAGCCTTGTTTTCATTCTTTTGTACTGAGTGTATGTCAGGCTAGTTCAGGACTTGTCTTTGCATTGGGGACAGTCACAGGGCAGTCAGCTCAGAGCTAAGGGTCTATTGTAATTGATTACCCTCCACCATACCTCTCAACCTCTTAATGCAATAAATCTGTACAAAAATAGGGGAACATTTTAAATGCTGCTCTTATAAACTTAGAACATTGCTAGAATAACAGGATTTGTGTTAACATGCATTTTCTGAAGGATATGAAGTCTGAAACTCAAATGCATGTCATTATTTAGTGACTTTAATCCTTAGATTATCCCAGTGATTATTAAAAAAACCCCACAATTTTTATGAAGTCAGACCAAAAATATGAGACAAAATCTGGGCGTTCTCTGAAAATCTGTACATTTGAGAGGTATGCCCTCCACGTGCCCTTTTACACCTGTGTTCTTACAGCCAGTGTATCTATTGTTGCCTTTCCCTTATGATAATTTGACAACATAATTTTCTTACTCTCCCTGTTCATTACCTTGACAATAAGCACATAAGTATAATTTTTGCAGACCCCTCAATCCATTATTGTAAGTTACTTGAAAATGCAAATTGACTTACTGTGACTAATGTGGCAACCATTCTCCTAAATACTGTGATTTTCAAAATCTTAAAAAGGTATACTGCCCCCTTTAAAAGTCAAACTACCATTTCAGCCTAACTCTTATGAACTTCATACTTCTGATGATGACTATCTCTCCCTTGTTCACCCACATTTTAAAACAACAATAGTAGAAAAAGCTTTTTCAAGATTTGGACCTGCAACCTGGAATTACCTACCTACTTAAAATCACAAACCAAGAAATTGCTTAAAATTTTGCAGAGCAGCTTTAAAAGGACCTCAAGAGAGAATTTACTTGCAATTGCTATTAGTACAATGATTAACACTACTGTTAATACTGTGGCTACCATGTACAAATGTTATTCACTGCTGGTCTGTATTATTATCTGTACATTCACTGCTGGTCTATTTTGTATAGTTTCATAGTTTCATAGTTTAGTACTAGGCTATTTGCCCTGGGGCATTTATAAGCCTAGCCATAGTGATGTGGCTTTCGCCACCCCATGTATGGTACAAAAGTGTACAGAATAGATTTAGAATACTGTGCCTCTGTCTAGTAGTGACACAGTGAAGACCCCCTTACATAATAGAATTAGTTTACTGTGCTTCTGTCTAGTAGTGACACAGAGATGACCCCTGGGATTAACCTATGATCTCCCATCCACTCGTCAAGATTTCTCTTGAAGAGAGTCAGTGAGGGGCTCTGCCTAACATGAACTGGGATTCTGTTCCAGAGTATGGGAAGCCTCTGCATTATGAATCTGTCCCTCCAGCATGTCCTATTCATATTTGTGCTGAGGTTTAAATCTTTAGCTCTCGTGGTTCTGATGGATTTGGATTTTTTGAGGTGGAGCATGTCCATCAATTCCTGATTGGACATGGTCTTGTATGTCAGGCACAGATCACCTCTGAGTAGGCGGTATGCTACTGAATAGAGCTGGAGTTTCTTTAGTCTGGCAGCATATGACATATGTTGGAGACCCTTGATCCTCTTGGTGAGGTACTTTTGGGGTCTCTCTAGCTGTTGCAAGTGCCAGGTGAGGTACATACCAAATGGGGCATTGTACTCAATCATGAGCCTGATAAGGGAGGAGTATAGGGGTACTATGACCTCCTTTGATCTGGATGTGAATCCCTTCATAATAAGGTGGGCAAGGTAGAAAGTCTTTCTAACCACTTTAGCAACGTGGGTGTCAAATGAGAGGTCACTATCGACTTGGGTCCCCAGGTCTCTGATTACTTTTTCCATACTCAGTGGGTTACTGTCTATGTGATAATTTGTGGGTACTTTGTTTTTCCCAAAGGGGATGACTATACATTTTTTGGCATTTAGTTTAAGGCTATGACTCCAGCACCAATTGTCCGTTTCAGTGAGGCCTTTCTGTAGGATGTATTTGTCAGCTGGTGTATCGACTATGGCGCCTAGTTTGCAGTCATCTGCGAACATTGTCAGCCACAACCCTCCCATGTTTGCTTTCACATCTGAGAAATAAATGCCGAACAAGAGGGGTCCCAGGACAGAGCCCTGTGGGACACCACTTATGACTGGCTTTGAGTCTGACATGGCTCCAGCGATTTTGACTTTATGGGTTCTATCCTTTAGCCAGTTTGCAACCCATCTTGTGACATATGGAATTACATTTAAGCTGTTGAGCTTGTCTATGATGCCTGAGTGGGGTATTGTGTCGAAAACTTTAGCCAAGTCCAGGTAGGCTGTATGGACTGCTTTGCCCTCGTCAATGGCTCTAGTGACTGTTTCGAAAAAGTCAATCAGGTTCAAAAGGCAGGATCTGCCCTTTACAAAGCCGAACTGGGTGGGATCAAGTGTCTGTAAGTCCCCAATGTCTCTGTTTATGAGTTCATAATGATTCTTTCCATAGCTTTGCAAACCAGGCTGGTTAAGCTTATGGGGCGGTAGTTACCAGGGTCTGTAGAGGTGCCTCCTTTGTGGAGTGGGACTACTGTTGCTGTACGCCAGTGTTCAGGTACATATCCTGTAGTAAGGCTAAGGTTAAATAGCATTTTTATGTGTGGGTTTAGCTCCTCTTGGAGTTCACGTAGCACGCAACCCGGGATACCGTCAGGTCCCATTGATGCTGTGTTTTTAGCTTTGCTGAGGGCGGTTCTCACCTGGACATCTGAGATGACAGGGAGGTTACATTCAGCTGGGATAAGTATTTATTCTTTTGGGGGTGAGGGAGGGGAGAAATTTGCACTGAACCTGTCTGCCAGAATGTTGGCAATATCTGTGGGTTCAGTGTATTTTTTGTCATTGTGAACTAACTCTGAACATATCTGAGGGTTTCCGCCTAGGTTTCTAACATAGCAGAAGAAGGCCTTGTGGTTATCTTTAGTGTCCATAGCGATTTTTCTCTCAAAGTTGGCCTTGGATATTTTTATGAGAGAACGTAGCTTTCTACTAGTGCTGATCAGAGATGCCTTGCCTTTATGGGATTTTGCTCTGTCGTGCAGTAGCTTCCTTCTTTTGTTATACAATTTGTTTATGGCTGGGGTCCACCAGACAGGACGCCTGCCCTTGGTGGAGAGGGTCTTGGTTTTATTTGGGATTGCATGATCCATGCATTCTTGGAGATGTCCGTAAAAAGCATTTGTGAAGGATTCTGCATGGTGGGATGTGGTGTCCACTGGCCCAGTGGGCTTAAAGGATACCATCTCAGTTTTAAGAAGTGTAAAGTCGGCTTTTGAGAAGTTTTTCACTGTAATCTTTTGTGTTGGGGGTGGAGGTGGGATATGTATATCCAGGGTGATTAGTTTGTGGTCAGATCTCACTAGTGAGGAGTATACTTCCGGTGTGGAGCACTTTGTCCCCATGTTTGTGATGATCAGGTCTAGTATATTATCTCCCCTTGTGGGAGAGTTGACTAGCTGTTCCATTGCATTTGAATTTATGAATTCCTGGAACCTTTGGGCTAGGGTGTTTGGGCTAGAATAATGCACCCAGTCTGTTAGGTTAGTTGAAGTCTCCCAATATGATGGTGTTTGGTGAGACATTCAAATCCTCCAATGTCTTTAGGAAGGCTGAATGGGATTCCTGAGATTGGGAGGGTGGTCTGTAACATGCTACCAGTTGTATAGCAGTTTTGCCTATGGTTACTGGATGGTCTCTGATGCTTCATGTGTTGCCACTAACCTGGAGGTGTGGGTATCCTTGATGAATATGGACACTCCCCCTCTCTTTTTGGTTTGGCCCGAGTTTTGGGGCCGAAAAGAAAAGCATGATACGAGGTATAGCCTGGTAGTGCTGGGGTGCTCTCAGGAGCTTTGAACCAGGTTTCAGTTACTGCACAGACATCAATGTTCTCCATACTGAGGAGTGCTTCGAGAACCTGCATCTTGAGATTTAGACTTCTGGCGTTGAGCAGCATTACCCTTAATTTTTTTCCATTTTTGTTTTCTAAGGAGGTGGGTTTGTCTTTTGAGCCTTGCCTAAAAAAGGCACTATGGGGGTGGCAAGAGCCTTAGCCAATATCTGGAAGCCCAGTGGTGACAGATGCAAGCCATCCCTTACGAAGCAGCGTGGCTTGTCCAGCATGTCATCCCAAGCAGACAGACATTGGATCCCCTTAGAATGACACCAGTATTTGAGCCAATTATTAAAGCTGATCATGGCATCATTCTTGGTGAGGGCAAGATGCTGCTCAGGGTCAGGGTCATACCAGCCTGGGCTACATAATCAGAGAGCTCCTCTATGTCTCTTTTCATGTAGTCCAGGGAGGTACGTCTCAGGTCATTCATGCCGGCATGGACAATGACTGAGTCATATTTGTACTTGCTTTGGAGTGACCTGAGTGCGTGTGTTATGTGGCGGATCCTAGCTCCCGAAAGGCAGCTCACCGTTACCCTCTCCTTGTTCAGCCTGGTAAGCAGAACGTCAGTGTGTCTGACTACAGAGTCACCTATTACTAGTGTATCAGGCATGGTGTTTGGCCTTAAGGGCTGTGATTGTTTGACACACTGATTTATGGAAGTATGTGTTGCATGTGTTATGTTTTGTGCTGGTGGATTTTTGGGTGTCTGCTTTGGGAGCCTCTGTTGTTTTGGTAAGTTTTTTGTTAGAGCCTCCAAGTATGTCTTTGTGTTATTATGTGTTTGGTTTGCAGTTGTGGTAGGTCTATGTGGGACTGGGTTTGGTGTGTGTGTGGTTACCTTCTCCTCCTGTCTGGTCTTGCCAGTCCTGAGTTGAGAGAGTTCAGCCTCCAGTTTGGCTATATAGTTGCATCTCTCACATGTATTTGTATTTGTTGGGAGGAGGAGAGGGTTGTCTGTGTACATGAGACAATTGTAGCATTGTCTCAAGATTCCCAAATTAACCAGCTGAACCGGAGAGGATGCTAGTAATCTACCACTCGACATGCTAAAATATTATAAGGGAGTGCTGTGTCTTTAAGGGAAGTGGGTATTCACAGGGGTGGTAGGTGGATGTAGTGTTTACTTTAGTTAGCGAGTGCTTACTTAGAAAAGAGGTTTTGAGAACAAGTGCTAGGCTTATAATAAAGCGAGTAGACCGATTATTATAAGAGTAGAGCTTTCTTAAGGGAAAATTTGAAGAGCAGACTTGGCGGAGCCAGAAAAAGTTTAACCTTGTTTAACCGGCACTGCGCTATGCGCACAATCGCACAAAGTCACGCAAACGTGGATTTTAAACAGGGAACTTCAAAAGAGCTAGAAATGGTCCAAAACAATGAATTACTACAAGCTCTTGTGCTGAGGTCACTCCTTCAGGGACAGATAGGCTGCTCAAGGCTCCCCACTCCCACTGGTGAGCAAAGAAACTTCCTTCTATCCAAGTAAGGCAATGGACAACACAGGAACTACACCACAGCCCAGAATACAGCAAAGCCTGTATACTGGTCTAAACTAGTTGAGGAGAGGCGGGAAAACAAGGATTTTTTTTTTTTTTTTTGTTTTTGAGATAGAAAGCACACAGAAATGCAGGAAACAGTAATAAATCAGTTACACAGGCTAGCACACTTTAGTGGGCAGACTCAACAGTTAAATTTAACAAACAAACAACTTTCGACCAATTTTCGACTAAATGAAACTTTAAGTGCAGATAATATATAATGCAACAAACAGTTAAAAAAACAGTTTAAGCTTGTTCAAAGTAAGCAAGAGAAGGTATTTCAGGTAAAAAAAACAGCAAAAAATACTTAAATCAGGAAAGTAGTCGCTTTTCTCAGTTCTCTGCTGCTAGGACCACTCTGCAGGACCACAAGGAGCTGTTTCTGAGTATAGCCAGAAAAAAATGCTCAGAGGCGGATTTTAAACAGGGAACTTATATTGCATTCTGATACATTTGTATGCCCGTATATAGAATTTGTATGGATTTGTTTTTAATTGTGCTATGCTGAAGTTTGTTCTTTGGAAATAAGCAAGATTGATGGAGCAATAAGGTTTTCTTGGAGTTGCTTTTGTAGGAAAGGTAGTTGTTGCTAGATATAAAGATAAGCATGTCATCTGCATACAAGATGAGGGAGAGATTGGGTAGGTTAAAGGAAGTATGAAGCCTTAGGGGACTGCATTGTGAACATGGAATTCTGTAGAGATGGAAGTTGCAATTTTTACTCTTAATAGCCAAAGCTTTATGGCTGATTCCTATCTTGAGTAGGTGGGATAGAGGATCTAGTTATCCACAAGGTCAGATACATATGTGAAGTCAATGAAGTGAACACCTGTAAGATACCCTTTATCAATACTAAGTAGGATTTCATTTGTGAGGGTCCAAATATAGTCATAGTACTTGTACAAGACCAATATCCATTCTGTTTTGGGGAAAGATAATGGCACTATTTTAAGCATTTTGAAAGCTGCTGGTATATGATTTTTATTTCTAGAATTTTGCCTATAGTAGGCAACATTAACAATCAAAGTTATCAGGTACAGGAAGATTTCAGTTGCATAGGTAGGGATCTGACTAAGGTGGATTTCCAGATATGGGGCATGAGGTTTGTAGATAGGCAAAGGTTGTATTATATATAGTAAAAGGCTGATAATAGGGAACTGGGGATCTAAATTATCAGAGTCAGTAGGGGTGTCAATAAGAATTTCTTCTAGCATGGATTAAACTCATTTTGACTGATTCTTCCTAAAGTAGAAGGCTAGTAGATGTGTGGGGGGGGGGGGGAGTGGTCTGAGTGGGAATCTGGGGAGATTGCTGAATTCCTTATGAAGGTCAGATGCAGATATGTAACTCAGGTTGCAGTGAACTGGATCTTGATTGGTGTTAGTGTCTGGTGTTTTATGCCCTTCAAGGAGATTAACTTCTTGTCAAAATGTTTTGGGAGCTAAGAAATAAGTGCTGCTTGAATGTGAAGGATTTGAACTTATGTCATTTTATGGCCTATTTTTAGAGGTTACAAAGTTAGGTCAAATGGCTATATGTCTCACTCGAAGAGTTTTGTTCCCATGTATGCCAAACTTCATCCCACAGCTTTAATAGGTGTTTTAGTTCTATAACCAAGAAGAGATGACAGACGTGAAGGACCAAAACTAGCAACCAAGAAATACTGCACAAAATTTCCAAAAAGAAAGGTCAAAAGTCTAAAACAACCATTGACACTTAATTGAAAAAGTAGAGGAATGTTTTATATAGGCATTATCATAGCTATTAGCATTTTCCCTAAAAGCAAGCAAATCCTTGGAACTTTCTTTGTGGAATATGTCCAATTTGCCTGGTGTTTCTTGGGTAGTGTTTTAGTTCTATCATTTCCAGTCATTTGTGTGTGTGTGTGTGTGTGTGTGTGTGTGTGTGTGTGTGTGTGTGTGTGTGTGTGTGTGTGTGTGTGTGTGTGTGTGTGTGTGTGTGTGTGTGAAAAGTCTATTGAATTACTGGGTAGAGTTTGTTTTTGCAGCTTGAGAAAGGCAACATTAGTATATTTCTGAAGGTTTGGATCTTGAGAGGATAGAACTGATGATGAGTCTATAGTGGTGAGGCAGATTTTGATTTTGGCAATGTTGCTTTGTGATTTGGATATGAAGTAGATTAGTCTGGGGATATTTGATTGGGTGACTATTAATAGTGAAGCTAATGGCTTGCAAATATCAGTTAGGGATACGGTATTTAAAGCAGGTTTTAGGACCTCTTAATTTCTGTAGATATGAACAGTACAAAAATATTGAAGTTGGATGGGGAAACAAGATGTTAATTTGTTCACTCTGGTTGATGACCAAGGCCAGTTACAGCTGACCCATACTAGGGAGCCTCTATCATGGCAGAAAGGTGTTGCTGTGGGGAGCACTGACAACAAACTATGAGTCCTTAATGCACTCAGCACTTATCAGAGGCAGCGTATTGTGCTGCCGCTCTGCAAAGGGAAGACAGTCAGCTTAGATCAGAAGGGCTGGGGGACACTAGTAGGGTGCTTACCAAACTAATCTTACATTTCACCCTGGAGTTATCATGTGACCTGCAACAACCACTTAACAAGTAAGTCTTCACAAGCAGGAACTGCAAACAGATGTTACAATGGGGTGGGTAATGGGGTCTTGTATATCTGCTGTGTGACCCTTTCACAAGGTTGCAAAAATTTGTAGCATGAAGTTATGCAAATAAGAAAAAAAGAGATTGCAGTTAAAGAGTGCAGTTATGTAGGTATACAAGTCAGACAGAAGAAGAATGAGGGTTTATGGGGGGGAGAGGAAAACGTAGACGTGAAAGTGTAACGAGCAGTAGAGTAGATTACAGGTTCACGAGCAGAGTGATGAGAGAAAGAAATAAGGTGGAGTACAGATGGAAGGAGGAGATTCAGGAGAGTTAGAAGAAAAAGAGCAGTGTCTTTAACAGAACAGATTATAAGCAACTAAGTTCCAAATAGAGAACTAGGGTGGACAAACAATCTATTTCTATAAACTGAATATTACATCATTATGTATAATGTAGTTATGCTCAATAAATGGACCAATACACTCCTCCCTTCAATATAGCTGTGATGTCCCACCACTGCCAACCAGTAATCAAGGAACCTCAATCCCCACCACTGGCACCAGTGGGGGACGTACACTGGGAGGATAACAAGTACACACACAGTATTTCCAGATGCAGCTCTCTGCATCAAGTGCAATTTCCCTTAAGAGCACACAGAGACCACAGTCAGTCCGGGGCTGGTTTCTCCCTCTTCCTCCACATCCCCAGCTATAGAGTTGAGTCCTTAGCCATGGTTCCAAGCCTAGTCCTCCAACACTCTCTCTGTTCAACCAGTGCTTCATGTCCCTAGCCAAGTTGCTGACACAGATACTCTTGGAGATTTGTTTTAGACATACACACACACACACACACACACACACACACACACACACACACACACACACACACACACACACACACACTTGGGAAAGGCTGGCACAGGTTTACTAGCTATGCCCCCTTCTGCCCAGACTTTAAGGTTGGTATCACTGCCACCAGAACCCCTTAACAGCTACTTTAACACCCTTTACAAAAGGTATCCAATCTTACTGTGTAATATTAATACTAATACAAATGATAGTTTGACCAAGAGCAAGGCTATTAGGAGTGGACTACACAGTGACACCAAATAACTATGCAAGTACTCTCAAAACTTAAATATCTCTACACAGATCAGCCACAGTGTAAAGTTTAAATATATTTAATAATAAATAATAAGACAATATTTTATATATCTATATATATATATATATATATATATATATATATATATATATACATATATATATAGTTCCCCTTCACAAAGTCGAATGTTCAGAAACTCAAAATGCATATGGCCGAAACCATGTGCTCGAATTTCTGAAGCTCGGCTTCATGAAAGGGAGCTGTAAAACAGAAAAACGTAACACAACAAAGTGTTTCTGCAGGGGGGGCTGTGCCCCCCTGCTACTTATTTATTCCAATTCTGAGATCATACTACAGTGCAGAAAGGGAACTCCCCTGTTCTGCGCTGTATGCCGTTCCCCATTCACAGAGTCGAGCTTCCACAATTTCGAGCCTATGGTCTCGACCATATTGCTTTCAAGATTGTGGCTGTTCGACTTTGTGAAGGGGAACCATATATATATATATATATATATATATATATATATATATATATAGTCACAGTGATGAGTTCAAAACCACAGGAAATATTTAAAACAGCATTGTAGGACAGTCTCAAATAAATAAAGAAAAATATCTAAACTAAACTTTGCTATATTACTGACTATACCTAAGAGAATTATTATAACCTAAGAACTGACTAATAGAGCAAGGCAGATGTGTGAATGGATCTTCTAGTCGTTGTCAAGTCCAAGAAAGAATACAGAATACTTTGCCTCACTGAGAGACTTCTCAAATTAAAATCTCAAATATTACTGCTGGGATTGCTTGCAGAATGACATCACATCTTGTCATCTGACTCTAGTTCCCAGTCAAACCCCCCACTGCTGGAAGCTGGCAGTATTTAGCATCTACCTGTGAAAATACATCGACCTTAGATCTTTGGCAGATGCTAGAAGTCATAAAACAATTGCATTCTTTCATGCTTTCAAGACTAGTAATTAATTCACCCTAAAGACAATACAGAAAGCTTCTCAGCACAGACTCTGTGTCTCTAGCTGCACTGAAAACTGAAAGATGCCATCTTTTATTGCACAGACTATAAAGTAATTTAATATCAGCTGTTTTTCTAAAATTGACTAGACTGAGGTTAACCTCCTGTATCCCACTTTCAACTGTTAAAATATATATATTTAAACAGTTGCAATAGTGCATGTACATTTCTGTTCTTTTCCAGTAGACACACTGCAGATCCATTTTCAAACAAGCATTTTACAAATACCTTTTCAACACACATAAGTTTGTACAGCAGTTTGATATATACATAACAAACAGCTCTAATACATTTGTAACACAAGCGTCTTATATAAATCATTTCAATATTCACCAAGGACATATAATTATTTACAAAATTTCAAGCTAGCTGGGCTGGCAGTATCTCCTTTTCTGACAATAGCACTGGGTCAATACTATGTAGATAAATAACAGTAGAGTACTACCAAATAGCTAGCAGAGCTGGATAAACAGAATGACTTTAGTCTGAACACAAGAACTTGAACTAACGCTTCAGACACTATGGACAAGACAGTGACAAAAGGATTACTAAAAGCTCATCAGTCCCAGTTGCTCAAAGACCACAGTCACACATAAGGAAGGGACTCAAGCATCTTGCAGTTCAAATGTCCCAGATGGGCTGCATGCTCAAATCTGAATATGTGTTTAGGCAGAGTGTGGTAGCTGTTACTAAAGAGAGGAGATGGCACATCTTGCCTCAAAACATCTTCAAGGTTGAGGCAGCCAAGGGGAGGGACTGGGTGGGATTTTGGCAATGATCATCAGGCAACTACAGGTTTAAAGATCAGGAGAGGAATTTTGGTGTAGGGAGCAGGAAGTGAGTTTATGATTAGGGAGCGATCAGTAACTTTAGATATAAGGAGTAGGAGGGGAGTTTTATCATTAAAAAGTGATCTGGGAATTTAGGTTTATGGAGCAAGACAGAGTTTAAGGGTTAGGGAGCAATAAATGAATGTAGGTTTAGGGTTGGAGTATTAAAGTTATTGAATGATGTGGAACATTAGATTTAGGGAGTGGAAGGGGAGTTTTACGGTTAAGAAATTGCCAGGAAATTTAGGTTTATTAAGGAGAGTAAAGTTTTAAGGTTACAGAATAAGGATTTGGGGTATAGTGAGAGTATTACGGCTAGAGTAAAGTTTCTGGGAACAATATGTTGTTTACTAAGGCTGGATTGAGGAATGGCTAGTTCACTAGGCTAGGGGTGTTGGGACGTAGGCACTTGCTGTTTAGAGCAAATGAAAGCAGGCAAGCAAGTGTGTAGAAAGTTTATAACACAAGGGTACTTGCAGGCCCAGATTAAAAAAAAAAATGTCTGAAAAAAAATACAGCTTTGCAAGTATATACAGGCGAAGGTGATGGTATATATCTATTTTACGGAGAAAGGTGAAAAAAGGAGAATTTCTCCTGGAGAGGAGTTATGTTTAATTCTGTAAGGGGAAAAGGATAGGTGGGAAAAATTGAAAGATGTTAACAGTATATTGTTATACATTCCAACTGTGTGTGCATGTGTGGGGAGAATTGATACAATAAATAAAATAACTGCATACCAAAAACCTCTGACTTCAGGAAGCTGTACAAATTACATAGCTTGTGGGAGCCAGTCAGTATGTGCATGCACCCATTGACAGTCCATCTTGTCTACAAAGTAAATGAAACATGGGTTAAGTAAGGAACCATGTTTTCTTTAAAATTAGACATTCAGAATTTAAAGAGGTTTTCATAACATAGCAGGGACCACCTGAGTTTTAAAAGTTACCATGCTACACTTTTTTACAAAGCTTAAGATCAACACACATGCTCACGTGCACACACACACACACACACACACACACACACACACACACACACACACACACACACACACACGCTCACTCTCAATCTAGGAAAAACAGTACTTTCAGCAAACTCAGAATATCAGAAAATAAAAAACTTGAAGGTAACATTATTACTGAACACAACAGAATTGTTATCTGATCTGATGCAGATCTGAGAATCTCTGAAGGCAGACAATATATTAGTCAGCAGTTACTATACTTTAGAAGCATCCATCAGTAGACCACTAAACACACCAAAAGTAGATAAGACAGCATCTTCACTATCCTGGAATTCATAGAATAAACCAAATGTTTCTGACATCATAAAAAATAAATATATAGAACTGAAAGACATATACAGCTAAACACCATTGCAGTAAAAGTCATGAAATTTGTCATTTTTGCAGGGGTGTGTGTGTGTGTGTGTGTGTGTGTGTGTGTGTGTGTGTGTGTGTGTGTGTGTGTGTGTGTGTGTGTGTTTGTGCATGTGTATCCATTTCTGTGATGTCCTGTACTGTTTACACCTCTCCTTCATGTATAAACTACCTCTGAGCTTGTTCGAGCCTGGAATAAAGTAGAACGACCTCATATTTAATATCTGCAATTTTCAACCTTTCAGTCCTGCCAGTCAAACGATTGCAGTTGCTTGCATCAGTATCTCAACAGGAACATAGCAGACAATGCTAGTATGTTGTTCGTTCTTTCGGCTTTTCCCGGTTAGGTGTCACCACAGGGAACTCCGGTCCGCTAATGATTGGCAGTAGATTTTTACATGCCGAGTTGCCAGCTCTGACGTACAACCTTCAATGAAGGTATGCCCCTTCACGCACGTCTCCACACAGAAGACACTCCTGCTGAGAATTGAACAGGATAACGTCTATCTGTGAGGCAACAACGCTACCACAGCACCACCACCATGCTAGTATAATATTTATAAATCAACTTTATCTCCACACAGAGCATAGACTGCACAGTACTCAGGCTAATAATTCAAAAATTAATGTCTCAAATGCAACAGGATAAAGAATAGAGCAAAGTGGGGGGGGGCATAATGCTTAAAGTCTTTACCTCACAAACATAAGGTACAGTGCTTGATTCTAACCTCTGGTTTATTGGCTAGGCTCGTAATAGTCTGCAGTCTGATAGCTTAGCATTTACCTATGAAGCATAACAGAGTACATCTCTCAAGTTACGATAATTTTACAGACAGTCCACTTTATAGTCTCTTATGTTTAGTTCGTTCCTCATAAAAGCTGTAATGTTCTGGCAAATCCTTGAGGATTGAAGTCAATAAAAAATGAGATATATTTGAGTTTCAAACTTCATATCTTTCAGAAAGGAGATGTTAATGCACTGCTTGTTATTCTTACAACCTTTTGAGTTTAGGATCGATGTTTAAACTCTCTCCCTACTTTTAGGCCTTTGTCTCCCTGTTAATTCTGGCAAATAGTAGGCATAAAACTTAACACAGCAGACCCAGCTCTGTGGTGTAGAGGGATGAAAGCCTGACTATGATCCAAATGACCTGACTTCAGTTAGCAGCTTGTTCACTTTAGGAGCCTGGCATTGGAGTGGGAATGAGTGTCTTGTGTTACTTTGCTCATCTTGGGGAGGAGGACTGTGCCAGTTCACTTCCCTAAGCACACTTCTGAGGATGAAATACTAATGATAGTGCAGTAAACATAGAGAAGTTTACTCTGTTTTGTGCAAACAGAAAACATACACTGTATGGAAAGGCCAGAGAAGATGGAGTCTGCATTTATGTTAACAAAAGATAGTGCAGCAACTGTGAAATCAAACTATCACACTGCTGTGAGAACTTCCTGGTCATTAAATGTAGACCATTTTACGTGCCCAGGGAGATGAATGGGGTCAGTGTAACAGTGGTGTATATGCCACCTATTGCTAATATCAGTGAGGCTCTAAATAAACTATGCAATCACATGGGTGAGCTGCAGAGCAAATATCCTGACTATGTACACATGGCAGCTGGTAACTTTAATAAAGCATATCTGAAAAAAGTACTCCCACACTACCATCATTTTATGGACATTCCTACAAGGGGTGATAATATCCTGGACAAAGTGTACATAAACTTAAAGAAAGCTTATAAGGCAGCTCAACTTCCACAAATGGGAAACTCTGACTATTATAGCATCTTGCTGTCACCTGCTTACAAACCTGCACTGGTTAGAGAGAAACTCACAAAGAAACAAATCAGGGTATGACCTGAGGGGGCAATGCAGGCCCTCCAAGTCTGCTTTGAAAGAACCAACTGGGATATGTTCAAGGAGCCAGCCACAATGAATCAGCGCATGAACATTGATGAATACACTGAGGTAGTGATGGCATACATTTCAAATTATGTTGATGGGGTAACAAATACCAAGAGTATCACTATTAGAGCCAGAACCAGAAGCCATGACTCACCCCTAAGGTATATGAGCTTCTGAAGGAGAGAAACACAGCTTACAGGACTAAGGACAAAGCACCCTTAAGTGTAGCAAGAGTTAATCTGAAGAGGGGTATAAAGGAGGCTAAGAGGGAGCATGGCAGAAAGGTACAGAGCCACTTTGAAGACATGAAGGATACAAGGAGACTATGGCAAGGTATACAGGAGATCACTGACTACAAAAGCAGGTCAGTACAGTGTGAGGACAGCATTGAATTCCTGGGCAGTTTGAACATCTTCTTTGGTAGATTTGAGGAAAGATACAACAAGTTGGCACTAAAGCTACCCACTGATGAGAAGGATGCAGTACTCAGCCTCAGCACAGAGGAGGTAAGAAGAGAGATAAGGAGAGTGAACCAAGAGAGGCTTCTGGCTCAGACAACATAGTGGGCAAAGTTAAAAGGCTGTGATGATCAACTATTCACAGTGCTCAAGAAACTATTTAACACCTGTCTTGCCATGGTGAAACTACCCTCGTGCTACAAGGAAACTAACATCATCAGACTACCTAAAGCCATGCCCTCCAGCCCTAAGGACTACAGACCAGTTGCTCTGACATCCACTGTTATGGAATGTTTTGAGCGGCTAATCAAAAAGCATCTTTCATCATGCCTACCTCCTGAATTTGACCCTCTGCAATTTGCATACAAAGCTAACCGATCCATGTCTGATGCCACATCTTTAGCACTACAAATCTCCCTTGAGCATTTAGAGGGCAAAGACAACTATGTGAGGATGCTCTTCATAGTCTTCTGCTCTGCATTTAATACAGTGGTACCAATGCAGCTGATAGAAAAACTGGTACATTTAGGAATCAGTAAATATCTGTAACTGGATCCTGGACTTCATGACTGAGAGACCACAGAGGGTGTGTTCAGGTAAGAACACATCAACGTGCATCATGATTAACATTTGGGTTCCACAGGGATGTGTTCTCAGCCCACTGTTATTTACCATCCTGACCCATGATTGCTATGCTAAGCACAAGTCCAACCATATCATCAAGTTTGCTGATGACACCACAATCGTGGGGCTCATCACAAAGGAGGATAAAAGGGGGTACAGAGAGGAGATGGCATCTCTGATAAGTTGGTGCGAGGGTTACAACCCTGACCTGAATGTAAGCAAGACCAAAGAAATTATCATTGACTTCAGGAAAAGGAGAACAAACCACCCAGTGCTCAGGACCAATTGTTAGGTATGTGCAGAGGGTTAAGAGTATGAAATTCCTGGGTGTACACATATCAGATGATCTCTCATGGTCAGAAAACACTAGCCAACTGGTCAAGAAAGTGCACCAATGCCTCCACGTTTTAAGAAGGTTGAAAAAATCTAAACTTCCTTCTCATATTCTCTCCCCCTTCTATAGAGGTACAGTAGACAGCATCCTCACCTGCAACTTCACAGTGTGGTTTGGAAGCTGCGCAGTTACAGAAAAGAAGATGCTACAAAGAGTGGTGAGGGTTGCCGAGAAGGTAACAGGTTCCAGTCTTCCATTGATACAGCAACTTTAGTCTGCAAAAAGCATCCGGAGGACCATCACAATAATACAGGTCACCACGCATCTTGTGCAGGGACTGCTTAAGTATCTGGCATTGGGCAGGAGATATTGCAGCATATGCTGCAGGACTACAAGATTCGATAACAGTTTCTACCCTACAGTGATTAAACTTCTGAACTTGGGCACTATTCCTAGGGATATGGACACATAAGTCAATTTGTATTTATTTATGCAATATATTCTTACATATATTCCAAGTAAGTGCAATATTTATTTATTATATCCATAGTCAGTGTTATTTAACCCATTCAAGTGCTATATTATACAAATAACTTGGGCATCATTCAATCTGTACTGTGTTTTGTATTACTTTAAATAAGGTTATTAATTAAACTCAGGGGAGGGTATTCTTCTCATATTTGAGTGCTGGTAAATGCCTCTGCTCTTTCATGTGTATATTGGGAGAAGTATTGCATTTGCTAGTTATGCTTATTCCTCTACTTCTATGTGTTGTTTCTTATCTTTGTAATCTCAAGAATTGAGCTGATGCATGAAATTTTGTTTAGACTACACATGTGTAGTTGTAAATGACAATAAAGTTTACTTTGACTTAATTGAGACCGGGATATATGTGAATGTTTTCTGAAAGAGGGTAGAACTTTGAGTGAGTCACATGCAGACGCATTCAAAATTATATTATGAGAGGATTGCAGATTCACCTTGAATGCTCCTGTCATGCACACTGATGCATGTTATATACCAATAATATCACTACTGATAGATGTCTGGATGATGGTCTCATGGCTGTGGAGTAAACAGGCTGTGAAAGATCTTGTCTTCCAGAGAATGGAGAGCCAATAAATCTCTTGGGAGATGATTGATGGCAGGCACTGGGGACCAAAGGAAAATAAACATATATGCATTCAGACACACACACACACACACACACACACACACACACACACACACACACACACACACACACACACACACACACACACACACACACACACATGCACACACACACACACACACACACACACACACACACACACACACACACACACACACACACACACACACACACACACACACACACACATTACATTCAACACAACAGTCATCCCTGGAGGCAGTTTATGTATCATCATTTCAAATGTGTGCATACCATTAGGATGTGGAAAAAAACAGAAGACTACCCATGGCAACAGACTAAATGCAGACTTCACAAAGAAAGTACCTCAGACAAGAACCATACTGTAGAGCCAGTTCCATGATACATAGGATAGAGCCCTAACTGTGACACAGACATACTGGGTATAACCAGTGAGCCCAGCACTTGAGGAACTGGTTATGAAAGATAAGAAAGGTAACTGTATTTTATCATTTCAACTACTTGAAGGGAGTAGAGAGCTCCTAAGTATAGGATAGGATATTAGCCCCAGTAGTAATATTAAGGGGATACATTTTAAGCTTAAAAATACTGGAGCACATACAAACAGATATTCTTGGCTTCAATGGCCTATGTTACTGCATGTCAGGCATGGCTGTGAGTATGATGCTGCACCAGAATGGCCCAATCTTCTCTTAGACAAAGGGAATAACTACCAGATTATATCCAGAGGTCAGGAGTGACTCCCAGCATCCAAAACTGAGGATAGGTAACAGTGGTGGCCAAATAATGATCTGCTTCGTAGGGTCCAAAAGAGACCCAAACTGCAGAATGAGGCAGCAGTGCTAACACCTACAACACTGTGCTGCCTTTTCACATAGGCAGCTGGCATATCTGCCCTGGCCCCTTTACACATGAATGCATTTGTATTTATTTATTTATTTATTGCATTTGTTGACTGAGAAAGTTCACTGGGCCTAGGAAGAGCCCATTTTCAGTGGAGGCCCAGGGAGAAAAGCTCCACAAAATTGCATACAAAACAATTAAAAACAAAGAAGAGCCACTGAAAATTGAATACAAAGTTGAAATGTAAAAATACACAAATATAACAGTGATCTCATACATTAATTACAAACAAATGTCTTAGTCTGTTACAGAGAAAAAGGTTAATACATGGGATGAAATAATGTGGGAGGTTATTATCAGTTGGAAGAGATTGATAGTGGAAGAGTGTATCACTATGATAGTAGAAATGGCAAAGTGTATAGAAAATCAATTGTGAACAGGAAGGAAGGATGCAGAATTGTATGAGCTGAATGCATTAGTATAGGTATATTCAAGTGTAGAGTTAGAAGCTGAGAAGTATAGATATCAGGGTGCAAAGCAAGTGAAAAGAATAAGTCAGATATATGACAAAGGTGGCAGAAAGAGACAGGAGGCAGAAGAGAAGAAAGGTGTAGAGTTTTATAAATAATGATAGAGATAGGGGTCTACAGTGGGAAGTCAGGTGTTTGTTTTTTGGTAGGGTACAGGAGCATAGCCAATGAGAGAGAAGATGCACTTTAAAGGATGCAGGATTACTGATAGTTCTGAGAGATGGAGGCAGATTGTTCCATAATTTGGAGACAGCGTAGGAATACAGCATTTTGCCAGCTGAGAGTTTGGGTTTCTCTATAGATAACATTTTGTTTTCTGACCTGAGATGGCAATTGGGGGAGTATGCGGTTAGTATGGATGAGAGGGAAGGGCAGCTTTCTGGTTGGAAGATTATCTTATGGGCTGTGGTTAATTGTATGTAAGTAAGATGGTGAGGAGATTCAAGCGAATTGAGTTGACGCAGTGAGGAGCAGTGGAGGGTAGAGCATTTTGCGTTTGTAGCAAATTTGTTGATTTTATTGTAGCAGGAGTCGAGTTTGCTTTTTAGGGAGGATCGTAGGTTGGAGAGGATGGGAGCACCATATAGCAGAGCAGGAAGTAGAAATGATGAGGCTAGGGCCTTTTCTGCAGAGTGACTGAGGTAGTAATTGTGTCTGTATAAGGCACCAAGCTTTTGATGTGTCTTTTTGATGTTGCTATGGATATGAAGATCAAAGGTTAATGTCATTGATGACTCCTAGCAGTTTTGTACAGGAGACAGCTTCTAAGATGGTGTTGTTTTGGGAAGTGACAGTAAATAAGGATTTGTTGATAGGGCTAGATTTTGTGGTGGTAAATAATAGGAGTTTAGTTTTTTGGGGGTTTAGGGCGAGGTGATTCAGGGACATCTAATGTTCACTAGAGGTGAATGCTTTTTGGGTGAGATGCTGTAATTCAGTGAGAGATTTTGATGTGCAGATTAGTGTTGAGTCATCTGCATATTGGATGACAGAACTGTGGGTTAGAGTTTGATGAAAGTTATTGACAAATATGCTGAAGAGGAGGGGACCTAGTACTGAACCCTGGGGAAGACCTGTATTAATAGGAGTGAAAGGGGAGGAGGAGTGTGCCATTTGGTGGAGTGCTGCTTGTTACTAAGGTAGTTGGTAAACCATTGTAGGGTGGGGGGATAATCTAAGATTAGAGAGTTTGGTAAGCAGTAGTGAGTGTGAAATGGTGTTGAATGCTTTTGATAGATTGAGAAAGAGAGCAGAAACTATGGAACCAGCATCATGAGCTCTATTTACTGTATCTAAAAAGGAAATAAGGGCAGTGTTTGTGCTATGTCCGGGCCTAAAGCCATGTTGAGTGGGAGAAAACAGATTGTATTTCACTAAATGATTTAGGAGCTGTGTTTGGATTCACTACTCTAATATTTTAGAGATGGGGAAAGAATGAATATAAGACGGAAGTTTGAAATGTCGAAGTTGTTGCCGCCTTTATGAAGAGGAATGACAAATACTTTCTTCCAGATATCTGGAATACAGGATTCTTGAATTGACCTATTGAGGAGGTTGCTGATAGGATAAGCAATGGAAGAGGCTACTAGTTGTAGGAATTCAGCGGGTAGATTATCAGGGGCATTTATACAAGGTTTTAGTTTAAGGAGAAGTTTTTGGATGGTGGATGTGGGAACTGGTGATAGAGAGAAGTTGGGTAGGAGATTTGAGGGACTATGTGATGACGGTGGTCCTAATGTATCTGGGTTGATGGGTGGGAAGGTGGTTGTAAGTTTGGAGATGGAGTCAATGAAGTTTGTATTGAAGAGTGTGGCAAGCTCAGAGGTTTTTTTTTCCCTAGGTTTGGGCATGGGGTATTGTTACTGTTTGGGTGGAGTAGGGAATTCATAGCTCCTCAGAATTTCTTGAGGTTTTGTTTATGCTGGTCTTGAATAGCTTGGATGTATTCTTTTTTGTTTTTGGCAACTAAACATTTAGCCTGATTTCGAAGTTGTTTGTATTGATTTAGGTTAAAGGGTGTTTTATTTTTTTGCCAGGTTTTCCAGGCTTTGTCCCTAGAGGACATGACTTGCTTTGTGGTTTTTGCAAGCCAACAGGCATGTTTTGATTTGACTCTCTTTAGACTGAGGGGGGCAAGACTGTTTAGGGTTCTGAGAAATGTGGAATTAAAGAATTCCACAAGTTCATTAAGTGGGATGGATTTTAGTGAGCTGCAGTTTGTGTTCTCTATGTCATTGAGGGTATTTTGGGAAATATGAGACAGATCTCCAGTATATCTATATTGGTGAATACAAGGTACAGAGGTGGGCTTACGTATAATAAATGCTGGAGAGTGGTCACTGATACTGTCTGGAAACCAGGATCCAATCCAAGGTTGACCCTTTGTTTCTGGTGATACAAGTTATAAGTTGAGCGGAAGTATGGAGGTTGATGTTTGTAGGGGAATTATTATTGGAGATGTCTAGCCAGTTGATATTGACATCGCCCAGGATGATAGTTTCATTTTGTATGTTATGGCTTGTTCAGGCTAGAATTTCTTCTAGAGTAAAAGAGTTGTTACCAGGGGGAATGTAAATTACTATGATACAGAGGCTTTTACAATTATTAAGTTTGAGGAAGGTAATAAGTAATTCAGCAGAAGGGAAGTGGGGACTTGGCTTAGAGTAAGGAGTGACTGTATATGTTCTTGGGAATAGTAAGGTGACACCTCCACCTTTTTTGGGGGGTCTATCAGATCTGAAGCAGGAATAGCTTGGGGGAAGAACTTCAGAATCTCTGATATATAGCTTTAGCCAAGTTTCAGTGATGGTGGTAAAGTCCGGTTTGTATTGGCTTAGCTAAGCATGCAGGTGGGGAATTTTGTTCCTAATGCTCTGGAGATTAACAGTGGTGAAGTTTAAGCATTTTGT
Organism: Protopterus annectens; assembly: GCF_019279795.1. NCBI lineage: Eukaryota > Metazoa > Chordata > Ceratodontiformes > Protopteridae > Protopterus > Protopterus annectens. Next base: position 937,011,219 of record NC_056728.1, on the reverse strand, counting down.
GAATCTGGGAGAAGTATGATAAGGGGAGGTAGGGCCTGGATTTGGGTGTATATCACCACAAAGGGTTAAATTATAGATAATAGGGAAGTAGCTAGGGAGAGGCTTATTTTTTTGTGTTGCTAAAGTGTTTGTGATCTTGGTGATAAATAGTGGTATGTTGAGTGGGGAGCAGGATAATTTTCTTTAGTAGGATAGGATTAGTTGGGTATAGGCTAGAGCAAATTGCTGTATAGCTAGGCAGGGTGTAATAGTCAGTTGATATAGTGGGAGAGGGTGGGGAAGGAAGATGGGTTCTGTGAAATGATGTTAGTGTAAGAAGGAGAGAGGTGGAGAGTGTGTGTGAGGAGAAAGATGTTAAGCACAAGAGACATGGCTAGGCAGTGTATAAATATAGCAGGCTAAAAAAATCGAATTATTGATTTTATTTTAGTGATGATCAGGAGTGAAATGATAAAAGGAGATTGTGTGAGGAGAAAGATGTTAAACACAAGAGACATAGCTCAGCAGTATGTAAATATAGTAGCTAAAAATAGAGTTATTGATTTTATTTTAGTGATGATCAGGAGTGAAATGATAAAAGGTGATTGAGGTGAAGGACTTTAACATGGATACACACTTGAAGATTCAAAATGGACCCCAGCCATTGCATTAAGGATTGTGGTAAAAAGGTCCTGTTTATATGACGTGGAGATTTTCAATTCAGAGATACATTAACCACAATATGTAAAGACCTCATTCTGGCCAATGTGAAAAGAAGGAAGTGTAGCTAGCTCAGCCAGCTCCCTGTGCAAGTCCTTTGAAGTAGCACGCCATCTTCTCAGCTAGGACGTGTGCAGGTGGCCAGAAGCTGGGCATGTGCCCTCATCTTGTCCCAGCCATTTAAGTCCATGTCTTTGCCATGCCCCCGACACTCCATCATACTTTAGTAAAATAAATAACTAAATAATTGTATTAAACTACTTCTTACAAATGCAGCAAACGGTTGCTTTAGTTTATATCATGCCTCATGGAGCACTACAGTACTAAGCTTTAAGTTTAAAAAATCTTTCCTCTTTTAAACAGTAACAAACTGCTTGCTACAAATGTAGCAAAGTTTAGACCCCACATGGAGCTCCAGCACTCAAGTTTCATTTAAAAAAAAAAAGATTTTCTTTTACTTTTAAACTATAGCAAATGGCAGACCTGATATGGAGTTCTATTGTGCTCACGTTTGACCGCAAATATAATACCAGCTTTTAAAAGCCAATATAGTACTAAAGATTGATCGGGATGATGGATGGCTGACTGCACCCCCAACACTTTGCACCCAGGGCAGTCGCCCTTCTTACTCCATCCTTGCTACACTACTGTTCTGAATCACCATTTACTATTGTGAGTGCAGAACAGTACTTTCCTGTGATAATTAACAGTGGCGGTGTCACCCCTCATCTTCACTCTCCCACACATTACATAAATTCAAACACACACACATACACACACACACACACACACACACACACACACACACACACACACACACACACACACACACACACACACACACACACACACACACACACACACACACACACACCATATATCCCACGCTTGTACCTGTCAGAATGACATTGATATCTCTTTTTTCCTGCTCTCTTAAATCTCAGGTAATTAAGTCAGTCAGTAATGTCAGGCATTAGAGTTTTACCCTTTTTTGATTAGGATATGAAGTGTAACACAAAATATGTACTAGACTAGAAACTATCAGTTTAAAGGAGGCATAATTTAAAATCATCACTAATTCTGTCCTGTCTTGTGCTATGGAGATAAGGGTTGTGCCTAATGTTTCCAGTCCCTACCTCATATATGTCATGAACTGTGGCAAGCATTGAATAATGTCTGAGATCCTCCATGTATTTTCGCTCTCTCTCTCTCTCTATATATATATATATATATATATATATATATATATATTTTTTTTTTTTAATTCCTGCTATACAAACTTATCTGTTAGCACACTGGGTTACTGCTGTGGTTTAGTGGTGCAGTGTTGAATAATTTTTACCACCCCACAATGTAATTGCCTTTTTATGTGTTCGTAATATTTTTAAGGGGTATCACTTGAGTGTAGTGATGGTGTAGATGATTAATATTTAGGTCAGATAGCACAGGTTTGGACTTTCTTTAAGGCGCATTGCTTTATACTATTACCAGTGTCTAGTGGTTTCCTGCAGCATGTTTTTTTTTTTTTTTTTTTTTTTTTTTGTAAATTAAGTGCCTTTAAGCCACACTGTATAGACCATCCATTGTGACTAGTGTTTCACCCCATCCCTGTTATATGCCATTATAGCAGGACATATTACCTCTTGTGTGGAGTGTTCCCCTCCCAATTCCCATTTTGTGTAAGTGCCATTAAGGCATGCAATGAAGAGTAATTCCTGGTGACTAGTGTAGCTCCTTCAACCCACGTAGAGTTTACCTGGGGGCTAGTGGTCCATAGTCCCAGACAGCTGCACTTCACTCTTGTGGCTAGTGTTCCTACAACCCATTGTTGCAGGCATTGCTTGTTAGTCTAGGAGGTGTGTGGACGTATGACAGCAACCCTGACCCACCCTCCTGCAGGCACAACCACACATACACACACACACACACACACACACACACACACACACACACACACACACACACACACACACAGCTCCTCCCTCACCTGATCATACTCACATACACTCTTGTACATTCAGCCATGAACACACAAACACCTACTTACTCTACCCCAACTAACTACTACTACCTCTCAGGTGGCACACAACCACATACCCCCCCCCCCCCCCCAAGACTAGCTGACTGCTAAACTCTCTAACACTTACCTCTAACGTGATGGATGAAAACTGCTTTTTGGCCATGTTCATAATCAGGTGCAGCCAGGAGTAGTGATACTAATTTACACAGCTGAGAGATTTTGCATACCTCTCAACTGTACAGATTTTCACAGAATGTCCAGATTTTTGCCTCATATTTTTATTCCTTTTCTCATAAAATTGTGGCTTTCTGGAAAATCATGGGCAAATCATTGAGGACTGAAGTCATAAAATAATGACAGACATTTGAATTTCAGACGTCATACCCTTCAGAAAATTCATGTTAATGCAAAACCTGTTATTCTATCAATTTTCTAAGTTTGTAAGGGCAATGTTTAAAAAGTGTCCCTGTTTTGGGGCTTTTGTCCCACTATTATTGATGGCTTTGTTCAGATTTCTTGCTCTAAGAGGTTAAGAAGTATGATTCTATGTATAGCTTGGATGCATAAATACATTACCACAGGCAGTTGCAGGGGAGATCACATGGTTAATTAGCATACGCCTCTCTCCGAAACTGCCTCATTAGTATGCAGTATGGCCTAGGAGATAGCCTAATGTAGGGATGCATATCTTTGTGCATTGCAGTAGGGTTATCAATTAATTTTAAAAAGTTACAATAAGGTGTATATCTTGTGTATGTCATCATATAAATTTTATGAATTTGACCCACAATTTGAGGACAATCCTTACTGTTTTTCCATTAAATAAATGTTTGTAATGCATCAGTCCCAGCAGATGAACATAGATCTGTAACTGACACTATGCATGCCACAACTTAGAGTAGCTCTCACTCCACCACATGCCACTCAATATCTTTGTGTAGGTTAAACATGATATAACTGAGAAAAATAATATGCCAGCAGCTCACACTGATGACATTTCCTCTCCTTAAATATTTTACAGTTAAATATATCATGCTAAAAGATAAGGGACTGTAAGCAGAGTTCTAATAAAAAGTAGTACAGTGGAATTTGAAACTGTGATGACTGCTCACCTGTTCATGTTCATAAACACTAGACATTGGGTCTTGTAAGGAAAGTACTCCACGTACCACTTAGGGAAAACACAGAGCTTTATACATCCGGATACACTAAACTCTCAGTTTACTGCAACTCAAGCAACCAGCAAAAAATTATCAAAGAAATACAGTACAATTTTCATGTGTTAGACATTCTGTTTTCCCCCGCAGAAACATACCTTATGGGTTTAGAGTTTTAAAAAGTAAGATAGGAATAAATTCCCTCTCCCCCCAACCTGAGAACAAATCAAACCAAACAAATAGTACAGGGTACAGTATTAGTCAGGCCTATTTTTAATAGTAACTCTCAAGCAACCAGAAACTACAGTTATCCGGCATCTACCATTTCCCATGGGTGCTGGTTAACTGAATTTACTGTAAAAGTACTTCACCTTTTCTCAGCATGATTTCTCACAATCACTCTGGTAAAATACAAGGAAGTGGAAGAGCTCTGGACTGCAGCCCTTTGTTTATCCGCAGGGACAGATCTAATATGACAAATATAGTACTGACCTCCTCACACTGTGATGGATTTAGTACTGATGAAAAGTGAAGGGCTTAGAGAACAGTGGACCAGTGCCATCTGTTTATCCACCGGGACAGATACTTCATGTTATAATTCCATTCATTCAATTAACTGTTTCTTAACACTTGTTTGCCTTTAGAAGACAACTCTCTTTCTACTTTAAGTAAATTCATGACCATCTCAGTGTACTCAAAATTATGTCATGAAAGTGTTAACACAAACCAGTGAGGAGAATGACAGATGACTGTAATTTGGTCTCTACCAGAATTACAAACTTACAACAGTAAACTGTGTACTTTCCCAGGACTGGAAAAATAACATTTAAGTAATAAAACTGACACTCTAGCATGCTCACATATTAAATTTAGCATTAAAACTGGTAGTAGATGTCCAGTGTTTTCTTTAGAATGATACACAAAGGAGAACGTCCCTTTTTATTTCATCTAGAGAGGGCTGCAGAATCACAAGAAACTACTACTTTGTCCAAGAAGAAAATGTATGAACTGTGTTACTTCCATGAAAACATGAGCTATGTCCTGCTTGTATTTGTGATTACCCCAACTGTGTGTGTGTGTATGTTTGTGCAAGTGAGAGCAGGAAGTGAGGTTGTTACATATTAAAATGCCATATGCTACTAACAGATAAATAAACAGGGAAAGTAATGCATATGCTTGTGGGAGAGAAGCCGAAATGCAAAAGCATGAAAAAGTTTGAAATAAATATATATATATATATATATATATATATATATATATGTATATATATATATATATATATAATGTTAACATGGAGGACAATTATTTCATGTCAAAAAAAATCACGTTTAGTACAATGCAGAAAAGCAGACACTTTTCAAAACAAGAGCATACAGACCTGTTGATAGAGCTGTGAGAACAGGTCTTGATAGGAGTGTATTACTAACATTTACAGTTCTTTTAATTGGATGCTAACACAGGTATATAATGAAAATTAGTTTGTGGAGCAGGGATGGGGGTGCCCACACTAGGTTCTCTTTTGAAAAGCATAGGACTATGTGGTGAAAAGCAGAAATTATGTCAGAATTAATTTTTAATGTAATACCATCCTGGAATTCTGCGGTCCTGTTTCCAGTGTACAAGGCATTGTTTAAACCAGTTCTGAAGCTGTCTGTGATAGTTCAGCCTGTATGCAATATATAAATAAGAACTGAATCTACCTGTTTGCTGTCTGTCGTGACAGGCCCTTCTTAAGCTGATGGCTTACATAACTCAATCCATTATTTTTTAATTGCAGGGGCTCAAAAGTTAAGCTGATGCTAGTTTTAACTATTTGTCTCCATAGACCGCTGGTAAATTGTACTTGTTTGAGTTCTTGCATATTGTAATGTGAGACTTTTTGACAACGTCCAGTTGTAAAAAACAAATGTTCCAATCTCTAGAACCATCAGAGCTACTTAAAGTATAAAGGACACAATTATTTGGTTAAAATTTATTTTCATAATGCCACATTACTTAACTGATTTAAGGTCTTTCAACTGGATTTTTATAAATCACGATAAATGTATTAATTGTTATATTTTTTCGAATATTTTTAAACAGTTGAAGGTATTTCAGTAACCAGTCAACATATATCAACGACATTTTTATTTGCCCGTTTCATATAAGGCCTGGATTTCATCCATGGAGTGTAAGTGTTTAGATGCTTACAGAATACGAAAATCATTACATTTGCATAGTTAAGAGTATAACCAGCATTTAAATTATTTCTAGTGATACAGATTTCATCTGTCATATAAACTTTCAGCTGATAACTTACAATAGCTTGTATGTCACATGGTTTTGTGCATATGAATACAAACACAAAATATTGTATACTTCAATGCTTGCAACTCAATAGATACTAGCACTGTTTACATTTAAACATTTACAAAAATTATAAATGGCAATAGCTAGCATATGTACTCTACAATGACTGAAGCTATGGTGCACACTAATAAGGAATGTAACTCGCAACATATATGAAACAACAATGATCAGAGTGGACAAGGCATATGCCATTTTATTTACTTTTTATTGCAGAACACTACACAGAAAATAAAAAAAAACAGTAATAATTTACAAAGTAAGGAATGTAGACTCTAAACTTGGCAACATGTTTTTAATGTAGCTTCTTGAAGGACTTTTTAAATGATCCATACTCATTTTGGAAGTTTCTAGTGGCCACTCCATTCCGCCATCCTTTTTATTTATTTATTTAGTTTTTCTTTATTTTTATGCTAGAGCGTGTTTATTTATTTATTTATTTTTTTTGGTTATATTCCTAGCATTGTCCTCTCAGGGTGTTAGCCTCCCTCTTCTGTTTCCATGAAAGCTCTTAAGGGCTGTACACCCAAACCTGACTTAATCACTAAACTTTTGAGTGTGTGGAAGGTGCTCAGAAAGCTTTGACTGGATGGCTGTTGCTGTATCCTTAAGAGGATACAACCCATGTAGCTAAGGGTACTACACATGCAATCATTCACCCATCTACTATTATTTACTATCTGACTGATTACTGAATTGTTTATTTTTATTTGTTTATTTGATTACCAGGGCAGAGCACTTTATAACCACTGCATACAGAATAAAAAGGAATAATTCCTTGCAGTAAACAAGAAAGTAATTGTAAATAGGAAGAGAGACGTACTATACAATTAGCTTTTAAAGAAAGAAGAATGATTTGGTGAAGATAGGAAATGAGGTCTAAAATGAAGCATTTGCAGAGGGTTTCTATGATCAGGAAAGCTTTAAACTAGCAGTCTGAATTTGATGTAGGAGGTAATGTATTTTAAGTTAGGAGAGAGGGAGGGACTACCAGGGACTGGGGGTTAGAAGGGAGAAGCTGTGGTTTGTACAGTGTAGTTTAGTTCTGCAGGTTTGATCCTGCATGAGAATAGCTTCTAACATTTTAGGAGGGGATTGCAATGGAGTCTGGCAGCTGTTGTTGTAAAAGTATCCAAATATAAAAGGCTAAAATGCTGAATAATAGTGACTCTAGTAGAAGGTCATCTCATTGCTTAATAGGGTGTCTATTTGCCTTCCTGATTGTGTGGTAATAGGTAGTGTGTTCTCACCTTGGTGAGTAGGTAAAGAATCTACAAAGTTTGCTGGATATTGTCTGGAGGGGTGCAGTATACTGCTTAGATGCTGGAGCTATTTTGGGAAACCTGTACGCTTAATGGGTAAAGACTCTTAGCTATGGTGGATCTGCCGGTAAAGGAGAGGAGTGGATGTGGGAGGATTTACAAGCCTAATACTAAATCACAGATTTTTGTTCTGATTGCCTTGCTCTGCAGCTGAAAATTGAGGGTCTGGTTCAGTTAAATACCTAAATATTTGAAGGATGTGGTAACTACCAGACCCTCAATTTTCAGCTGCAGAGCAAGGCAATCAGAATAAAATCAGTTATTTAGTGTTGTGGGCTTGTAAATCCTCCCACATCCACTCCTCTCCTTTACCGGCAGTATAGGAACAATCATTTTCTTTCCAGCTCCACAAGATATGCTCTAGCCTCTACTTTTCTCCTTCCTTCTTTACTATATGGTGCTCCTCTCCTAACCGACCTGTCCTCCTCCATTACCTCCAAACTAGAAAGCTGCTACAATAAAATCTCTAAATTTGCCTCCAAATCCAAAAATTCCACTCACCTCAATGTCTAAGGTACTTTGTAGTCTTGTGAGTTATTGATTAATACCACACATCATGGTTTTGGTTTAATTGGCATTAAGAAGCAGTTTATTTACAGTGAGCATTGTGTTTAAGTGCAAAATGGGCAGCTTGAAGTTCATAGGTGGTTACTGGGCTATTGTCTCAAAGGTCTTTATAAGCCTAGCTGTGTGTGCCCAATATAATACTAGAGAGACCCAATATAAAGGATCTTGCAAAAATTCGATATCTTAGTTAGCAATGAATGCCCATATCTAGGAAGGTCATAGGTGAAATCCCCATCAGGAATTTATGATTTCCTATCCAGTCATCCAGGCTATGCTTAAAAGGGTCATACAGGGGCTTTGTTTGATGTGAACTGGTAGCCTATTCCAGAGGTATGGTAACCTCTGAGAGACATATCTGTCTCTCCAGCAGGTCCTATTTATGTCACAGGCCAGGTTAAGATTCCTGGAGTGGGTAACCTTTGTCCCATTTGACTTCTGGATATGCAGCATTTCCTTTAGGTGTTTGGGTCTGAGATTGCTCTGTAGGCCAGGCACAAGTCTCCTTTAAGTACTTTGTATGTTACTAAATATAGTGACAGTGACCTCAGTCTGTCAATGTATGACATGTGCAGGAGACCCTGAATTTTTTTGGTTAGAAATCTCTGAGGTCTCTCAATTTCCTGCAGATGCATGTTGGCCTGATGAGGGTCAAATACAGGAGTGTTATGATCTCTTTCACTCTTGAGGCAATGCTTTTGCTAATGAGGTATGTACCATAGAATGCCTTCCTTACCACTGCAGACACATGGTGGTCAAAGTTTAGGCTACAGTCAACTTGTGTTCCCCAGTCTCTCACTACTGAGTTGTTATTATTTATATGATAGTCTGCAGGGATATAATTTTTACCAAAAGAGATGATAATGCATTTTTTGCACTAAGTTTGAGTTCATGACTTTGGCACCAATCACTGGTTTGGGTAAGTACTTCTTGAAGTATATTGACATAGCTTGGGGATTCAATGATTGCACCTAATTTGCAGTCATCTGTTTTGGCCTGAACTTCTAAGAAGTATATTCCAAACAACAGGGGGCCCAGCACTGACCCCAGTGGAGCCCCACTGGTGACACATCTGCTGGTTGAGGTAAAATTCTCCACTTTGACTGAGTGTGATTTGTTGGTGAGCCAGTTAGCAACCCACTTGATGACATAAGGGTTGATATTCAACTGATAGAGTTTATCAATGATGCCTGAATGTGGGATTGTGTTGAAGGCCTTGGCTAAATCAAGGTAGGCTGTATGCACAGATTTGCCTTCATCTATGGCTCTGGTGATGTTTTCAAAAATGTCCCCCAGGTTTAACAGGCATGAAGTGCCTTTGACAAAACTAAACTGTCAGATCAGGGGTTTGGAGGTCACCTATATTTATAAGGTCCATGATGATTAATTCCATGACCTTATAGATAAGTCTGGTTAAGCTTATAGGTCTGTAATTCCCAGGTTCTGTTGCTGTACCCCCTTTATGAAGGGGGATGACAGTTGCTGTTTTCCATTCAGCAGGGACAAAACCAATACTCAGGTTGTGGTTGAAGAGAGTACCTAATGGAGTTGCTAACTCATGTTTCAGACCATTTAAAACACAACCTTGGATGCCATCTGGTCCCACAGAGGCTGTGTTTTTGGTCTTGGAAAGAGCATTAGGGACTTGCTCTTTGGAGATGCAAGGGGGAGATGTAGTGAGGATGTTGTGTAGAATGTTTGTAGGGGACGGGGGGGGGGGGTGAAATTTTTTCCAGACTTGTCAGCTAATAGGTTAACTAAGAGGATCAGTGTCTGTGATGCCATTTACAGTTAGTTCAGCACACATCTGGGTCCTACCTTTTAGGTTACGGATATAGCTGAAGAATGCCTTATGGTTATCCTTAGCTATGGTTGATAAATTTTTTTCAAAGTTGCCCTTACAGGATTTTACAAGTTGTCTTACTTGCTTGTTCAAGCAGATGAGGGTGTTCTTCCAGTGCTGGGACCACTCTTTTTTTATTCTTAGACAGCAACTCCGTCCTCTTGTTGTATAACTTATTAATGCTAGATATCCACCAAGGAGGCTTGTTTTTTCTTGAGGATGTTGTTTGGATCCTACCAGGTGCAATGTGCCAGAACATTTGTATATGTGCTTGTACAGGGCATTTGTGTATACCTTAGCATAGTTATCAATGCCATCTATGGGAACAGGAGCATGGAAAGTATTGTCATCCCTTAGGAGGGTATAATTGTTTAGCCTGATTTCACCTAAAAGGGGTTTAGGTGTTATAGCTACGGTCAAGAAAATGAAAACACTGTCATCTGTGTTAGCATGTCTGGCAGGAGATTTGTGTGTATTCTCAGATTAACTTGTATTGTATGCCAGCATGTCTAATTGTGAAAATGTAAATACGTTTTTAAAAATATCAAGTATCTCCCTGTGTATACAAAATGTTTAAATAATCTGTCAGTGTTTAGATACATTCCTAATTGCACATGTTTGGAAAGGAGATTCTAAACTACAAACTGTGCAGAATCAGACAATCAGTAGGTTATGTCATTAGAATGTTCCTGGTTGCTATGTGATAATTTGAACAGCTGATTGACAGGAAAAAACGTTTTCAGACAGCTAACTGTTATTTTTAAAATAAGACAGTTGAGATTGTTAAGCTGGGCAGTTTGTGAAGAGCAGCAGTTAGTTGAGAGTTACAGTCAGGTATAGCGCTGTGCAGAAGATACCCAGAAAAGGACTCACCAGAACTGTAAGCCTGTCTTTGCCTTGCTGTTATCTTTTAGATTAGATCAGGGACAGTATTCTCAAGTTAGATTAGGAAAGTTTAGTTACCTAGCTAGTGTTTTTCTAAAATGATGGAGTTCTATCCTACAGTTTAATTTTACATTTCTGGTGATTAAATTTTGGTGTTTATTGCAAGCTATTGATTTACATTCTTATAATCATTTTAATTATTATTAAAATGTTTTCATTACTTTACATTGTGGCTGGACAATCAGTGTGTTCTTTAGAGATTATAGAGTGCTTATACCTGTTTGATACTCTCACAGGTCACCTTGAATGTCTGGCTGCTTTTGGTCACAGCTATCATTTATTTTGATATTTAATTTTTAATAACTGATTACCCTTTGAAGGGTGTGTAGATGGTTCTAACTCTGGTGGCAGCTTTACAATTTGTACTAGGAAGGGGACACAGCTGAAAATCTGTGTCAGGCTTCCCATAAGTGTTTGAGTGTGTGAGATTTAAATTTATTTCAAGTGTGAGTGAGTCAGAGGTCTTAAACTGGAACACATTGCTCTGAAGTACTTAATAAAGGATTACACTTGTGGTGGGCAGAGGTATATAGTCCAGTCCCAGGAAAAAATAGGGTGTTCCAGTTGTGCTCTTAAGGGAAATTGTGGAATTTTACTTGTGTTCTCTGTGCTCTGGTGTTTTCTGTGATGCTCCCACACTGGAGTCAGTACTGAGGATTAAGGCTCCTTCATTTTGGACCCAGGTTTTAAGTGTGGAGCGTCAAATTATTGGTGGAAGTCTGGTGAGATATTAGCCAGATGTCACATTTAATTGTTGGCAGTCTGGTGGGACATTAGCCGGACATCACAGCTACTTCAAATTTGACTGATTTGTGATCAGATTTAACCAGTGAGGGTCCTATACTTGTTGTGATAAAATGGTCACCCATGTTGGTGAGGACCAGGTTGAGAATATTTGAGCCCCTTGCAGGGTTTCATACTATTTATTCCAGGGCATTAGTGTTAACAAAGTACAGAAACCTTAGTGGAGCATGTTGGTACTCATATAAGTTTCCCAGTCAATGGAGGGATAGTTAATATTGCCCATGACTAGATTGTTTGGTTGTAATTTGATTGATTCAAGTAGGTCCAAGTAAACAGCATGAGTATCTTGGTTCATTGAAGAGGCCTATAGCTAACGATAACTTGAAGGGTGGTATTAGCCACAGTTAGTTGAACTTAGAGTAACTCCATGGAGTTTTCCTGTCTAACCAGTCTAGAGGTGTATTTATCTTTGATGAAGATAGATATTCCTCCACCTTTGGTTCTCACGCGTTCATTCTGTGGTCTGAAAGTGTGGAAGGCATTGTAGCCTTGCAAGGCTGGGGTAACATATCTGTGTAGGAAGGAATATATCTACATATGACAGTGCCAGTGGCATATAAAATGAGATGGAGATGGGGTAGGTTAACTGGGAGTTTAATAAGATGAAAAATGTAGAAGGGCAAGGATGATACCTTGAAGTGCATTTTTCAGGACAAAAGCCTAGGTATACAATGATGACCTGATCTTGACTCTAAAAGCTCTCTTGGCAAGGAATTCTTGGAACCAAGCTGTGGCCTGAGTACTAACACCATGTTTTATCATGTAGTTAGGAATGATGGAGCGGTCAGTTAGGTCAAAGGGCCATGTAAGAGCAATAAAAAGAAATCATGTCAGGCTGTCTTTGTCTTTGTTGAGTAAAGCTTCATAAGCTTCATCAGTGGGGATCCCTGATGGTCTAGTAGCTAGGTTTAGGAGCTCTCATCACCACAGCCTGGGTTTGATTCCTGATCAGGGAATTTCAATGGATAGTTGGGGTGGAAGATTGGCATAATGGTTAAGGTATTTACCTTACAAACACAATGTGCAAGGTTTGCTTCCCACACTGGGTTTTTGGCTTGGCTTAAAATGGCCAACAAGGGTAGTTAGTACTAATCTATTAACCTAAGTAAGGGTCAATAGTGTTATCACAGTGCTCCTTCCAATTCAAACTCAGTGTTGTTTTAGGATGGGGAGAAGGCATTGTTGCACATATACTGAAGGTTAGGTATATATGATATTTTGCAATTTTTTGATTTTTGTAATATTTTAATGAAAAAAGTAAAACAGACATGGATCAGGGAGAGGCTTTAACAGGTTTAGGCAGCTTTGGTAGGCTTTAACTAAAGCTGATTTTAGTGGTGATTTAGAGGTTTTAAGTGTGGAGAAGAGAGCAAACTGTGAATTCTTTATAGTGGTGGTAAGAACCTGGGGCTTAAAATAAAAGATCCATTAGAGGCATTTAGAGTAAATTTTCAATGTTGTTTGATTTAACATGCTTAAATAGAAATATGGCAAGTATTGAGAGGGGTAAACAATTGACTGGGTGCAAGGTGAGTGGGTTTTGAGGATTATGAGGAGGTCAATGAATTCACAGAGGAAGTCGAGGTAAAGAAGAGACCTTAAGAACATATGGTGTTATGGAAAGCGTGCCTGTTTAAGGTTTATGACCATCAAGAAATCTGACTTTATGTGAGAAGTTTTATGTGTATTCAGTAGAAAATTGTTTAAATTTGAGAAAGTTGGCTTTGTGTCATCTTACAGCCTGTTTAATAAATTTTCATGTAAAATGAATTGATTCTAGGAGTTCTGTGGCTGTTTTTTGTTACCAGCTGTTATGCTAGGCTTCATCTCATACATTTAAGGGTGTTTTAATTCTGTAAGCTATCTACCTTTATTTCCTTTATAAAGTATAATGATGAGGGAAAATAATTAGTTTTGGAGATTGAGAAAGGAGTGGATAAAAGTTGCAGCAGCAATGTTGGAGTCTTTAGAATTAAGAGCAACTGACCAGTATGCAATGGAGAGGTATTATTTGAGCTTGAAGATAATTGTTGATGACTTTGACTTGAAAAAAGCTAAGTTTGGGAGGCTATTGTATTGAACACTTGTGTACATTGAATGTAATAGACAGTTGTCACTGAATAAGTGAGGGCTGAGTGGGTATAGAGGAGATGTTGGAGGGATGGTTATTTATGAGGAGGTGTAGGGTAGCCTGATGTGACTGAATGTTGGGACATATAGGTTCCTTAATGAGACAGATGAGGTCTACATCTCCTAGGAATTCAATAATGTCATTAGAAGAAGGGCACAAGAAATTATGATTAATGTCCTCTAGAATCAGTATGTTTTTATGATTAAGGAAGATGCCAGTAATGCTGTGGATGAATGAAAGGAATGTTATGAGTGGGGATGGTGGTGGCTGAAAGGCTATGGTAGCTGCTGCAGGAAATCTTTATGAGTAACAGTTGTAATTGGAATCATTCAGAGATTCATAGGTTGTTAATAGGCTAACAACCCATGGGGTGGGGCTTTCTAAGCTTAGCCAAGTTTTCCTGAAAGAATAATGATGTCCTGTAGCCAAATGGGACTTTGAGATCCAGGCATAATGAACGTGTGTGCCAGGCCTAATGTAAATATGCTATTCCATATTCACTGGTCTAAGTTGTGCTTAAACTTGGTAATGCATGAATGCTACTTCACATGGATGGGAAGCATGTTCCGTAGGAGAGGCAGTCTCTGGGGCACATATCTGTCTCTCCAGCATTTTCTATTTAAGTCACAGCTAAAATTCAGGTCCCTAGACCTTTTTATTTCTGGTACCCTTTGACTTGAGAATATGCAGGAGATTCATAAATGCGGAGTTTAGGATGCCTTGTAAGCCAGGCATAGATCACCCCTCAGCAATCTACAGGAGACTGAGTAGAGGGATAGGGCTGTAAGGTGGTCTGCATAAGGCAGGTGTGTTACTCCTTGTATTTTTTTGTAAGGAACCTCTGAGGTCACTCTAGTTGCTGCATATGGCTGGTCAGATGCATACCAAAGGGAGCACTGCATGATATGTTTGGTCTATTAACGGTGGAGTACAGTGGGATAATGACCTAGACACAATAGCTTTACTTTTAAGTTGCCCACCATAAAAGGATTTCCTCACTACTGTGGCCACTTGGCGGTTGAAGGTTAGGCTAATGTCTACTTGAGCACCTAGATCTCTGACCACTGGGTTGACTTTTCGGAGTATACAATGAACATTTATTTAATTATTTAACATTTATTAACCGGGAAAGTCTGACTTGGAACAAAGCCAATTTTCAGCGGAGGCCCAAAGAGAAACACTCCAAATGAATGAGGGAGGAAACCGGAGAACCCGGAGGAAACCCACCCAAATGCAGGGAGTACATGCAGACTCTGCACAGAAGGCACCCCAGCTGAGAATCGAACCGGAGAACTTCTTGCTGTGAGGTGACAATGCTACGGCTGCACCACTACGCCATCCAGAAGCAACCTCCCTGGGGGGGCTCAAACCACCAGCCTTTCGGTTAACAGCTGAACAAGCTAAGTGATTGCTCCCCAGAGACAGTAATTGCACCACAGAGACAGCATAGTAATTAGCTGTAATGGCTGACTTCAGACACTTCATGATCAGCTAATCTGAGACCCTTAACAAAGTGTGTCCAATTATACTGTGTAATATTAATACTAATACAAATGGTAGTAGTTCACCAAGATGACTAGGCCTTCTGGAGTTGTCCATACAGTACTACTCTCAAATGTTAATACTTTCTAAAAATGACCAGTCACAATCCAAAATTTAAATATATTTAATAATAAATAATAAAAGAACAAGAAAATACTAAATATATATCCACAGTAAATCACAGAGTTCAAATCACAAAAAATATTGAAAACAACACTGATGGACAGACTACAAATAAAGAAAAACAATTTCTAAACTAAGCTTCATAATACTCCTGACTGAATCTAAGCCAGTTTATTCTTCCCTAATAACTTACTTGGGCAAGGCTTTCCAAACAGAATATTCTGTATTCTGAGATTTCTCTTTGTAATATCTAAATTATAATTTCCAAGAGGGCTGGTATAATGACCTCATCTGGTCACCTAACTTTAGGTTCCCACAGTATCTCCTTTTGAAGTTTGAGATAGGACTTTAGCAGACTGCTACAATACACATTTAGAGCTGTTATGGCAGTGCCTATGAGCCAGAAACATTTACAACACTTCCCACCTTCTTTACAAAAGCTAGCAGATAATGGCTGCTCCCAGACCTACCGTCACCAGTCCTACTCAGCACTGTGGTGTGCCGTTCAATGATTTAACAGCTCATTTACATTTCCTTTATTTTTCTTAAAATAAGCCAGCTGGTTAACCATTGCTGTGCCAGTCTCCTCTATTAAAACATATATATTTCATTCATATACCATAATACATGTACATTTCTTTTCATTTCAGCAGGGTACACTGTTGATACATTTTAATACAATTAATACAGGCAAAGCTCACAAATACATTTTCAGCACAAGCATCTGTACAAATCAAAAAACCACTGCACCAAGCACAAATAAATCCTGATCCTGGAAGATGTGAATGCTTTATTCCAAAAGCAGCAAAGATAACACTCCAACACTCCAAATACACGCTGATAGCAAGAAAATACACTCCAGCTGCTTTTGGATTGGAGTGTATTTTATTGCTATCAGCGTGTATTTGGAGTGTTGGAGTGTTATCTTTGCTGCTTTTGGATTGGAGTGTATTTTCTTGCTATCAGCGTGTATTTGGAGTGTTGGAGTGTTATCTTTGCTGCTTTTGGAATAAAGCATTCACATCTTCCAGGATCAGGATTTATTTGTGCTTGGTGCAGTGGTTTTTTACTTTTACAAGTTTGCTTATTTTTCCACTTGCTCGTTGACGTTTTATCTGTACAAATCAACTTGATGTACAAATGGCATATCATTATTTACATAGTTCCAGCTAGCTGTGCTGGCACAAGTCATATATCCACTGCCCTACCTTTCTCTGGCATGGCTGGCAGTACCTCCTATTGTCACAATCAGTATTAACAAAGTTTAAGAATCGCTTGGCTTGTACATAAAAAGTGGTGTGGGATTTCAAATCTATAGATGAGTAGTTGAGATCCCCCATGAATATCATATTAGGTTGAATGGTGAGGGACTCTAGTACATTGAGATAAGTACCATGGGTGTTCTGAAACATGGAAGGGGGCTTATAGATTGCAAGGATGAGATCCTGTTTATGGTGAGCTGCACATGTGTGAGTTCCAGTGGGTCATAACACTTTAACTAGTCTGGATGTGAGTTTGGTTTTAATATAGACTTGAGGCTTTTCCACCTTTAGTGCCCCTCTTTGCAGTGGCTGGTCTAAAGGTGTGAAAGGCATTATAACCTTGCATTATTGAGGTACTGTCCAGGATTTTAAATCATATCTCCATTACTACACAGATGTCTACACTTTCCAGGGAGAGAAAGGCTTGCAGAAAGTGGAGTTTCTTGTTAATCAGAGAAGTTTGGGCAACTACAAACATGTTAAGTTGGGATTTAGGTATCAGTTGTATCCTGACCCAGTTCTTTTACCTTGTCTGGTGTCAAAAGCATTAATCATAAGCAGTGAAAATGTGCTGGATGTTGGGATGGTCACTTGTGAGCCAGTATTATATGACTTCAACTAAGAATACACCTCAAAGGGTATGATTTAGGGACAACACCATGATTTTTAGCCCTCAGATTTATCTTTGCTCCTCCTAGATTCACTCATTTCCTTCAAAGGTCAGACCTGATTATGGGAACATACCTTATTAAACAAATAAACTAAGGTTCAAGAAAGATCCAGTCTCACTTACTATATAAGGCCTAGTAAAGAAGAACTTCTATTGTGAAGAATAAGAAAATCCTCCTCTCTCTAACTCTCTGCTAAGATTTTTTTCAAGGCCAGTATTATGATTTTTAATGTTCAGACACTGGGAGATATGCAACCAGGTCAGGAGAGTGGGCACTAAGGAATTATTTTTTTCCAAGTTTATTTCTGATGCATTTGGCATTTAGGAGGCTACAAAAATGGAGATAGGGTTAAAGAGAGAGAAGAGGTAATGTGATATGTGAGATGGCAATGTGGGGACAGGGAAGATGAAAGGGAAGAGAGAAAGAAAAAATGGATGAGACTCAGAGGGAGAGGAGTGTGTGGAAGGGTAGAATTAGGTATGGAGAGCAGGGCAGAGGGAGTACGTTGCTGAGGCTGTGATTTGTGGGTGTTTGAGGGTAATTAAAATTAAGGTGAAGACTACTATGGTAAGAATTTGAAACATTATGATAGAATGGGTTAAGAGGGAGGAAATCTTTTAGGGTTATTGGAGTGGGTAGAGCAGGGGAGAAGGAAAGCATGGCATTATAATGAGGGTATGAGGCTTGTAGGAATGGGTAAACTTAAGTGTGAGTAAGTATTTATATACTGATTAATTTATATATCCATTTATTCATTCCATTTGATAACTGAAAAAGTCTAACCGGGCATAAAACCCCTTTTCATAGGAGGCCCGGGGATAAAAGCTCCAAAATATCTATATCTACAGTCAGGTTTTTGTGACATAAAAAAAGATCATGATAAATCATTTCATAACTTTTCCCACCTTTAATGTGACCTATAGCCTGTACAATTTAAAATTGAAAAGCAAACAAATCTGTTAGGGGAAAAATATAAAAAATAAAAACGTACAATATGCTGGTTGTTTATTCGTGGTGATTCCTTCTGTTTTCTTGATTTTGAATATGCTGGTTGCATAAGTGTGTACACCCTTAAACTAATACTTTGTTGAAGCACCTTTTGATTTAATTACAGCATTCAGTCTTCTTGGGTAGGAGTCTATCAGCATGGTACATGGCACATCTTGACTTGGCAATATTTGCCCGCTCTTCCTTGCAAAAGCACTCCAAATCTGTCAAATTGCAAGGACATCTCTTGTGCACAGCTATCTTCAGGTTATCCCAAAACTTTTTCTTCTGGTGAAGTCATTCTTTTGTTGATTTGGATGTATGCTTGGGGTCATTGTAGTGTTGAAAGTTGAAATTCCTCTTCATCTTCAGCTTTCTAGCAGATGCCTGAAGGTTTTGGGCCAAAGGTGACTGGTATTTGGAACTGTTCATAATTCCCTCCACCTTCACTAAAGCCCCAGTTCCAGCTGAAGAAAATAAAAGCCAAAGCAGGATACTGCCACCACTATGCTTCACCAAGGAGATGGTGTTCTTTTGGTGATGTAAAATGTTGTTTTTGTGCCAAACATACCTTTTGGAATTGTGGCCAAAAAGTTCAACCTTGTTTCTCATCAGACCATAACACATTTTCCCACGTGCTTTTGGGAGACTTGATGTATTGTTCTGCAAATTTTAGCCAGGCCTGGATGTTTTTCTGGGTAAAAAAAGTCTTCCGTCTTGCAACCCTACCCCATAGTCCAGACTTATGGAAAATACGGGAGATTGTTGTCACATGTAGTACACTTCCAGTACTTGCCAGAAATTCCTGCAGCTCCTTCAGTGATGCTGTAGGTCTCTTGGCAGCCTCCCTGAACAGTTTTTGTCTTGTCTTTTCATCATTTTGGAGGGGGTCCAGTTCTTTCCAGTGTCACTGTTGTCCCATATTTTCTCCACTTTTTGATGACTGTCTTCACTGTGTTCCATGGTATATCCAATGCTGTGGAATTTTTTTTTACCCTTCTGACTGATACTTTTCAACAATGAGATCCATTTGATGCTTTGTAAGCTCTCTGCGAACCATGGCTTTTGCTGTAGCAGGCAACTGAGTAAATGTCAGGAAAATCCTATTAGGACAGCTGAACTTTATTTGGCATTAGTCAGAGTCTCTTTAATTGATGGCAGATGTGTATCTACGAAGAATGAATGTTGTAATTAAATCAAAAGGTGCTTCAACAAAGCATAAGTTTAAGGGTGTACACAAACAACAAAATATTAGTTTGAGTGTGCACATTTATGCAACCAGCGTATTGTATGTTTTTTATTTTTTATATTCTTCTCCTAACAGATTTGTTTGTTTTTTAATTGAATTGTACAGGTTATAGATCACATTAAACGTGGGAAAGGTTTTGAAATTATTTATTATGGTCTCATTTTTTATATCACAAAAACCTGGCATTTTAACAGGGGTGTGTAAACTTTTTATATCCACTGTATTTGTTTTATATATATATATATATATATATATATATATATATATATATATATATATATATACACACACACACACATAGAGAGAGATAAAACAAAACAGATAATACTATAATTGAAATTGTATTAGACATGTCTTTACAGAAGAATTAGAAAAGACAAAACAGTGTCGTAGTGAATAACAAAGTCCATACTTACATAAGACAAACATACACTGGAGTATAGCAGGGTACTTGACTAGCAGTGAGACCATATGAGAAGACCTTGACAGCATTTGTACAGATGACACATTTTATAATCTAAATTCAAAAAGTTAGGCAAGTTAAAGTACAAGAGTAGAGGAAAAAGTGTAAGTGTTAGATGCGATTAGCTAGTGATTTAGAGAAGATGAAAGTGGTGTTCTGATGAACTCTGTGAGATCTTTTGGACACATCTTCCCTGAAGCACCAGGGTTCATGATGAAAAGAGGACCCAACCTAAAAGACCACCTCGAGAGACCCCCTCTAAGACAACTCGACAGATACGGCACCTATCCGTGTAGTGACTTATCCCCCTGCTTCTACTGTAAATACATGGCAGACACGGACCGCTTCTACTGCCCCAACAACAAAAAAACAATAACCACAAGAGCAGTCGGAGGCTGCAACACAGAAGGTGTTGTCTACAGAGCAAACTGCTGCAAATGTCAAGCCTTCTACGTGGGCAAGACCATCAATGCCCTCAAAACCAGGATTGTCAAACACCTGTACGACATCAGGCACAAGATACTGACAAATAAACTAGCAACACATGCAAGAAAAAAACCAGGACACGAAAGATTTAAGTTCCTGATACTCAAACAGCTGGAGAAGATCCCTTTCAACGGGGACTTCAATTCAAGATTAGAGAATAAAGAACTTATCTGGCAGATACAACTTGAAGCAAGGCACCCTCCGGGTCTCAACTACATGGAGACCATCACCCCAGTCCTGAACCTCAGGGAACTTAACCATGCTAACTACAACTAATCAGCTCCTAGTAAGATATGCTATCTATTTCGCTCACTGTTTTCTCACAGGTATAAGGCATAATGTATTAATTTTTTGAACAATAATTGTTTATAAGCAGAACTAAAATTGCAGTAAGTTAATGTATCAGCCCTCACAAAAGTTACAATTGTTAGCTCAACTTTTAATTATTTTTAATTTAAAAGGTAAAATTTCAATGTCAAACTACATTGAACTTTTTACTACCTAATGTACACTCTCCCTGATGAAGGAGTGGCAGACAGGCTACCTTCCTATCTGCCCCAAAAGCGTCGGACATCTCAGAATCTTTCTCAGAACCAAGCTTGCTTCCAATGTTTTACAGCTGGTAATGGCAAGTCTAAATTTAGAACTATAGTCAGTAACCCCAGAATATTGCCCAAGATCTCTGTTGTACAGTTTAATTTTAATTTTAAATTTAAATTTAATTTTAAATTTAATTTTAATTTTTATTAATTTTTATTTTTTGGTTAAATTTAAGTTTTAGTACAGTTTTTTCAAACATAGACATAATCGTGACAAAGCGAAAGGCTCCAACACATTGCTAGAGGTTAGGAATGGCGCATATGAACAAGAAGCTGGATAATAACAAAAAGGAACTAAATAAGAGGAATGAGATGCTTCCAACCAGGTCCGTCTTCACCTTGTAGGCCTACCAGGGCCACACTCCCAACTAGTCACTTCTCATTGGACATCTCTCAACCACGCCCCCTCCACAGTAGCATAAAAGTAGCACAGCAACAGCTCTCAGGTCATTCTGACCAGTGCTTGGGGAGCGCACAAATAGTCGTTTTTAGGACTCACACATAGCAAAAGAACTGAAGATCTGTTCAAGAAGAAGGACAATGGAGATCAATACCACCGCAGAACACCAAAGGACACAACAGCAGCTCTTCTCAGAGCCCATTGTGTCCATAAACAAAACAGCTCTTCTCAGAGCTCATGTGGATCTGCACCTTACACCAAACAGCTCTTCTCAGAGCTCACAGTACACCAAACAGCTCTTCCCAGAGCTCACAGAGATCTGTATAAGCTCTGGTATGAGCAACCAGAGACACATTGAAGAATAAAACAAAAAAGTTCTTATTAGAGCTACCACCAACACCCGAACGGGCATTCAAAACACAAATCAGCCCTTCTCAGAGCTCACAGAAATCTGTATCAGCTCCGGTAAGACCAGCCGGAGGCACAGACACAGCTTCGGTGAACCAAACAAAACAGTTATTTTTAGAACTACCACATCTGCCCGAAAGGGCATTCAAAACACAAAACAGTTCTCAGAGCTCATAGAGATCTGTAACAGCTCTATATAGAGCCCCAGCTGCCCACAGGGCTAAAACAGCTCTTTTTAGAGCTAGCTCCACCACTGACTACACGTGGAAATCTGTTCACCATTTAGGATCAAGAGTGAAAGGCATTGTAAAATTGGTTATTCCTTCCCTCCGGGCAGGCATCACTCAGGATCGAAAACCCAAGAGGTCCACACCTATTTTTGTGGTTTTATTGAACTCTGTGAGACAGGGATTAAGTGTAGTGAGGGATGGAGTGATGAGAGACTAGAAGAATTTAGATTGCATATGGTATCAGGGATGTTGGTGAGTATATGGTAGAAGTCAAGTAACAAAGGTAGGAATGACAATTTATTCAAATTGAGTAGTAGGGGAGAGAAAAGGAAGACATTGTAAGTGGAACAGAGTCAGTAAATGCTGGGTAATCAGGGATGCGTTTAAGTGACTAAGATCAGTGAATGAGGTCAGGTGGTAAGTCTGATGGTGACAGGAGCAGCTAGAAGAAGTATTAAAGTGTAAAACCAAGAGAGGCAGCCAGGGATGATGGTGGGAAGGGAGGGGAGCAGGCAGGTTATCATCTGCCAGTCAGTGTGCACATGCATTCAATAACCACCTGACTCTACATTAAGGAATAAAGGTAACATATGTACCAGGAAAAGAAATACATTTTTTTAGAGGAAAATACAGTGCCAGGCCAAACTTTAGAAAGGGACCCTATTGCTATTAGTGCTCTGGTCAAAACATTGACCCCCCCACAGAGCAACACTCAGCAATCCCATGTGTTGGAGAGTAGGGTAGTACTTAAAAATTGCACTAGACCATACATCTGAGAGAAGCTATCCTGGGCTGATAGGGCAAAGGAGTCCTCAAAAGAATGACAGCCTTGGTGGAAAAAGTACAAAAACAGAGTGGGAGGGAACCACTGGAAGGATGCCACACAGCAGAATGCTAAGTAGTGTTGTTGTGAGTTCCAGTACCTACCTAGCATCTGTTGAAAAAAGAACCATTAATACCAGACCATATTGATGATGGTGGTTGGTCACAAATGAATTCACTATAACATGAATACCTTCCCATGGTGTCAGACCCGTACCTCTCAACTGTCCAGATTTTCGTAGAATGTCCAGATTTTTGCATCATATTTTTGATCTGTTGCTCATGAAATTTTTGTTTTTCTGATGAATCACTGGGATGACCTGAGGATTGAAGTCACTAAACAATGAAATACATTTGAATTTCAGTCTTCATATCCTTCAGTAAATGGATTTTGAAACAAACCCTGTTAATCTAGCAACTTCCTAAGGTTCTAAGAGCAATATTTAAAATATGTCCCTATTTTTTGGGGCTTTGCCCCCCTATTTTGCCAGGCTTTGTCCAGATTTCTTACACTAAGAGGTTGAGACCTGGCTGAAGAGTGTTTATTAAGAATATTAAAGTGGTTAGAACCTGTTTCTAAAAAGAGCACTCCTGAAGATGGACCACGAATATCAAGCTGTATTCATGGGGGATTCACAGATGAATTCCCTTGAAACATGAGAAGTTCTCAGTAGTGTCAGTCTTGAGTTCAGAATGTTGGAGGAACACAGTACAGCCTGTACATTAGAGATTATGACCCTATAGTCTCATACAATCCCAGTGTTATGACTGGTGAAATTAGACCTGCCAGTTTAAAAAAGCACCACTCATCTAAATAACAAAAGCAATCTTGCTATGTATTGCTACAGGTGGATGCGATAGTGGTTTGGGAATTTTGTTTTTTAACAAAGTAAGAGGTTTATCATTATTTAAGACACAAAGCAATGGTGGCAAGAGACAACTGTATGTGTGTGCGTGTGTGTGTGTGTGTGTGTGTGTGTGTGTGTGTGTGTGTGTGTGTGTGTGTGTGTGTGTGTATGTGCTCCCCCTGGTACCTATATTCAGAATTACTGCCATTCCGTCTTCAGTGTTCCCAGTTTTACCAGTCCAAGGATGATCTGCATGTACAGACTGACAATCTGCAGAATGATTACAGACTGCCATTCTGCCTCGAGGATGATTACAGACTGGAAATTCAGGTAAAGGATTACAATTAATCAGTAATACCGCTTGTTCAGAAAATACATAGTTTGTATTCACCAAGACCCAGGAGTACTGTCTGGCTATGTGACTTGCTCAAAGTCACACAGTAGCGAATGAAGCTAGTACAAATCAAACCTGTACACCTGACAAAAGGAAACAGATCACTGAAATCTTAGACCCCTAATTCTTTGCACTAAATGACAAACTTTCCTTAACATCTTCATTTTCTGATAAATCACTGCGAGTAACAGTCATTCAATTATACAAGTTATTACCATTTCATAGTTATTCAGAAAATGCATTTCAGGTTAGAGTTATCGAGTTTTCTGGCCTTTAAGGCTCTGGGCTATTAACAATCTTCTTATTTGAGATCAAATGGAGGTCATACCTCTTAACCTCTCACCGAATGAAATCTGGATAATGCCAAAAATAATAGGTGAAGAAAAGCCCAAAAATAGGGACAGATTTTAAATATTGTTCCTATAAACTTAGAAAGTTGATAGAATAACAGGTTTTGCATTATTATGTATTTTCCGAAGGGTATGAAGTCTGCAAATCAAATGTCTGTCATTATTTAGTATTACTTAGTGATAACGCTTTGCCAGAAAACTGCAAATTTTATGAGGAGTAGCCCAAAAATATGAGGCAAAAATCTGGACATTTGAGAGGTATGATGGGGTATGCTATTGGTGCAAGGCATCATGTCAGAGTGATATGAAGTGGTCTTTCTGAACAGGAAAGACAGGGAGGGAAGGATGAGACATTAATATCAGATTGTATGAGTTAACTATTACCTGGATCTCCAGAAGTACTTTTTCATGGAGTGGATTGTGGACTACGGGAATGGGTAGTGGAGAGGAAATCCACAAAGGAATTTAAAAGGACAGGGAACAGGTGGAAGAATATTAATAGGGAATAGTAGGATGGTGGGAAAATAGGATCTTGACTGCCCTTAAAAGATCACACTAGATAGGTTTATTAACTTCTTCTGCTGTTAAGCAGATTCAATACAATGTAATATAATTCCCTTCACAGGTACTCTAAGAATGCTGGCTGTCAACAGGCCATGGTATAAACACAGTACATCATCTGACATGTAGGAAATTTATATAACTAATAGTGCTTGATGGCAATGATATAGAATTTGTAAACAGTAAAATACTGCACAATGATGCACACAAGAATGTTAGTGAATCACAGGCCATAAGTCTGTATTGTTGTTGTTGATGTAACACAAGATTTGTATGGCATATTGACATGTACAACACTAGTGTAACCTTACCAGAATCTATGCCTACTAGATAAAATTGTGGAAGGTGAATTTAACAGCATATCTTTACAGGACATATTCATATGCCTTTAGAGTGTCACACACTGGGCAGGATATTTCCAGCTATACTACACTGTTAGAATCTCCATAAAATGCAGCTTGGAAGCACCCACTATGGAATAAAAGACATACAAATTCCACAAATTCTCAAGAAAAATAAGTATGTGCTTAATATAATGCTTTGGTATGTGCAACTGAATTATAAACATTAAATAAGCAGTGACAATACAAAATAACACACACATACATCCCTTTATCTATCTAGCTATACACACACACACACACACACACACACACACACATATATACATATATATATATATATATATATATATATATATATATACACATACATACACATATATACCCCACACTGCTAGAGGAAAGGCAGCAAAAAATCACAACTGCAAAATAATGATTATTCATTAGCAGTTAATATTGTAATATTGTAATATCATTACTGTGAGATGGGCAGTGGTAGTATGTGGTTAGGCAGTCCAGTTGTAGTAAAGCTGTCAGTGGGAATTCAAAGAAGATCCTTTTTCCTGTCAGACTGTGGTTTCACAATTCTGAACAAGCATACCTTATCAATATGAAGAATGCAATTTGTTACCTTTTGAAACATCTTATTAAATTCATCATTACACATGATTAAAGAATGCTATAACTGTAGAAGTGAGACTCAGGAAGGTGCATAACCATGCTGCACCTATTTAGATCGTGCTAAAATGATAAATGAGACTGTACTCATCTTTCACGATTTAACCTCCCGGTCATAACTCACTTCCTGATAAATGTGTACAGTCTCAGAGTCAAGCAGCAAAAAAAGTTAAACCTAAACTCGCAATACACTAATAACTCAACAAATATTAGCCTTATTCATTGCAACATACTGCCTTATAACCTTGACAAGTATGGGGTCCTTGGCAACCAATGAACAATACAACTATGTATGACAACACCTTCCTAATAAAATATATCCATTATTATCATAATAAATGTACATACTTAGGAACTTGATCATCACTACTGCTAGATCTTTTAAAAAGCCCCAGTCACTTCAGTGTAGTAAATTACTTGTAACTTTCTGGCAATACTGCAATAGGCAACAGTAAGCTAGAATGGCTGTTAACTGAGGTTTCAGAAATGCACAATTGTGACAGTGTTTTAAAATTCATATATTGCATCAAGTTTTTTTTTTCTGGCCAGCACATTGTTTGCTAAGATCAGCTTCTATATTTTATATATATAGTGCCACTGGATAATCTGTGTAATATTGCCTTACCTCAGATAATATAACTGTGTGCACACTAGACTAATTTTATTTTTATAGGTTCATAGGTGTGTACTAGGCTAATGGTCCTGGAGACTTTACAAGCGTAGCCCATAGGATTACCCTGGCATAGTGCCACCCAACCTTAGTTCCCAGTGCCTCTCTCGAGTGAAGCCACTGGAGTGATCCCTGAGGTGAATTTTCTATTTCCCATCCACTCATCAAGATTTCTCTTAAAGAGGGCCAGTGAGGTGCTCTGTTTGACATGTATGGGAAGTCTATTCCATAGTATGGACAGTCTCTGGGTTATGAACCTGTCCTTCTAGCTTGTTCTGTTTGATTGTGCTAATGAGGTTCATAGGTTCATAGATTAGTACTAAGCTAACTGCCCCTGTGAGCTATTTTAAGCCTAGCCAATTATCCCTTGTGAGACTCAAACCCTGCACCTTGTGTTTGTAAGGCAAACACCTTAATCATTAGGCCACCCTCCCCAACTTGAGGTCGCTGGAGCATGTGGTGCAGAGGGATTGGGGTTTCTTTAGATGTAGCATTTCTAACAGAACTGGGTCAGACATGGCTTTGTAAGTCAAACAGAGATCACCTCTAAGTAGGCGATATTAGACAGAGAATAGTTGGAGTTTTTTTAGTCTGTCCATATAGGACAAATGTTTAATGCCTAGGATCCTCTTTGTGAGGTACTTCTGCGGCCTCTCCAGTTGTTGCAGGTGTTTAGTGAGGTACATGCCAAATGGGGCATTGTACTGAATGACTGGCCTAATTGGATGCAAAACGCTTAGTAATGAGATGTGCCACATAGAAGGACTTTCTGACCACAGTGGCAATGTGGTGGTCAAAAGAGAGGTTGCTGTCAACCTGTGTTCCCAGATCACGCCTTCTGTGTTCAGTGGACTACCATTCATGTGGTAATTCATGGGAACCAGGTTTTTCCCAAAGGGGATGATGACACATTTTTTTGGCATTGAGCTTAAGGCCATGGTTCTGACACCAGTCGTTGGTCTCAGTGAGTCCTTTCCGTAGGATGTCAACATCACTCGGGGAGTTAATAATAGCTCCCAACTTGAAATTGTCTGCAAACTTTGCCGGCCAGAGTCCCTTCATGTTGGCCTGGACTTCAGAGAAGTAGATACCAAACAGGAGAGGACCCAGGACCGAACCCTGTGGGACTCCACTCATGACTGGTCGGCAGTCTGACTTGGAGTCAGCTACTTTCACACTGTGGGTTCTGCCCGTGAGCCAGTTTGCAACCCACCTAGTGATATAGGGTTCCTATCAGAAGAGGAAATGCTTAAATTAGCAAACACTCTTATATCAAACTTTAAAATGTGAAACCTGAAAATGTTGATGGCATGGAACATTGATTTTTTTTCCCAGTGAATCAATGTGGTGTGTGATCTTAGAGGTGGTATATTTAAGTTGGGGGGGGTGTCACATCAGGGGGGGCGTGGGGGTTATTTTGCCTGAACATTGTTTTTTTTTTTTTTTTTGGATCAGAAAATTTTTTCCCTGGGAAAAAAATTGCTGCTCTGTTACTTCGACATTTTAAGTTTTAGCGTTTTTAAATTCGATAAAAGAGCATTCACTATTTTTAGAGTTCGATCTTCTGATATAGATGCATTATATAGGTGTTGATGCCTAGTTTAGTGAACTTTTCTATGATTCCTGAGTGGGGCATGGTATCAAATGTCTTGGCCAGATCAAGGTAGGCTGTATGAACCACCTTGCCTTCATCCACAGCTCGGGTTTCTGACTCAAAGAAGTTGACCAAGTTGAGCAGGCATGATCTATCCTTCACAAAACCAAACTGTGTGGGATCCAGAGTTTGGAGATTCCCTATATCCTTGTTTATTAGGTCCATAATGATGATGCGTTCCTTAGCTTTGCATATCAGACTTGTCAGGCTAATGGGGGCGATAGTTTCCAGGGTCTGTAGTTGCTCCTGCTTTGTGGAGAGGGATGACTGTAGCAGTGCACCATTCAGTAGGGACAAAGCCTGAGGTGAAGCTGTGATTCAACAGGGCACACAAGTGAGGTGCCAGTTAACTCTGCAGTTCATGTAGAACACAGCCAGGGATATTGTCAGGTCCCGTAGAAGCTGTATTCTTGGCATTGGACAGTGCTGTTTTAACCTGTGCAGCAGTAATACTGGGTGCCTGGCAATCAACTGGTATTGTGACTAGTTCCTTGGGGGGGGGTAAAGTTGGCACTGAATCTGTTGGCCAGTATATTGGCAATATCTGTTGGTTTGCTATAGGAGATACCATTGTGCAGTAGCTCAGAGCAAATCTGGGTATTGCCATGGAGGTTCTTTACATATCTATAGAAGGCCTTGTGGTTGTCTTTACTATCTGCTGCAATTCTGTTTTCATAGCTAGCTTTAGAGGATTTGATGAGGGATCTGAACGTTTTGTTGAGGCTGATAAGGAAGTTTTTTCAGTCTTGGGAATTACCTTTTTCTGCATCAGTTTCCTCCTTCCTTTGTAGAGTTTGTTTATGGCAGGGGACCACCAGATTGGCTTCCTTTTTTTGGAGGAGAGCATCTTGGTTCTATTAGGTATGGCAAGATCCATGCATTTGTGTACGTGTTCATACAGTCCATTGGTGTATGATTCGGTGGTTATGCAACTGATCTCAATTTGCATGGGTGCTGTGAAGTTAGCCACCTCTGTTTTTAGGAGCCCAAGGTTAGCTTTGATGAAGTTTTTCATGGTGGTTACCTTTGTGGGGGTTGGGGGGGGTGGGAGGGATGTGGATTTCCAAAGTGATTTGTTTGTGGTTGGATCTAACCAGGGAGGAGTTGACTATTGGTGTAGAGCAATGGTCACCCATGTTAGTAATGACCAAGTCAAGGATGTTGCTACCTCTTATGGGGGTAAGAATGAGCTGGTCCAGGGCATTGGAATTAATGAATTCCAGGAAACGTTGGGCAAGTGTATTGGTACAGGAGTAGTTTTCCCAGTTAATGTAGGGGTAGTTGAAGTCTCCCAATATGAGAGTGTTATCTTTGCCCTCATGCCTGCCAACTATCAAGCCTCCTCCCAATCACACATGGTTCACTCACTGCCATATGTGAATTTTATCCAGGATCAGGGAGGCAGCTTCCAGAGAACATCAATGTTCAAGCAGCCATGAGGGTGACTTGAACTTCTGCCTGTACCCCAACTATCTGCCTGTTTGCCACTGAGATGAGTATTCTTCATTGCAGCCAGGTGACACTACTGGCTTACCCCCAGACTAGGGCCGTAGGAGACCTGAGCAACCAGGTAAGTCTGGCTGAAACCTGAAACGGGAACCCAAAGGAAAATTATCTATCTATCTATCTATCTATCTATCTATCTATCTATCTATCTATCTATCTATCTATCTATCTATCTAATCCTGCCAGACAAGTACTTCCTTGTGTCAGCAGCCAGATCCATTCTTAGGTACAAGTAATGCAGCCATTTTCCGAAGTCTATAACCACACCCTATCCATTCCCAATGGTGGCTGATGTGGATGTCACATCACAGTGGGGCTCCTGATGCCTTCCTCCTGACATGTGCCTATTCCTGTACACATGTACACCTTGAGAGCTACCATCACTGGTTTTGAAAGCTTAGTATACTCCCACCTGGGCATTGACCTCTGTGTAAGTCTTGGCTTTTACTGGTGCACCTTGTCAAATGGGACCCATGCATCCTGTCACTGGAATGGGTCAGTAGACTCAGTCTCATCCCCCTGTACATCTCTTCCAGAGACCAAGCTGCTAGACAACAATGGACCATTTGAGCTCTACTCAGGTCTTTATCCCTCTCTTGACACAGATCTTGGCTTGCATTAGAGAAGTACAGCAAAGTGTTTTTTTTTTTTTTTTTTGCTCTACTCTGTTCACCTCTTACTGCTGATACTCACCTGTAATGCCCTTTTTCATTTCATCTAAGAGTAAAAACAATGCGGTGTGGTCTTAGAGTACTTATAATGCAGGAACAGCAATTTTTTTTACTTTGTCCTGCCCAATGGAACCCCACTTCCAGGTGTGTCCACTGTCCATTCATAGTATTCAGTTCTTGGATATTGATGCTTCTGTACTTTTGGAATTCAGGGATTCACAGCTGTCAAACCACATATAGAATTTTGGCTGATGTTTTATGTATTTGGGTGTGTGGGTTTTGTGTATGTACTTGTATGTGGGTTTGTGTGTACGGGGATATGACTGGGAATGTACATGGGTGTGTGGTTGTGTGTATAGGTGTATGACTAGGATGACTAGGATTGTATGCAGGCAGGTGTGTATGTGTGTGTGATGTGTGTCTATCATTGTGGGCTGTAGTGAAGTCTGGGCCTGTGTGCAGGCTGGTAGGCTCTTCAATGGAGCATACAGACCTGCTCATTTGAGTCATTCACTGACATGCAAATTCCTCAGTAATGAGATATTACCCCAGTGGTACAGCAGCAAAACTCAACACATCAGTGCAGTTCAAGTTGTGTCACTTTGCCCATATCAGTGACTCTCAGCCAAATTGTATGTCTCACTGAGAGCTTCACATTTTTCAGAGCATTTTTTCTCTCTTTGCTTACTTGCTCAAGCTATTATAGAGATTTCAAGAAGTGGGATTCTGTTATAAAATCCATGTTTCAATCAAAGCCAGAGAACCTCACATAAAAAAAATCCATATCTGTATAAGCTTATAAATCAAAAAGTAAAAAAAAAATAAGAAAAAACTATGCTAAGGATAAGCACATGCCAATTAAACTGGTGAAATTCAATATTTCAAATACAGATCTTTTCACAGAGGATCTTTGTATTTAACTAACTACTTGGACAGGGACAGGAATACGGCAGTATGACAGCTATGTAGATAGAGATGGACAAACTAAAATAAATGCTTTATCTCAGAAAAACACATTTTCAAAGGAGCATTCATACAGTAAACAAATCAAAACCAGCCCAGAAGTTGAAAATGTTGAAACACAGGTGCCCAGTAGGAAGGTAGCTGGAATAAAGAAGCTGAACCACGACAAAGTAAAATCTTCTTTTTTAATACAAAATGGGGAGCACTTTCACAATGGTAACCATTGCTTCATCAGACAGTTCATCCAAACAGCAACAATACTTTAATTCATTACTAGAACAACCAATCCTACCACTCACAGCTAATTCAGCACTCAGCAATCAATTAATTACTATGGTTATGTTTTGCCCTTAGTTAACTGCTGTAGTCAGAAAAACTCTGTTTAAAAACCACATGCACAAAATGTAAAGACACGAACATGTGGATAAATATAAATAAAATACATAAAAAGTCAATGAATAAATATATATACTCATGTTCCCCATTTAGTAAGTACTTATGTGCATAGATATAAGCATAAAAAAATATATCAAAAATATATATAAAGGTGGAAGCAGTACACACTCCACAACTTAATGAATGCATATATTCTGCCTAATAAATGCACGTTGTCCACCCAGTAAATACATATGTTTTAATACATACATCTCAATAATGCTTGTCTTTAGTGATATCTATGCTAGAAGCAGCTCAAGAAATACTGTCATATTGACTCAAAGCCCTGCATGTGTTTATGTAGTCTTCTCTTGTTAAAATAGTATTATTATTTTTTATTTTATTTTAACCTACTAGATTTTAGTACTGGCTTCAATGGAACACTATCATTCAAACCCAAACCTCTATGTGCTCCTAAATGCAAAATCCATTTTCCTTCCATATTTTCAGTGCTATATTGACTATGTCCCCCATCCTATTGCTGACATTCTGAATGTGTAAAACCTGAAACAAAAATATATGGTCATCCCCTTTATCCAATGTATGCTTAGCCAAAGCACTATACAGTTGCCCTTTTCTAGTGCAGTAAAGGTGATCCCTTATCCGTTCCCTAAGGTGATGGTTAGTTTTGCCAACACAGAAATGGAAACATGTTGTGCACTGAACTACATACACTACATTCTTAGTATTGCAATCAGCAGAATTCCTTAGCTCCCATAGATGCCCTGTTTCAGGGTGCTTAAAAAACCCTGATTCATCTATATAAATGCACTGTGTACATTTTCCACATCTATGGGAACCATTCACTGTGCTATCCATCAGAGCAGGTGTCCTTGAATAGCAAAGCTGCTGTTTCAGATTTTTATTTCTAAATGCAAAATGTGGTTGTCCACCCACTATGTTGGTAGTATCCTCATCTACTAATAGCATATGCCACTTTTGTCGTATGATGGTTTCAAACCTTTTCACATCCCTTGTATATGGTAAAACCATCGGAATGTATGGTAATACACTATTCCTAATACTTACCTGTCACTACCTACTCTATCAGAGTAGTAGGGCTTAGTTTTACCTTTCCTTTCTTTGTGTACATTATGGTACACCTTATCAATTTCACGTTCACTATACTCCCTATTAATGAAACCTGTTCTTAGCTTAGTTAACTCATTTCTATATACTTCCTCTTGACAACATAGGCAAGATGTTCTCATTGCCTGACCTCTGATTATGTTAGGAAAAATCTTAGGGTTATGCATACTATTTCTGTGTAGAAAAGATGGTCTGTAACATTGTTTCCTATGTAATTTCGTACACCATTAGTCATTTTCTCTGTATATGGTAATGTCCAGGAAGTCTAAACTCATCTCAGAACAGTTC
Source organism: Protopterus annectens (assembly GCF_019279795.1). NCBI lineage: Eukaryota > Metazoa > Chordata > Ceratodontiformes > Protopteridae > Protopterus > Protopterus annectens. The sequence goes on along the minus strand of NC_056728.1, from coordinate 936,977,698 downwards.
ATCGTAAACTTTAAAAAGTCACTAGTAGTATTTAGGTATGCATACAGGGATTTAAGTTGTTCACCATCACCTTTCCAAAAAATAAAAAGATCATCTATGAAACGCCTATAAAAAGCTATTTGGGGATTACCTACCTATTGTACAGTATATGAAAACATCTTACAAGAGACAAAATAACACTTCCCATCCATGCCAGAGACTTTAGGCCTTACAATAATTTTGAAGTCACCAAACCTCAAGGCTATGTGGACTGCTCCCACTCATCCCTGATAAGGTATGTGAGAAATGTTTTTACCCACTGTCATGGAAGGCAAAGCTCTCACATAAAAGTACTCCTAATGTCAATAAGATTGTCGGTAGTACACACTCTACACCCATCACACACAATTCAAAGCAGACATATAGACCCACATATACTGAGGCACTTAAATGTAACCTTCCTAAACCCCAAAGACTTCCTAGGTGAATTACACATAACAAATACCCTCAATAGCCCTGAATGCTCTCTTTCAAAACAATACCCACATCAACACATAGAGACACATCTCGTGGGGTCTCTACTTCTAAATTTATCTATTTATCTGGCTACTTGTACACAATGTGCAAGTTTCTATTTGGGGAAATGTTCTAGAGCTTTGAAAGATCGCATAATAAAACACAAATCCAAAATGAGAAGGAATATATCTATGAATGCCTTAGTACAACACAGAAATGAGAGGGATATGACACATAATTTTAGATTCAAAGTACTTGAGATAGTAGATAAGAATTTGAGATTAGGAGACATAATCAATAAATTAGATATCGCTGAATATAGATGGATCATTAAATTGCATGCAGATACAAAGCCAGGTTTAAATAGTATGATTACTATTAAACCTATTTTAGATTTTAGACAGAAGCAGTACCACTAACAAGAGTAGTAATAAATTTTAAAAAATATAAATTAATAATAATAAAATAATAATAACAAAAATTGATATGTACTATCTAATATTAGATATGTTGATTTATGGTTTTTATGTTTTAATATTTATGTATTTGTATATTTATGAGTTTTTTATTCAAAGTTTGTGCTTTTAAATTCTAATTGATGTGATCTTAGATGTTTTTTTATAGGTCGGCTGTGTCATATGGTTGTGTTAATTAAGTATAAATATATATATATATATATATATATATATATATATATATATATATATATATATGTGTGTAGAATTCATTCATTATTTTAACAGCACTGAAGAAGGGTTATTCCCAAAAGCTCTGTTTGTTTGTTATTAAAGTGAGTTTTTCTTATTTGCGTTGTTTTCTGGATATTTGAATTGGTGAATATAGAAGACATAAACCTATTGGTTGAAGTTTTGGTTTCAGGTTGCTCACTTGTATCGTAAGAATACAATCTTGGGATGACACAGCCGATGCAGACATTGATGCAAGAAAATGAGAATGGAACGGGCAATAAAGCCACAAGATCTATACGTAATTTATTAGAACTATCAGGACATCCGTTGGTACAAAATAGAATGGGTAATAAGGAGTTACATGCAGCTCCGTTACAACAGAGTAATGAACATTTAAATAACGTATTGGTTCAGTTGGAGAGGAAGGTGCGGGCATTTATGAAATTTCAGTGGCAACACCTTAGCTTCTCGGAATACCTTGAATTTAATGTGGTACCGAGAGGCTTGTGTATCTTAAAGATGCCTTCCTATACTAATACCTATCCTGAACTTTTAAAAACCTGACAACAGTTGAATTTGAAACTAAGTGGGGAATATATGCAATTAATGAATGACTATTTTCTGCCGGTAGAAAAGGAACTGATAGAGGATATCATGAAATTGGAAAATGAGCTCGTGAATTCTAATGATTTTGTATGTGTATCATCTTCTTACCAACTAATGCTCAACAGAACGAATATGCTTGACAACAAATTGCAAGCCATTAAACATTAGAAATTGTTAAGAGATATTAATGACTTCAAGCTCGGTCATATATTCTCTTGGCCTAAGACATATCAAAATAAAAATACTTTAAATCTCCAGTCAACTGTGAAGTCTAATAGACTGGATGAATTAGATATATTTGAAAAAACAGATAACTCGCTAATCATAGATGGAAAGCCCGCCTCGTAGCAACGATCCAAGCATGAGAATGCTGATGGGAAGAGAGAAGCCAATAGTAGGGTGATGCGTGAAGGAGGATATATGAATAGGAACCGGGTACCAGCAACCACGCATATGACGGCGGGATCATCGGATGAGCACTCAACAACTGAGCAGCTATCCCAATTGACTGAGCAGGCTTCTTGGAACACTAAAACTAGCACTAAGCAAATGGAGTTTTTTTTAAACCTCTCGCAACCTATAGTACTGAATCTACTGGAGAAGGTGGAAGTAAAAGGGCACCCTCAGTCAAGGGGTCGCTCCAAACAGCGTTTCAATATGACTGTGGGAAAGAGGAAGAACAACAGTCCCCTGCCGGACAGCAAGCAGGGACGCAACTGACTGGTAAGCCGAGTTCATCTGTAGTAAATCTATCTACCTTGACTTTGACTAATGACATTGTTAGCCTTTTAAATAAATCGCTACAATTCATACCAGCTTGCAATGACACTATTGTTGAGGTGCTAACTGATCTAAAAGTATTTACTAGGAATGTTAGTTTAAAAATGTTATATGGGGGAATTAATAATGAAACATATGATAAGTTAAAAAAGAAGAGTACATTTATTCCTAACAATGCTCCTATTATAAATGCATTTAGCGCCATTTGTGAAAATGAGCTGAGACAATTATATAATGATAAAACTAAGTGTAAAATGAACTCTATGAAGTTCAATATGACATACCATGAGCATCTTGCTTTGAAAGCGCTGGTTGATAATAATAACATTATTATTAAGCAGGCAGATAAAGGGGGAGCGATAGTAATTTTTGATAAAGAAAAGTACAATGCATTAATGTATGACTTTTTGAATGATAAGAAAACATTTAAAGAAATTTCATATGCTGTAGTTAGGAAAATTATTAGTGATGTTAATATGTTTATCTACATCCTGCAGGCACAGGGTGATATCTCCCAAGAACTTTTTAATTTTTTGACAGTATCGACCCCAATAATTCCAATCATTTATGGAATACCTAAATTGCATAAATCCTCGATGCTACCACCAATGAGACCTATAGTGTCGGGAAGAGGTTGGTCAACCGAACCTCTTTCAGTGTTTGTTCAAGAAAAATTAAGTAAATTCTTGAAACTTTGTCCCAGATACATAAAAGACACAGGTGATTTTTTAAGGAAACTGTATGAATGGTATAATGATAATAGGGATAGTAATTTTATTATGGTAACAATGGACATAGCTTCACTTTTTACTGTTATACCTAATGTTTATGGAATTAATGCGATTCATGAATTTTTGTGTACTAATTCAAACATGAGAGGGAGAGATATTAAAGTTGTATGTAGTGCAATAGAGATTGTGTTAGAAAAGATTTTTTTTTTGTTTAACAAACAATCTTATTTACAACTATCAGGTGTAGCCATGGGTACGCCCATGGCAAACACATACGCTAATATTGTGCTTAATCAATGGGAGATGCAAAACATCTTTAATGTAGATAATAGATATAGAAATAATGTACTTTTCTATCAGCGCTTTCTGGATGATTGTTTTCTTTTATGGCAGGGTGATGAACAAGAACTGGATAACTTTGTTTCCTATCTGAATAGTACTACTGATTTTTTAAAATGTTCAATTAATTATTCTAGAACTAGGATATCCTTCTTGGATGTTGAATTGTACAAAGGCAGTAATAACAATCTGGAAACTTGTGTTTATAAAAAAAATGTACAAGTAAACAGATACACACATGCAAAGAGTATGCATGCACATCATGTGTTCAAAGGGATTGTTAAAAGTCAATTATTAAGAACATGTAGACTGAATATGGAAGAAGGTAAATGCCAGGAGCAAATGGATCTCATTTGTCATGAATTTTTAACTACAGTTTATAATATGAAGCACATAAATGAAATAAGGGAGAATATTCCGAATGATAGAAAGACCTATGCTTCCCCTTTCTTTACTGAATATATGGCACCAGAAATTACAAATAGTGGCTCAGGGAATGTACTGAGATATAATAATATGACAAAAGACGTTGAGCAGATAATTAAAAAGAATTGGTGTATTTTAATGGCTCAACCTGAATTAAGTAAAATACTGGGGTGTAGGCCTAGGTTCTCATATAAAAATAAACATAACCTGAAGAGAAGGTTATGTTATAAGGACTTCAAGACTAACTGCCTACAAGTTACATCTCTTAACTTTGGCACAATACCATGTCATGCTTGCAGTTGTTGTATGGAAATCTGTACAAATAAGGTGTTTGAACATCCAGTAAATAAAACTAAGTATGAAATGAAGTATCAAGCGACATGGAGAAGTACCATGGTTATTTATCTGGCCACTTGCACACAATGTACAAGTTTCTATGTGGGGAAATGTTCTAGAGCTTTGAAAGATCGCATAATTGAACACAAATCCAAAATGAGAAGGAATATATCTACGAATGCCTTAGTACAAGACAGAAATGAGAGGGATATGACACATAATTTTAGATTCAAAGTATTTGAGATAGTAAATAAGAGTTTGAGATTAGGAGACATAATCAATAAATTATATATCACTGAATATAGATGGATCATTAAATTGCATGCAGATACAAAGCCAGGTTTAAATGGTATGATTACTATTAAACCTATTTTGGATTTTAGACAGAAGCTGTACCACTAACAAGAGTAGTAATACATTTAAAAATATATAAATTAATAATAATAAAATAATAATAACAAGAAATGATATATACTATCTAATATTAGATATGTTGATTCATGGTTTTTATGTTTTGTTAATATTTATGTATTTGTATATTTATGAGTTTTTTTATTCAAAGTTTGTGCTTTTAAATTCTAATTGATGTGATCTTAGATGTTTTTTATAGGTCGGCTGTGTCATATGGTTGTGTTAATTAAGCATATATATGTGTGTAGAATTCATTCATTATTTTAACAGCACTGAAAAAGGGTTACTCCCGAAAGCTCTGTTTGTTTGTTATTAAAGTGAGCTTTTCTTATTCGCGTTGTTTTCTGGATACTTGAATTGGTGAATATAGAAGAGATAAACCTTTTGGTTGAAGTTTTGTTTTCAGTCTCTACTTCTAAGCCTATAAGGCAAGCAATCACACAATGTAACATTCTGGTCATTGGATACACCATTGTGAGATACACTGATGCCTCTCTCACCAGGCTGAGTAAGGAGAAAGTCATGGTCTGTTGCTTATCAGGGGCTAGGATCCACCATATTACACACACACTCAGGTCATTGGACCACAAGTACCAGTATGACTCAGTCATAGTCCATGTGGGTGTAAATGACCTGAGCTGTACCTCCCTTTGCTATATGAAAAGAGACATCATAGAGCTCTCAAAATATATGTCCCAGGCTGGTATTAGCCTAGCACTGAGCAGCATTTTACCTTGTGGATGATGCCACAATACAAACAAAAAATGAATGACTTTAATAATTGGTATAGTTTCTGGTGTCATTCTAAGGGGGTGCAATATTTGTCAGCATGGAAGGAGATAGTCAACAGACCACACTGCCTTGCCAGGGATGGTCTTCTCCTCTCCTCTGTAAGCTTTTGAATATCAGATAAAACATTGTCTTCCCACATAGTATCTTTTTTTTGGCAATGCTAAACTGAAAGTACTTCTGACATAGCTAATCAAAACCAAGAAAATATAAAGGTATTGCTGCTCAATGCTAGGAGTCTGAATAAAAAACTCCACTCCCTAGAAGCTCTCTTCATCCTAGAGAATGCTGACATCTGTGTGGTCACTGAGACATGGTTTAAAGCTGTGGAGAGCACACTGACAGTGCAAAGTTATAATGGCTTCCACACATTTAGACAAGCTACTACAGAGACAGAGACTAAAGGTGGAGGTGTCTCGATTTACATGAAAAATAAATTCCTCAAGGCTGGTCATACAGGACAATGCACTTGAACTACTCCCTGTTCAAAGCACCACAGGAAAAATCCAATACCACTTCTTTGCAAGCTATAGGTCCCCCTCTATGACACAGGAAACCCATACAATGCATTTAAACTTATTGGAATCACTCACCATCCAAGCCAATACCACATTCATGGGCGACTTTAATTACCCCACTATTAACTGGGAATCCTGTATGACACCAAATGTACAGTCACAGAATTTCCTCGATTTTGTAAACACAAACTCCCTGGGCAGGATTGTCAGTACACCAACCAGGGGTGCAGACATACTGGATTTGGTCCCCACTGTAATACGCCACCGCTGGCAACAGTAATCAAGGAGCCTCAATCTTCACCACTAGCACCATAGGGGACATACATTGGGAAGATGACAAGTGCACACACAGTTTTTCCAGATGGAGCTCTCTGCATCAAGTGAAATTTCCCTTAAGAGCACACAGAGACCACAGTCATTCTGGGGCTGGTTTCTCACTCTTTCCCCAGATCCTCAAAAAGACTCCCCATTGGCACAGCTACAGAGTTGAGATCCCAACTGAATGGCCAAGTCAAGACTTTCAGCACCCTCTCTGTCCAACCAGTGCTTTGTGTCCCTGTCCAAGTAGCTGACACACATACACTTTGAGGTTTGATTTACACACACACACACACACACACACACACACACACACACACACACACACACACACACACACACCTGGAAAAGGCTGGCACAGGTTTACTAGCTATGACCCTTTCTGCCTAGACTATAAGGTAGTTATCACTGCCACCAGCCACGTCCTTATCAGTTACTTTAAGGCCCTTAACAAAGGGCATCCAACTTTACTGTATAATGTTATTATCAATATAAATGGTAGTCGGACAAAGAGCAAAGCTATTAGGAGTGGCCTACACAGTGTCCCCAAATAAATATGCAAGTAGTCTCAGAACTTAAATATGTCTCACAAATATCAGCCACAATATTTAATAATAAATAATAAAAGAGCAAGAAAATAGTATATAATCACAGTTTCATCAGAGTTCAGAATCACAGGAAATATTTAAAACAACATTGCAGGACAGTCTCAAATAAATAAAGAAAACATCTAGATCTGAATCTAAGAGAATTACTATACCCTAGTTAACTTACTTGTAGTGGAAGTACGACCGATGTGCTGAGTGGATCTTCTTGTCAAGTCAAATACAAAATACAAAATGCTCCGTCTCTCTAAGAGAGTTCTTAAATTAATATCTCACATATTACTGCTGGGATAGCTTGCAGCACGACATAATTTCTTGTCATTTGACTCTTTCTCAGGGAAAAACAACCACTAATGCAGCTGGTAGCATCTAACATCTACCTGTGAAAATACATAAACAAGGGCTTTTCTTAGATCTAAGACAACTCCTGGAAGTCATAAAACAATAAACACTTCCAAGACAATACCAAACTCTTCTAGTTCTAGACACTGTGCCTGTTACTGCACTGAAACTAAAAGGTAACATCCTTTTATTACATGGTCATAAAGTAATTTAATTTCAGCCATTCTTCTGAAGCTAACCTCCTGTGTTTCAGTCTCCACTGCTAAAATATAAACATCTAAACAGTCACAATAGTGCAGGCACACCTCTGCTCTACTCCAATAGGGCATGTTATGGTTATATTTCAGCTCAGTACTTTACAAAATATCTCTTCAGCACACATGTCTATACAATATGACATATAATTCTGATACATCTGTAATACAAGCATCCTACGTGAAGCATGCTGACATTCACAAATGACACATAGCCATTTACAAAACTCCAGATAGCTGGGCTGGCAGCATCTCCTTTTATGACATTTCTCCTCACCTCAAAGACTTAAGCTAGTTTTTCAAGTGACTCTTGAGAAACATTGCTTGAGTGGGTTGAGTCTACCTGGGAATACCTTACCCCATTCCCTGTCTTGAGATTCCTGCTGCCTTGGCATTGCTGACCCCTGTACAGTGCTGCACTGTCCTATCATATGCCTGTAATCCTATGTTCCACCATAATAATTTGGGATTTTGCTGGCTGGTTCCCAGTAGCCATAGATCCCTCTCAGAGTCTTCCCGCCTTCTGCTGCAAATACTTAGCACCAGGGCTTCCCTACCATGGTAAGGTTTTCTGGTGTTAACATGGTACAATTTGTGCCCCTGCCACCTGCCTAGCAGCTCCACCATGAAGTTAACATCACTGACCTTCCTTACCACCTTGAAGAGTCCCGTCCAGGCTGCCTGCAGCTTGTTGTGTCTGACAGGAATCAGAACCATTACCTGTTGCCCTACAGCATACTCTCCAGCTCAAGCATTCCTGTTATACCAGACCATATTCTGCTGTTGGGCTTCTGCTAGGTTCTTCTGGGCCAAGCCCATGCGTTCCCTGAGCCTTGTCCTGAAGTTTAGGACATATGCCATAACAGACTGCTTGTGGGATTCACATTCACCCTCCAACTCATCACAAATCAAATCTAGAGGTCCCCTCACCCTATGCCAATACAGAAACTCAATGGGTGAAAAACTTGTGGAGTCCTGGCGCACCTCCCTGTAAGCAAACAACATATGGGGCAAATATTTGTCCCACTCCCTCTTAAACTGGTATGCAAATACCTGTACCATGGTCTTTAATGTAGAGTTTAATCTCTCTACCAGACCATTAGTCTGGGGATGGTAGAGGGTGGTCTTTAAGTGCTTCACCCCACAGTACTTCCACAGATTTTCCAGCAGATCTGACATCTAAATGTCACCTTTGTCAGCCAGTACTTCTTTTGGGAAACTTACCCTGCTGAAAATCTCTAACAAAGCATCTGCCATCTTTTCTCCCTCAATGGAGGAAAGGGCCACCGCCTCAGGGTATTTGATAGGATAATCTACTACCACTAGGATATACTTTTTCCCTGTGGAAATTGGGGTATTCAGAGTCCCCACAATATCCATAGCTACCCTCTGAAATGGCTCCTCAATCACAGGCAAAGGCACCAAAAGAGGTTTGACCTTGTCTCCTGCGTTTGCTACCTTTTGGCACTGCTCACAGGTCCTGCAGTACCCTTTTACATCTCTGGAAATCCCAGGCCAATAAAAGTTCTGCATAATATGTCTCCTGGTATATTTTATGCCCATATGACCTGCTAAGGGAATATCATGGGCTATGGCTAGAAGTAGTATTGAAGGATAAAGGCTCAAAACCACAAGTAAATTAAATGTAAGCGCTTTCGTTTACTAATGTACAGCAAACTTCTTCAGACAAACAGTTGACTACAATAAACAGTTTAAATACTGTGCAAGCGTGACATCATCACACACATTGGACAAACCCTGCCACATTTAAACTAACAGCCAAAAAGTGAAACATGACAAATAAATAAAACTCATCAAATACTGTAAATTCATAAGCTAATCCAAATGTTTACTCACTAAAAACAATGTCATACTCAAGTTACATCATATATAATTGCATCAATCATTAAAAACTATGTATCAAAAATATTTTATATTAAAACTGTATGGGCCCGTGTATATATACACGTACACACAGAAATTTAAACCACCAGACAAGGAACATCAGGAATCATTAAATAAATGTATGTAAAAAATGTGTTTGCAAGAATAAATGCATCATCTTAATAAATATTTTAGTTTCAGCATACACTTAATAGACAATGTATCATTACCCCTGGGGGTTTATGGGCATTAATTTAATATCATGTTTCACTTTTTGGCTGTTGTTAGTTTAAATGTGAGCACTCCGAGACCACAGTCAGCCCAGGGCTGGTTTGGGCTGACACACACACACACACACACACACACACACACACACACACACACACACACACACACACACACACACACACACATACACACACACACACTATACACACCAGGGAAAGGCTAGCACAGGTTTACTAGCTATGCCCCCTTCTGCCCAGACTAGAAGGTAGTTATCACTGCCATCAGCCACTTCCGTATCAGCTACTTTAAGGCCCTTAACAAGGGGTGTTCAATCTTACTGTGTAGTGTTACTATCAATGCAAATGGTAGTTTGATCAAGAGCAAGGCTATTAGGAGTGGCCTACCCATAGTTGATGAATAAATATGCAAGTACTCTCAGAACTAGATATTATTTATTATTTTATTTGACATTTGTTAACCGGGTTTGTCCAGCTGGGCATGAGCCCGTTTTCAGTGGAGACCTGAGGAGAAAAGCTCCAATTACAAAAGCAATTAGGATAACATAGATAACAAAGCATAGAAAGTACCATAATCAATTATAACTCCATAATATATTAATACAAATTATGACTCAAACATATTCAAATTACAGCAAGAGGGTTTTCTCAAAGAAATGAGTATATGAACCCCTAATGTGTCTTTTTTTATGTATAAAAAACAAGTTATATACAAGTGATCAAATAAGAGATATATAAGTGAATCAGAATTTACTGCATAGGCTTTGTAGGAAGGTAAAAGTGCTTTCAGGAGTTCAGAGGAAAGGAGCACCATTTGTATAAAGGGGACATATCAGGTAGGTTCTAAGCAGAGACATGATTTAGTGTTGAGATATGTCTCATAAATATCAGCCACAATGAAAAGTTTAAATATTCTTAATAATAAAAGAACAAGAAAATGCTCAGTATATAATCAGTTACATCATAGTTCAAAATCACAGGAAATATTTAAAACAACACTGTAGGACAGTCTCAAATAAATAAAGAAAACATATAAACTATACTTCACTATATTTCTGACTGAATCTAAGAGAATTGCTATACCCTAGTTAACTTACTTACAGAGCAAGCAAGACAGATGTGGTGAGTGGATCTTCTTGTCAGGTCAAAGACAAAATACAAAATGCTCTGTCTCTGTCTCTGTCTCTCTCTCTCTCTCTCTCTCTCTCTCTCTCTCAGAGAGGTCTTAAATTAATATCTCACATATTACTGCTGGGATAGCTTGCAGCACAACATCATTTCTTGTCATTTGACTCTATCCCAGGGAAAAACAACCACTAGTGCAGCTGGTAGCATTTAACATCTACTTATGAAAATACATAACCAGGGGCTTTTCTTAGATCTAAGGCATCTCCTGGAAGTCATAAAGCAATAAACACTTCCTAGACATTATGCCTGTTACTGCACTGAAACTGAAAGATAACATCCTTTTATTACATGGCCATAAAGTAATTTAATTTCAGCTATTCTTCTGAAGCTAACCTCCTGTGTTTCAGTTTCCACTGTTAAAATATATACATCTAAACAGTTACAATAGTTCAGGCACACCTCTGCTCTACTCCAATATGGCATGCTATGGTTATATTTCAGCTCAGTACTTTACAAAATACCTCTTCAGCACACATGTCTGTACAATATGACATACAGTTCTAATACATCTGTAACACAATCATCTTACATGAAGCATGTTGACATTTACAAATGACACATTTCCATTTACAAAATTCCAGACAGCTGTACTGGCAGTATCTCCTTTTGTTACACTTCTATATAAATTATGTTAATGTTCACAAATGACACACAATCATCCACAAAACTCCACATAGCTGGGTTGGCAGCATCTCCTTTCATGAAACTCACTAATATGGGAAAGTGCTGCACACACCCTAGTGTAATTTCTTCCCTGGTTAGGTCAAACCACAAAATAGTCTCCTTTGAAGTACAAATAAAACTTGGACTGCCAGTTAAACCTGGAATATTCAGGAACTACACTAAGGCTAATGTCCTAGTACTAAGTGATAACCTGGCAAAATTTCAAGCCACCATAAACCCTGAGAACCCTGCTGCCTATGCAGAACTGTTCACAGAAATCATATACAAACATGTTAATAGCTGCATAGAGGCAGCTGTAACTACCAGGAAGAAGTACAAAACTAACTCATAAAAAGCCACCCTGGTGAAATCACAAAATCAATAGGCTGTACAACAGAAAGAAGAAAACCATGGCAAAAATTAGTAAGTGAGGAACCCAGCAGGATAAAAGCACTCTCATCAAACTAAACAAACAACTCAGAGGAAAAATAAAGTCTACCAAAGCCAAATTTGAGGTAAATTTGGCCTCCCAGGCCAAAGACAACCACAAGGCATTCTTAAGCTATGTCCACAACCTCAAATGCAATATACAACAGTGTGCAAAGTTCATTGTAAATGGAGCCACCTATATTAAGCCAGAAGATACAGCAAACCTACTGGCCAACAAATTCAGCTCCAACTTTACCCCATCTCTCACTCAACCTTCCCTCAGGAAATACCATCAAATATAACTCCCACTGCTATAACTAGGGAATATGTCCTTAATGCTCTGTGTCAGGCCAAGAACAGTGCACCAATGGACCCAGACAGTATCCCAGGATACCTGCTAAATAGCATGAAACATGACCTGTCAGGGCCTCTGGAATTGTTATTTAACTGTAGCCTTCAAACAGGCTTTGTGCCTCATGAATAGAGAACAGCAACAGTCATCCCTCTGCACAAAGATGGGTCATGTACAGACCTTGGAAACTACAGACTCATAAGTCTCACTAGTCTTATATGTAAAGCCATGGAAAGAATTATCATGGAAATGATCAATAATGATATTGTAAATCTCAAGAAACTGGACCCAACTGAGTTTGGTTTCATTAAGGGCAGGTCATGCCTACTCAGACTGGTGGATTACTTTGTGAAGGTCACCAAAGGAATGGATGAGGGCAAAATGGTTCACACTGCCTTCCTTAACTTGGCCAAGGCATTTGACACAATATCCCACTCAGGCTTTATTGAAAAACTCAAGAGGTTAAGTACAAAGTTGTACATCACCCTGTGGATAGCCAACTGGCTCACAGACAGGACCCAGGAATTTAGAATTGGGGAATCCACCTCTAGAATTAGGCTGGTCACAAGTGGAGTCCTTCAGGGATCAGTCTTTGGACCACTTCTTTTTGGCATTTACTTCTGTGAAGTCAAGGCCAAAATCAATGGTCTCTGGCTGACTAAATTTGCAGATAATTACAAATTAGGAGCTGTTATTGAGTCCCACACCAACACAAATGTTCTGCAGGAAGGGCTGACACAGACAGAGTTTGGTTTCAAACCCATGGACTAAAATTAAATGCCAAGAAATGCATAATAGTATCCTTCTGGAAGTCATCCACCCCTAGTAACTATCATATTGACAATGTACCCCTTAGAGGTGACCCAGTAGTTAGGAACTTAGGGACACACATAGACAGCACTCTATCCTTTGACCATCATGTGTCTATAGTAGTGATGAAATCATTCTATGTTGTACAACTTATAAACAAAGGTATGGCATCTGGGTTCAAGGAAGTCATTGTTCCACTGTATTCAGCATTCACCAGACCTATCACTGAGTGCAGTACCCCGTTTGGTATGTACCTACCCAAGCATATCCAACAAATGGAATGCCCACAGAGGTTCCCCACTAAAAGAATACAGGGGATAAGTGAAATGTCCTATGCAGACTGCCTCAAGGCTCTATCCTTGTAATCTGTCTCCTACAGGGTGTTGTGGGGAGATCTATGCCTGGTGTACAGGGCATTGCATTATCAGACCCCACTCTGGTGGACCTCCTGCTTATCCACAAAACAAACAGCACCAGAATGACCTGTTCAAAATACTTAAACCTTGTCTTACCTGCTGGAGAGACAGATATACATCCCAGACACTGTCCCATCTATGGAACAGGTTATCCATCCATGTGAAGCAGAGTTCCTGCCAAACCCAATTCAAGTGTAACTTGGCCAACTGGATGGGGAATAGGAAATTCACCCCTGGTTTGGCACCTATGTCCCTAATAGACACAAGCAGCTTGTAAATGGTTCATCTCCCAAGTCTCTGCTTACATTTATCAAGAGTACCAGAACTTGTCAGATATTTGGGATTCATGGTTAGGCTTAAAAAGGCCCTTGTGGTGATTAGCCTAGTAAACACCTATGAACTTATGAAACTATGCAGTGATCTCATTTGATAGATTCAAGTACCAAGTTTTCATCCAATCGTGCATTAACACCTATCTGGGCCCTGCAAAAAGTGGCTACATCCATCAGAATCTTATCAACACTTCCAAACATAATGACTTAGAAAAACATGCATTTGTGTGTCATTGTTCCTCAAACTGTGCTGAAGCAACTGTAAAACACTCAAATGGTGAATTAGATTAAAATTATACTGACTGGGTTATATTTTCCAGGCATTTTCATTTTACTTATACATTTCAGTGATTGACAAAACTGAAAGATTCTGTAAAATGCAATAAGGCATTACTGTATTTAATAACAAAAATAAAAATATATAGGGTATAACAAATTAGTTATCTGAAATGTTGTATCTTCTACATTATCTAAACATATTTTTACTTCTTTACTAAAAAAGAGTTATAAAATGAGTTATGAAAGGTCTTGACCTTTTAAATCCATTCATGGCTTAAGTTTTATTCAGAGACTATACCATCTTTCTAACTATATTATTCCAGATATAAAATGTATGGATTTCTTCTGGGAAACATATTTTCATGACAAAAAGCTTGGAGCATAATAAACTGAATACTTGTTCTGGAACTCCTTGAAATCCCGCCTCTAAGAACACTAGAGCCCATTCATGCATTGTTTCACTGCCACAGGCTTAGGATGATAGAAATGATTTTGTGAATTGGACCAATTGTCTGTTTGACTGCTTTTCATGTAGTTGTAACTGCAGGGCAGCAAATAATGCTTATTATCAAAAGAATGTTAACGTTTTTGTCTTTTGGTTGTGTTGCAAGTCTTTAATTCATGTTTTTTTTTTTAAACATGAAGGGCATAAAACTGGCACAATACAATCAGATAAAAGTGGGCTTTTTCTTTATGTTTGCAGTCTTCAGACCCCAGTAGAACCTAATAATTACTACTTGAAGTTTTTTCAAAATATGATCTGGTAGGTTATCCAAATTAAGAAATATTTACAGCTATGATACCAAGAAACTGCTAGAAACCATTTTGGCATTATGGACAGCTACAGAAAATACTGTAAAATAAAGACACTTTTCTAGATTAAATGCATGCATTTTAATGTTAGTCTTCACGTCTTAGAAACGTTTGTCTTTTCTGATTCATTTACAGTCCACAGTATACTCTTTTGGCTATATCCTTAGAGGAGAGTACAGACAGTCTCTAACTTCTGTGACAGTCCTGCTTAATTTCATTAAAACTGACCTTATGGTTCACCTGGTGTTGGAAACTAAAGTTAAAGATGGAGCAAGATATGCAGGTGTTTAAATACCAAGAAACATAATGAAAAAGGATGACTGAAAGTAAAAAAGTACACTATGCACATGAAGTGGGCAGTATTATCGGTAAATAAAAAGTGTTAAGGAAATGAATGACTTACTATAAATATTATAAATGGGAGGCACGAGCACTAGAAACATGGGCAGCTGAATGCAGACATTGAGAAACTGTAATACAGAAACACAGAGAGGACAAAAGTAGAGAGAGGCTGGGAATACCCATGATATGTGAGGGAAGGGATCAATAGCTTGGAAAGGACAGACGGAACTACGTAAACAGCAGAAAGTGATTAAGGATTAAGGTTATTCAACCTAGCTGAGTGAAAATGGGTGATCCCTGTTAGAATGAAAACTTTGAAAACATTTTCTTAGCATTATCTTGCCATCTCCACAGAAACAAAGAAACATATAAATAAATGCATATGTGTATAAATAAAAGTGTCAAATACAAAACTGGCAAAGCAATACTTTACTTAAAACTAAATGTCTTAGTATGCTTTGAAAACACCCCATCATTTTACAGAGCACAAGTAAAACAGTGCCTAGTATATAAAGAGTAAGTGATAAAAACTCAGATCTTTTATTGCCAGGATCAAATCTTAAATGTAGGTGATCACACCATTATCCGGTACAATATATAAATATACACAACAATTTTCTGGATCAAAGGCAATTTCTTTGCATCATTGCTTTAGGCCTAAAATGCCTAACATTAAGCCCTGCTTGATAAGCTGCTGATTACATCTGTCATGTCGATCCTAGTATAGGAAGTAATTATTATAATGTAATGCATGAAGCACCATGATTATGCTCCAATATCAGTTAAAAGACAAACTAGTTAAATTTCCCTGTAGACTGAGACCTGATCTTAACAACTGTTTAGCACCCCCCCAAAAGCTGTTAAGACTGGGTCTTGTGCTATGCATTAAGACCTGTCAGTACTGGTCAGCAAACAATGGCAACAGAATTTAAAACAGTTTCATTTCTGCCTGCTGTCTATGTCAGTAATCTGTCTTTGACTTTCTCTCTTTCTCTGATGTACGACTAGTGTTGCTATCTGATTGACAGCACTCGATAAGTGCTTTATAGCTCTAAAACCCAGAAAAACACGTTGCACTTTTTTTTCTTCTGTAACTAGTAGTACATGGAGCACATAAAGCTATATGCACTACAAAGAATTATGATCGCGTCTCCGATCCTAACCTACTATTATGTTTTCTCGACATGGATGCCGAGATTCAACTGTTGAGCTTCTCTATTGAGGTGAATTTCATCCATGTTTTGACATTTACAATCAGAGAACTAATCATAATCCTCTAAGTTTTGTATTCCAGTCCAGTAGCACATTTTATTAACCTGAAACAGCAAATATATAAGCAATAGGTCATTCTGTTCAAAATGAGTATGGAAGGCTTTCTATGTTTCTTTGTATGAAAAAGACCCTAATTGTCTTTCCAAAATATGACATCTATATGCTACATGGCCCAACTGGTTGCATTTAAAAAATGTAACCCTTGGTCCTGGACATGTACCTGGACTTGTGGCTTTCCCAGCTACTAGCGGACTCTGTTGGGGCAGTCTGGGCTGCCCACCATGTGTTCCCTTAGACCCATGTGCAGCAATACTTAATAGAACAGCACAACTTTTTAAGTTATTAAATTAGTGTTACAATTCAGGTTAATGGAATTTTTACCCTTATATCTGGATGTAAATATTACCTCTTATTTCTTTCTAGCATTTAAAAGTATCAGCTAGCTATGTTGATGTTTCTCTTTTAAAATTTTATTGGATGGAGTGGCAGAGAGACTCATCCTGTGGGGGAGGGTACTAAATGATGCTGGTCCAAGGCCTTAATCACGTGTTCAGATAGGACAACTTCTCTTTCTTGGTAGATAAACATTTTACAAATGAATATAGGCATATAGAAAAAGGACTTTATTCCCTAGTACCACAGAATTAATACTGCCTGACAGACCATGCTGTTGTTGTGAATTAATCTCTTTGATTCCTATTTTCATAGCCCCATTCATCTTTCTTTTGCTGGCCACATGTCTCTAACAATGCACTGCTGAAGTCTACCTGAAATGTAAGTCAAGTTTGGTAATTACAAGTATGTGGTATAGCATGAACTCTTTTCTTAATATAACAGAGTATGATGCTCTTAAAACAATTACATATATCCTGACATTGTCCACTCTATATGTCTAATGCCCAGGACTGTAGTACACATCATATGGTTTGAGAATATTTAGTAAATCAAACTATGACACAGCTTATTGTACTGCTATGGGCAGAACCTTATATTTCCAATTCAATTTCTACTGCTTGCACACCAGCTGACCTATATGAACATACATACATACACAACCACACCAACACACACACACACACACACACACACACACACACACACACACACACACACACACACACACACACACATCTACCTACCCACCTGTTTTACACACACACACACACACACACACACACACACACACACACACACACACACACACCTACCTACCCACCTGTTTTACACACACACACACACACACACACACACACACACACACACACACACACACACACACACACACACTGTGTTTTTAATATGGATGTGCCTTGATCTATGGCATTTGCCCTTTACATGTCTGATGAGACAATATTTTTAATGAAGATAATAAACTCCAACAGCTTAGCTGTGGTGGTGCAGTGGTAGCGTTATCGCCTCACAGCAAGAGGTCCTCCCATTCAATTCTCGGCTGGAACACCTTCTGTGTGGAGTCTGCATGTCCTCCCCGCGGTCAAGTGGCATTTGAAAGACATGCGTGAATGGGTGTGCCTTCGTTGAAGGTTGGGCGTTGAGCTGGCACCTCAGCACCATACAAATCTACTGCCAATCATTAGCAGACCGGAGTTCCGCTGTGGCGACCCCTAACCAGGAAAAGCTGAAAGAAGAAGAACAACAACAATAAAATCCTTCAGCTTAAAAGATTTAAAAGACTTTTTATTACTAACATGCTTATTTTTTTAATAGCTCCTTGTTAATAACTTGCAAAGCAAAGCATACTGCTAAAGTAATGAATTAAATATAAATGAAGTTACATAAAATGCAAGGCTTTACTAGTGAGAGTGATGAGTGTATTTTCATTGTACTAAAGAAGTCACTTGCTTGAAGCAGATAGTATTTGCCTTCTAGCACAATTCTGGGTCACAGTACTATGCCACAGCTATTGACTATGCTGGTTTTATTCAAATGTGGTGGGCACAATTTTGTTTTTGATTTGTCATTTACTGTGAATTATATATTGAGAAATATAGCTAGTTTGACAGTTTTTGATAAAGCCCGTGGGCTGCACACTTCGGCCAGTCAGGTTCTAAGATTTTTCAGACTAAGCAAGATTTTTATTTGTTCAGCCTTCCACCGGCCTTTGTACTTCTGTGTAAGTCTGCCTCAAACAAGGCAACACTTTACTGTTAGTCCTTTTGATCTGAAGACACAATGAGAAGATAGCTCTTTGGTTAAAGATAAATATGTATAGGCTGTCAGGCTGGATTTTTCTGTTCTCTTTTTTTCCCTACACCACATTGTGTATGCCCCTGTGATAGGGCACAATTCTTCCAGTCTTCACATCATGGGTCATTGCTGAAACCCTCTGCCCTTAGTGGGACCTGTAAGAACAAAGAGTCAACTGTGTGTGTTCATGTGTCTTTTATCTACCTTAATCCTGGCATTCATCTCTGCTAGTCATCTTATTATAGCTTTGGAAGCATGCTGCCTTCTTCCTTTTCATTGTCAAAGACATACTACTATAATATAATTCCTTCTGTGTCACAGCCTAACTGCTGTGACCAAAGTTCTCTGGCAGTGCATGTCTGCCTGCCTGTCACTGAGAGAGGAGAAAGTACTGTTGACTGACTGCAAATGTTATGCCTGCTTCCTTTTGTACAAAAACTGAAATTTATTTCAATTCAAGACATACATGAAAAATAAATTTGAAGACAATCACATAAATAAGCAAAGAAAAAAAGAAACACAATGGCATAGCACTTTTTCTGGATTATTGCAAATTGGTATTAAATTATTATAACCTGGCAGATCATTTGATATTACGGATGCTAAGACATGTTCTGATGGACACTTATGGACAAACAGTGCACTTATTCTGCACTGATGAGGTGACTACAAAGGCCAACGAATACGTCTACTGCATGTGCTGCTTGGCTTTACTGGACTGAATGTACCTATGAAGACTTAAAAAGTAAAATGTCAAGGGGATTCAGAAGCCATGTAGGTGAAACACTGTATTATTGTGTGGGTTTGGTAAAATGGCTAAGGTCTTTTCCTCATATACCTAAGGAACAGAGGTTTGATTCTGATCTTAGGTTAATGGCAAGGCTTAAAATGGCCCTTCGGGGCAGTTAGCATAGCACTCATCTATGGACAGCCTTGTTTCTCCCACTGTTATACTTAGTTTGAAGGATTACCAGTTCTTTCAATTTTACATAATTTATTGCTGAAAGGTTTTTTGATTTTTTTTGTTTTGTTTTGTTTTCATCTTCTCACTTAAACTTCTGCTGTAGGGTGTCTATAGGTTTTATCATCAAACTCCAACTGTATAATTTATTTATTTTTTTAATCTGTAATACTTTGTTTTTTGATCACTGAGTTTATAGGTGTTCAGCTATCCTGTGCTACCTGTTTTCCTCACTTAGATCTGAAGCAGCTCAACACTACAAGGATCGTATTGTTTTGCAATACATACCACTCTACTGTTGTAATTTAGGTGGTTAGGACTAAAGGTTATATACTTTTTGTAGTTAATTTTACTTATTTTGAAACACTCATTTTCAGGGGTATTGTTATTGTTATTCCAAGATAGTATTTTTTGCATTCTGACTTTTTGCTTAACCTTTTAATGTATGTACAGTTTATTTGCTGAGCACATATTCTTGAATAGGCTAAAACGATAAATAATTTGAGTGTTTCCTGTCCAGGGTCCTCTATTTTGTTGTTGACTCCTTTTGGTACATTACTAGTTGAGCTCTCATTCTCATTTAAGTATAGGCAACTGGGGATAATGAAGCATCAAGGGGCTTGGACCATAAGGTGTTTTTTTATTTATGCTGGTGCCTAGCACTACTTATCACTATTGGTAAGCAGGATTTGTCCCCTGGAGCACTGGTCATGGCTGTGTTATGTAGTGCCAGATCAGTTCAAGAAAAAGCCATGTACTACATGTCCAACTTGCACCATATCATTGATTTGGCATTCATCATGGAGACATGGATAGATGAATGTTCAGGGCCATCAATCCCATTAGGTCTTCATGTTATTTGCAGTCATAGTCAAGGTAATTCTGCTGAGGGCTTGGCCATTTGTTTTTCAGTAAGCCTAGATCTGATGTGGTTAAAAAGTTGGAGAATCTAACTCCTTTGAATATTTCTTGGGTGTAGGAATGAATTACAAATTCTTGGTTGTATACCATCCATAGGGTGTTCTAGAAGCACTTCTGCAAGAGTTACCAAGTCTCATCACGATGTAATTTATGAATCTCCCTGATGGTTAATTCCAAAGATTTCTATCTCCAGGCTGTTAATGAGACCTGTGACTTTCATGTTACTGAAGAGCTGTGACATCTCTCAGGTAGTTCTCACCGCTACCGATAAGTTTGGATGTTCACTATTACTAATCACCCTGCTCAGTCTAGACGTCAGGGACTCAATGAATTGTGGAACATGGTTTGTGGTCAGGCCATCACTTACTTCATTTTTGGCTTAGCCACAGTCTCTGTGTGAAGTTAATCAAAGTAGGGATATAAGGGCTGTTATTTCAGACATCTTAGAAAAATCCTTCAAGTCTTTCTGCGTACCAGTGTGCAGATGACCCAGATGTGATGGTGGCAGCATTTAATGGTGTGAATGCTTGCATTATGAATCATGCACCCCAGGTTAGTACATGTCCTAGAGCTAAACCTCAACAAGAACCATGGTTTAATCATAAGCTGAGGTCAATGAATCTAGAGCTTATCTGAACAATCCCATCTTGGTTTGTAATTGACTGTGCAGTAGACTGGTAAGAAAAGCTTTTATCTGAATTCAGATTTTATTTTTTACCACTGTTTTCCCCTGTTTGTAGAAAGGAAGAGACAGCTTGTAGACAAGATTTACTTTGATTTATATTTTGTTTTACATTTAATTTTCACTGTTTGTGGTTAGAAAGGAATATACAAACTCTAGCCATCCCAAAAGGCCTAGTCAGCTATAAATTCACACAGAATGCAGAAAGGGCAATCTAGAGCTTATGTAAACTTATGTGTATGTAATCTTGGTGCCAGAGCCATGGGCTCAAGCTCAATGCCAAGAAGTGTATAGTTATCTCCTTTGGGAAAAAACATGTACCCATGAATTACCACATAGTTGGCAGTACACTAAACACTGAAAGTGTGATAAGAGACTTAGGAACACAGGTGGACAGTGGTCTCACATTCGATAACCACATTGTCACAACAGTCAGGAAATCCTTCTATGAGGCACACCTCATCACTAAGGGCTTTTCATCCAGAAAAAAGGAGGTCATTGTCCCACTGTACTCATCCCTCATTAGACCCATCATAGAGTACAACGCCACATTTGGTATGTACCTCATAAGACATCTGCAACAACTGGAAAGGCCACAGAAACACCTCAATAAAAGAATCACAGGCCTAAAGCAGCCACCCTATGCTGACCGACTAAAAAAACTCCAGCTATACTCTGTCACATATCGTCTACTCAGAGGCGATCTCTGCTTAACATGCAAGGCCATGTCAAACCCACAGCTGTTGGACATGCTACACTTTAAGAAATCCCAATCCATCAGAGCCACATGCTCCAGGGACCTAAACCTTGTCATCACAATGAACAAAACATGCTGGAGGGATAGGTTCCTGACCCAGAGACTCCCCATACTCTGGAATAGACTGCCCATACATGTCAAGCAGAGTGCCTCCTTGGCCCTCTTCAAAAGAAACCTTGATAACTGGATGGGAGATAGGAAATTTACCCCGGGGATCACGTCAGTTGCCCTGCTAGACAGGGGTCCAGGGAAGTAAATATTGTGGGAAGAAATAGCCAGGAAATTGTTATGGCTAGACTTGTATAGGCCCTAGGGCTGATAGCCTAGTACCAACCTATGAAGCTATAAACAATCCAGTCTTGGTTTGTGATGTATTGATCTTTGTTGTTAAAAAGATGTGCAACACTGAGTGATAGTGAGCAGAAGCTACTGTGTGCATTTGCACATGATGTAAAGGAATTCCAGCTTTTGTTTGACTTCAGAACTTGTACCATCAGTGCAACAACTTTACTGTACTTAATTTAATATTTAGTTATATATTTTTTTTTTTCTCATAGAAGTTTATTTAAATTCTCTTTGAATTCTGTGGTAACTGATTTTAATTATCATTTTCTTTAAGAATTCTTTATTCATTGCAGCTGAAAGAGGATTCCCTAAATGAGTATGCCATTAATGATTTGCTAAAGGACAAGTATTTTGTACAGTGTACTAATGCTATGTATATTTAAAGGTAACACCTGATAACACTGATGATCTGTGTTCCTAATGTCAAAAGTTGGATGATTTGCTTACCATTATTAGTAGTAAATCTAGACTTGCTGATGATGATTGCACTTGTGTAATTGGCATGGCTTGGAGAACTGTTGTTACATATATTAATGACTGAACTGATAAATAATGTTATGCAAAAAAAAAAAATAGGACACATTTAGGAATGGATGTGCCAACTGTTCATAGGGTCATAGGTGTTTACTAGGTAAACAATCACAAGGGTCTTTTTAAGCCTAGTCATGCATCCTAAATCTCTGACAAGTTCTGCTACCCTTGATAATTATAAGCAAGAGCCTGTGAGATGAATCATTTGCAGGTTAGCTGTTTGCATTAGAGACATAGGTGCTAAACCAGGGATGAATTTCTGGTTTCCCATCCGATTGTCCAAGTTGCACTTGAATTGGCTTAGGGAGAAACTCTGCTTCACATGGATAGGGAGCCTGTTCCAGAGACAGGGTAGTCTCTGGGATACATGCCTATCTTTCCAGGAAGTCCTATTTATATCACAGGCAAGGTTTAAGTCTTTAGAATGGGTAATTCTGCTACTGTTCATTTTGTGAATATGCAGGAGATCCATCAGAATGGAGTCTGACAATGCCCTGTATGACAGGCATAGATTTCCCCTCAAAGGCTATAGGAGACATAATACAGGGAAAGGGCCTTGAGGTGATCTGCATAGGACATATTATCTATGCCCTGTATTCTTTTAGTGAGGAATCTCTGTGGACATTCCAGTTGTTGGATGTGCCTGGTTAGGTACATACCAAAGGGGGCATTGTACTCAATGAAAGGGCTGATGAATGCTGAATACAGTGGAACAATGACTTCCTTGGTCTTAGATGCCATACCTTTGTTTATAAATTGAGCAACATGGAATGATTTCCTCACCACTGTAGACATGTGATGATTAAAGGCTAGATTACTATATATGTGTGTCCATACGTCCCTGACTACCGGATCATCTCTAAGGGGTGTGTTGTCAATATGATAGCTACCAGGGATGGATGACTTCCCAAAGGATACTATTATGCATTTCTTGGTATTTAGTTTCAGTCCATGACTCTGACACCAGTTGTTTGTCTGTGTCAGCCCCTCCTGGAGAACATTTGTGTTAGTATGAGATTCAATGACAGCTCCTAATTTGCAATCATCTGCAAATTTAGTCAACCAGAGACCACTGACATTGGCCTTGACTTCTAAGAAGTAAATGCCAAAAAGGAGTGGTCCAAGGGACTGATCCCTGAGGGACTCCACTTTTGACTGGCCTCTTTGTAGAGGTGGCCTCCCCAATTCTAACTTCCTCAGTCCTGTCTGTGAGCCAGTTGGCTATCCACCGAGTGACATACGGATTTGTATGAGGTATTAGCCAGCAGCATCTTTAAGTCACTGAATGGTTTCAAATGTGATAATGTCAGAATTTCTTAGTTAAGACAGCCATCTTTTTGCATTGTATCCACTGCCGAAGACCTGCCATAACCATGGGTGTCCACCTTCAGAGCATAACCTGTAGAAGAAAGGCAAATAAAGACCACAATAAAAAATTAAGTCTTGGCTGTGGAGTGTGTTCAGCTAATACCTGCAGAATTGTAATTAATACATGCCTTAACATAAAAGTACAAAGCAGCAATTAGGTATTTCTAGCAAAATCATGGATAGAACAAAAGCTGACTTCATCTAAGAGCTGAGATATACATATCTTCAGGCATCACTACTAACAGTCAAACTGCTATGTTAGGCAACAGATGCACTGAAGACAGCATAAAAATGCCCCCATGTAAACAACATCGGTCAAGAAAGGAGAGAAAAATTATGCAACAGTCATGGAGAAAGTTGTTTAATTAGGAGCAGGATGGAGAAACACACACATACACACACACACACACACACACACACACACACACACACACACACACACACACACACATTCTTTCTTCAATGGTGCTGGACATCTGGAGGCACTGACTCAAACCTCTCAGACCAACTTACAAAGAATTAAGACATGCCTGCAAGCCTCGACTTCTATCTTCCAGTGTTCGACATGTGCAGAGCCCTTAGTACTAGTGTAATGTTCTATTTCTTATCTACTGGTTCTGATGCTCATGTGCACATGCCATCTACTTATCTAAAAGTACTTTTCTTAGGTCGCTTGGATGACATAGTTCTCATCTGCTGTGCATTTTTTGTTAATCCTCCCACTGAACTCTAAATGCAGCAGCAGTCTTATGTACATTTAAGAGGATTTCTCACTCATACTTTTTAAGACACTTATTAATTTGATTTCAGCATAGCACACACCCATAGGTTTTTGCTTTTATTTGTTTAGACTGTATGAACATTCTTTCCAACATATTATTTAAATCTTCAAGACAACACTCATTGTAAGCTGTATTTGTGTTATTTTATTTAAAGACATCTAAATACCTACATTCTTTCTTTCTTTATTCATTTGTTTGAAGATAGCTAAGTGCCTAAGCTTAGGTATTTTATATAAAACAAGTTACAGGACAGAAATATTAGTGTGCATCAATATTATACAAATTAGCATGGCTGATTTTAAACAATACTAAACTATTAATTAAAAAGTAAAAAAAAATCTGAAGAAGGACAAAGAAGCACCTTTCCAAAACTGTAACAGATGATGGCATAGGGACCTCCTGATGGTGGACTCTGTCACACTTGCATGAATCCAGAAAAAGTACCCATTCCCAAGGGCTGGTGCAAAGTAAGTAAAGGAGACCCTATCAGACACTTCATGTTGAGCCATAAAAACGACCATCAGCTTCTCAACACCCAACCAGAACTGCCTATAAGGCATATACGCATATAGTAGTTTTTTAAAACAAATGTGACTTAGTCATCTAGGGCACAGAAGGTAGGTGTAATTCCATCTAATCTTCTTCTATGAAATCAGTTGAAGAGCAGCAGAAGATGGGACAAAAGATGGTACACAGTGGCATGGTGTCAGTCTTAGCTGGAAGAAGTTTGAAATGATTATGTGATAGCCACTAAAGCTCTGAATCCAAGCAGTCTTTTAAAGCTGAAAAATCAGACATACAGGCTACAAGACAGGAGATTTGCAACTGAATGTTATATAATATTTATATAATATGTTATAATATCTGACGGTGAGTGCCTCTACTTACAATGACTCACCTGAATGGCAGTATCCCCTTGTTAAACAACAGGGGACAAAGCACTGAACTAGAGACAGTGGTTTCCAGCAAGTAAAAACCTGATGAATTTAAACCAGATACCACTTACTAAATATATCAAGAGAGGTAAGAGTCAAACAATTCTAGAACCACAGCATATAATCTACCCTGCAGCCCCAGACACTCAATAAAAAAGGTTACAGCGTGCAATGTCAAAAGCTGCCTAGAATTGAATTATTAAACTGACCCCTTGTGATCAAGAGATCATTAATCACTTTAATGAGGGTAGTCTGCAGGCTGTGCTTTTAACTACAGCTGGACTGGTTAAGATTCTGTCAGCCATGGGACACTAAATATGAACACAGGTGCTCATTTACCACCTTCTCAAATAACCTTCCCAATAAATGGAAGGTTTCAGACAGGATGATAAGTCAACAGATGATCAGCACTTAGAGACATCTTCTTTGGAATTAAGGTAAACAAAGCCCCTTTCAATACAGATAGGAATACCCCAATCCTCAGTAAAGTATGACAAATATCAAGAATAATTGGTCTTAATGAATTAATTAAAGATCTTTCCAACTGCAAAGGGTCAGGATGCAAAGAAAAATTTTGTGCTCATCCATTGGTTTAGTCACCTTCAGGTCAAAATAAGTCCAGATTGCCCACAGCAACTCCAATCTGGTACCTCATGCAGAACAAGTTTATCCTTGAGAAAGCATGGTCTGGAGGTTTACTATATCTCTATTGATCATCTCCATGATAATCTTTCCATGCATACATACAAATATAAAACTAGTGAGACTTATGCCATTCTAGTCTGTAATATGCCAGGGTCAGTTGTTGACCCATATTATGTGTCCAGGTTGTTCTTAAAACATATCTAAACTAGTGCTTGCTTTAATGTAGGCTGCAGTCTATTCAATGCATCAGAGGCCCTGATAGAACCAAGTAATACATGTGTCATGCTATTTAGAAGGCATCCTAGGTTGTCTAATGATTCTGTACTACATTTTTGATAGCCCCAAATATTCCCAGAAGTAGCTGCCTCTAAATGCCCTATATACCTTAATAAGACCCCCTCTTACATATCTATATGAGACAGTGTACACGTTCAGATATTGTAGTCTTTCATAACTTAAATTTGCAATGAGCTCTGCAGACAACTGTGTATTGCCTTTGAGGTTGTGGACATAGCTAAAGAATGCTTTGTGGTTGTCCTTGGCCTGGGAGGTCAAAAATACCTCAAATTTGGCTTTGGTAGGTTTTATTTGTCCTCTGAGTTGTTTGTTTAGTTTGATGAGAGTGCTTTTATCCTTCTGGGTGCTGCACCTCCTAATTTTTGCCGTGTTTTTCTTCCTCCTGTAATACATCCGATTGATTTTGCAATTCCTCTAGGGTGGATTGCTTTTTGAGTTAGTTCTGTACTTCTTCCTGGTCTGTAAAGATCACTAAGCCCCACTGACAACTTTGGAATTCCGGATACAAGTATTCATTACTCTGAGGATTCAGAGTATGTAGAAAAAAATAAAAAAGAAAGGAAGGAAGAAGTTCACAACAAGTAAGAAAGAAAAAGAAACTGATGAATGTCTGTAAAGCAAAGAGAATACATACTAAAAAAGATACTGTTTGTTATACATACTAAAAAAGATAGTGTTTGTTATGTAACACACAAATTACAGAGAATTATAACATTTTACTATCAGAAAACTTTCAATCTACAGAAAAAAAGGCATTATTTTTCCAAAACAGAAGGTAGAAAAACAGAGGCAAGAGTCAGGTTATAAGGAAGAAATCAAAACTGAATGTAGAAGGATTGAAGAACATTACTGTAAGAAACAAGAGATGACATACTTCGTCAATGTGGCTCAAGCTGTGAATGTACAAAGCCAGCTAGATGAGTGTTGTACACTTGTAAATGTAATAAGCAATTAAAACAGTGGGATTAATAAAACTAATGGTGATGAAGATCATTCCTTTGTAACAACTGATACGGCAACCATTACTGAATTAGAAACTAAAGATTCTTCAGATCTGGTCAGAAAAGAGGTTCTTGTAATTGGAGATTCAATTATTAGAGGAAGTAATATTTACATTTGCTGAGAAGATAATGAACACTGAATAGTGTTATGCTTGCCAGGAGCAAAAATAGAGGATATGAGGCCTTAGAATGCCTTAATGTGAGGAAGTACGAATCTGTTTTATTCGTGTCGGTACAAATGATCTCATCTGTAAGGACTCTATGACTGTCAGTAGGGAACTTACAGCCATATTAGCATAGCTTGTCCAGGTGTTAGAGTGTATTTTTCACAAATCACATACAGAAAAGAGAGTCAGGTTCCAGTGAATGAAAAGATATTTTGGGTAAACACCTACATGAAAAAAGTTCCCATTTTAAGAAATGGAAATGTGTAGGGCATCCAAGCCTAATTTTGGGCACACGTGTTTAGGCAGGGTGGCGTGTACTTGTCAAGATCAAGGAAGAGAATTTCTGCAACAGATATTTTGCAATATTTGACACTCACAAGGCAGGATTTTTGCCCTGTTGAAAATTAACAGTTCACAAATAGCAACATTTAATACATCTCTGATGGTTGTTAATGTTAGGACCATTAATAATAACATTTTTTTATTGGAAAATTTGTTAAGTTCCCACAAGATGGATGTAGTTATTGTTTGCAAAACATGGTTAAAGAACAATGACTGGAAATCAGTTCTGTCAGTGTATAAAAGTTACAGACATTCTAGCAAAAAATCAGGTGGAGGTGTTATATTATTATGAGACATGTGATTGCTACATGTTCAGTGATAACACCAATACTATAGACTGTGTAACTGTGACAATAAAGACAACCCTGGGACATATAACAATTGTTGGGAGTTTATAGACCACCAAAGTCAAGTGCTAATGACCTGGAGGAATTCATATATTTGTTGCATGAAACACAGGAGGGAAGAATAATATTAGCTGGGGACTTAAATTTACCAGAAACAGACTGGAATAATATTGATTCAACAACATTATTAAGGAAATTATTCACAACATTCAGAAACAGGAATTGCTTCAGATTATAGAAAAGTCACAAGGGAATGGAACATACTGGACACTGTGTTCTTAAAGAAATTATTGTTACTTCATGTCAGTTTTTACCACCATTTATGTGCAGTGATCATGGGGTTATAAAGGTTAATTTGTTGATAGATAATTCTGCCAAACTGAAATCTAAAGCAATGCACAGAAGGTTAATTACAGATTATAGGGAAGCAAAACAGTTACTATGTAAAACTAATTGGTGTGATGCCTTCAGTGGAAAAACTGTAGAAGGAATGTAAACAGTTTTATAAGGGAGACTGAATGCAAAAAATGAAATTTAATATCAGAATCTAGGTACACAATGTCAAGAAGTTATATTTCCATAAGAACAGGATACTTGATTAAGGTGAGAGAGAAAAAAAATACATAATAAATGGAAGACAGGTTGATCTTCAACTTTGAAAACTGAAATAAACAAGTCAGACCGACAAATTGAATGTAGTGTGAGACAAAATCAAGAAAAATTTGAAGAGAATGTATATAAAGATATTGGGCATAATAAGAAACCATTTTATAAATACAAAAGATATGGAAGGAGTAAAAACATACACATTGATAAGCTGTGTGTAGATTTTAAAATTTATTCTCAGGCACAACAGATTATAAATATATTTACAAAATCATATGCAAAGTAGTTTGGCTCTACAAAGGGGAGTGATAAATTGTTCTAGTGACATCCAGGTAGCCTCAGATACTGAAATCAAAGTAATCATACTGAAAAAGAACTATGCAAAGTGGATCCAAACAAAGCACAGGGAAGAAACGGAATTAGTATTAATGACATGAGAACACTTCAGCAAGAACTTACAGCACCATTATATCTATTATTTGCTAGGTCATATAAATATGGGGAGATTCCACAAGATTGGAGATATTCACTTGTTAAACTTGTCTTTAAGGGAAAGAGGAGTAGGACAAACCCAGAGTCACAAAGACCCTTACATTTACTTTCATGCTGTGGAAAAAAAATGGAGAAGGTAATACTGGATAAGTTATTTCGAGAACTGGAAAGGTTGGAACTTGAAACCATATATTAGCATGCATGTGTTGAAAATAGATCTATTACCACTTGTAACATGATGTTCTATAACAATATATTAACAAATAGGAATGAAAACTGTGCTATGGCGTAATTCACATAGATTTAATTTCAGCATTTGACAGGGTCATACACAAAACACTAACCAATACATTTGAACAAGTAGGTATTGATGTACTCTTGATAAGATGGATAGCTGCATGGTTTACAAAGAGGACATGGCAATTATCATGCAGAAATTGACAGGTGAAATTCTAGGTTACATTCAAGGTGTTCCAAAGGGCTCTGTCCTAAGTCCATGCTTGTTTACATTGTATCTTTCAGATCTATCTTTTTCTTCTGTGGTGTTCTACAGTGTGTATGCAGATGACCTAAGTGTGTTACAGATAGGTCATGTCTGCAAAAGAACTTAACTAAGTTGACCATTTGGGCACAGGAGAATAATATGCTGATAAATACATCAACAACTAAGCATATGAGATTTGGGAGGGGGGATTTGGGAGGCATAAATTGAAATGTAAATATTAAATAGAGCACACAGTGATTGAAACTGTAGCTTCATTTAAAGACATAGGTATATGGTTCAAAGGAGGTTACTAGGCTATTGGTCCTAGGAACTTTATAAGCCTAGCCATATTATACCCTTGTTACCTTACTGACAAAGTTGCAAGGATTTATATTTGCAGTGCAAGTCTATGATCAGCACTGACTGCCCTTATCCAAGAGAGACATAGGTCACACCCCAGAGTACATTCACTGTCTCCAATCCAGTTGTCTAAGTTATGCTTAAATAGGGTCACTGAAGAGCTCTCGTATAAGTGAATTGGGAGTTTGTTCCAGCGGAGTGGCAATCTCTGGGAGACATATGTGTATCTCTAGCATGTCCTGTTAATGTTGCAGGCTAGGTTCAGATCCCTAGAGCTAGTGAATCTTGTCCCATATGACTTGCGGATGTGCAGCATTTCCATTAGGGCAGGGACCAAGACTGCTTTGTAGGCCAGGCACGTCACCTCTCAGCAGCCTATAAGATACAGAGTACAGTTACAGGGTCTTCAGTCTGCTCATGTAGGTCATATGTTGAAGCCCATGAATTTTCTTGGTGAGAAACCTCTAAGATCTCTCCAGCTGTTGCATTGTACATTGTGCACTATTAGTGGTCTGATGAGGGATGAGTACAGGGGAATTGTAACATCCTTAGCTCTGGATGTGATGCCCTTACTTATGAGTTGTGCAACATGGAAGGCCTTTCTTACCACTGTGGACACATGGTGATCAAAGTTAAGATTGCTAGCAAACTGTGTTCCCAAATCTCTCACCACAGGGTTTGAGCTAAGGAAGCGTACTGTAAATATTGTAATTTACAGTGACTTCCCTTTGCCAAAAGGGATGCTAATTCATTTTTTTGCATTTAGCTTAAGCCCGTGGCTTTGGCACAAATCATTTGTCTGTGTAAGGCCTGATAATGCATTTTTTTTTGCATTTATCTTAAGCCCGTGGCTTTGGCACAAATCATTTGTCTGTGTAAGCCATTTTTGTAGTATCCAAAAATCTGGTGCAGTGCGAATAACAGAAGACCAGGAACTAAATGTAAAATGCACCAAACAAGCCTGTATATGAACTCTGTTTACTGCAGTAAAAACATGGTTCTTGAATCAGTGTGCTTTATTCTGATGATGGCTTCTACGTGAAAGACGAAAGCACTTAATCTTGGTGTGTTTTTACTGCAATAAACGGAGTTCGTATACAGGCTTGTTTGGTGCGTTTTCCTTTTTGTAGTATGTCAACATTGTTGGGGGACTCAATGATTGCATCCAGTTTGCAGCCATCAGCAAACCTGATAAGCCACAGGCCATCTATTTTCTCCTGGACTTCTGAGAAATAGATTCTAAACAACAGGGGACCCAGCACAGATCCTTGTGGTACACCACTGGTAAGTGGACTGCTGGTAGTGGTGGAATCCTCAAATATGACTGCATGCTTTCTGTCGCTGTGTCAGTTGGCTACCCATCTAGTGACATATGGATTAATTCCCATCTGGGTGAGTTTCTCAGTGATGCCTGAGTGGGGGGTTGTGTCAAAAGCATTGGATAAGTCAAGACAGGCTGTATGCACTGTTGTGCCTTTATCCAAGGCTTTGGTGACATTCTAGAAGTCCAACAGGTTTAATAAGCATGATCTACCCATAATGAAGCCAAATTGGGTCAGGTCAAGAGTTTGAAAGTCACCTATGTTTTTGTTGCCAAGGTTCATGATGATTCTCTCCATGGCCTTGCAGATAAGGCTGGTTAGGCTTATGGGTCTATAGTTCCCAGGGTCAGTTGATGGACCCCTTTATGTAAGGGAGTTAATGTTGTGGTTCTCCACTCTGCTGGGACAAAGCCATGTACTTAGACAGTGGTTGAAGAGAGTGCCAAGTGGTTCCGCTAGTTCCTGTTTTAGACCGCTTAGTAGGCAGCATGGGATATTATGCAGTCCCACAGAGCCAGTGTTTTTGATGATGGAGAGTGTGGTTATGACCTGCTCTTTGGATATACTAGGTAAAGGACTGGTGACAGGTATGTTTGGTAAGGACATGGGGGTGAAGTTTGCACCAAATCTATCTGCTAGTACATTGGCAATGTCCTCAGGGTCAGTATGAGTGATACCATCCACTACTAGTTCAGCAAAAGCTGGGCCTTCCCTTTTAGATTTCTGATGTTGCTAAAGAATGCCTTGCAATTATCCTTAGCTAGTGATGCTAGTTTATCTTCATAATTAGCTTTAGAGAACTTTATAAGATATCTAATTTGCTTGTTCAAGCTGTGGAGGATGTCCTTTCTCTGCTGAGTCAGTTCCCTCTTGTTCTTAGGCATTAGTTCCTTCCTCTTGTTGTATAACTTATTTATGCTTGATGTCCATCAAGGTGGCTTGTTTTTTGTGAGGGCCTTGTTTTGATCCATTCAGGTACAGTCGAGTCAATACATCTGTATAAATGTTTATATAGGGCATTTGTGTACACCTCTGTACAAGAGTCACTGTTGACAGTGGTAGCAGGAGGTTTGGAAACTATTTATGCCATAGCTTAGGAGGCTATGGTTTGCTTTGGAGACATTTTTCATCCTTTTTGCTCTTGAGGGGGTGTTAGGCATGATCGTTACTTTGAACAAGACTGATTTATGATCAGACCTTACCAGGGAGGGCAACAGACAGGGGGCAGTGCAGAGACCACCTATGTTGGTGAGTACTAAGTCTAGGACATTTGAGCCCCTTGTGGGAGTGCAGACTATCTGTTCCTGAGCATTTGTATTAATGAAGTCCAGGAACCCCAGGGCAAGCTTGTTTTTCTGTATATGACTCCCAATCGATGGAAGGATAGTTGAAATCACCCATGACCAAGGTGTTTGGCTGTATAGTGAGTGACTCAAGTATGTCCAGGTAGGTAGAGTGGTTCTTGTTCTTGTGGGTTATGGTGGGGGACCTATAGCTAACAATGATATGGAAGGGGGGTATACCTACAGTTAGTTGGACTTGGAGCAGCTCTAGAGAGTTGTACTGTTTGACAAGTCTTGAGGTGTATTGATCTTTAATGAAGATGGATACACCTCTGCCTTTGGTTCGTTCATGCTCATTTTGAGATATGAACGTGTGGAAGGCATTGTTGTGTTGCATGGCCAGGGTGCTCTTTGCAGCCTTGAACTATGTCTCTGCGACTGCACAGACATTGGCATCTTCTAAGGTGAGGAGTGCTTCCAGTGAGTGCAGTTTCTAATTCAGACTCCTAGCATTAAGCAGCATAACCTTGAGTTTGTCTCTAGTGGATTATTTACATCGGGAAATTTATGACTTTTCCTAAAAAAGGCACTATGGGAGAGCTAATTACCTTTGTCAGTAACCAAAAGCTAAGAGGTGACAGGTGAAGACCATCTCTGGCAAAGCAACTTGGTCTGTCGGCAATATCTTCCCAGGCTGACAGATACTGGATCCCCCTGGATTGATATCAGAAGTTAAGCCAACTGTTGAAGTCAATCATTTTTTGCTTATATTGAGGCATCATCCTGGGTGAAGGTACAATGTTGCTGAAGGCTAGGGACATACCTGCCTGGGATACATAATCTGAGAGCTCAGTTGTGTTTCTCCTCATATAGTCCAGTGAGGTATGTCTCAAGCCATTCATTCCAACATGATCTATGACAGAGTCATAATGGTACTTGATGTTGAGAAACTTGATTGCCTGTGTGATCTGCTGGATCCTGACACCTGACAGGCAGCTGTCTTTGGCCCTCTCCTTGTCCAGTCTGGTAAGAGGGACATGTGTGTGTCTCAGTATAGAATCACCCATGACCAAGACTTTTGGTTTTGAGGGGTTTTGCCTTAGGGACTTATTGTCTGAGACACTGTTGTGTATATTATTATGTGTAGTGGATTCTGTTGGGTCTGCAGTGTGTGCAGTAGGTTTGCGCTCGGGAGGTCTCTGATCTTTAGGTAGGCTTCTAGCGAGTACCTCCACTTATTTTGGTTTATGTGTTGTGAGCTTGTTATGTGCAAGAGGTGAAGTGTGTGTGCTGACAACCTGTTTAATATCTGAGTTGTGTTGTGAGAGAATTGATTCCAAATTCATGGTATAGATACATCTCTCACATGTTGTTTTAGGAGTAACTGGTTGTCAGTATGCCCATGTCAATCAGGATGGCTGGAGAAACGGTGGGAAACTGTCCATTCTGGCAGGTATATAATGCAGTAACTAGTGGGGACTGGGCAAGATGAAACAGGTTTTGCTGTAAGACTAACAAAAAGCAGCTATTCTATGAAGGGTTAGGGGTAGAAAACGGTGTCAACGCTTCACAATGCACAACTGAGTTGCTCGCAGGGCAGCAGTGAAATCTCTAAATAGCTCTGGCAAACTGAGTGCAAACCCATGCAAACGCGATACTTAAACACAATCAAAGTTGAATGATTTAAATGACGTAGCCAAAAGGAAACAGCAAGACTGAGCCTTATTCCAGCAATCCCCAACTCAGATGGGTTCTTGGCTGCACACTTCTACCACAGGGGTACAGGGGGCTTTCTTATTGTAAAATGCTAGTTTTAGTGCTCAGATCATACCAAACAGTCTAGATTCAGCAAGTCAGAATCTAGCCTATAAGTAGTAGAAATTCAAAGTGCAGAAAATCACAGTCACAACACTGTAAATCAGTTTAAATAAAGCAGCTATTCAGTAGAATAGTGCGACAAGAGTGTAGACCACAAACCTTCCTAATGTGAAATAACTGGACCACAAGTGATTAAACCAGAACAAAGACACTTAGAATAACAGGCACAATAAGCATTCATCAAAAAATCCCAGCTTGGAAGGGTATAGGCTTCACTTTCCTTCCCCAGGAGTCCAGACCACAAACCTTCCTAATGTAAAATATCTGGTTTGGAGCCCTAGTGTTAAACCAGAAGAAAGACACTTAGAACAACAAGCACAATAAGCTTTCAACTAGCAATTCCCAGCTCAGAAGGGCAGAGGCTCCCCTCTCCTTCAACAAGAGTGTAAACCACAGACTTTCTTAATGTAAAATGACTGACCTGAAGCCCAAGCACTTAAACCAAAAGTAAGAGGCTTCGAATAACAGTTACAATTTAACTGGGGTACTAACAAGCAGTAATAAATACAGCAAAATAAATGCAATTGAATACTTAATAATGAGTAGCAAAAGCAAAATAAAATAATAAAGTAGGAAGAAACACAAATACAGTAAAAGCAGCTAAAAAAAGTCAATTTTTTTCTGGGTAGATCCAGCTTTGAATTTTTCTAATCCTATAAACCAATTGGATAATGATAGTTATAGAAGTATAGGTTGTAGAAAAACATTTATGACGTTTAGGAAATTGGAAATGATGAAGTCATTGTTTATTAGTTACATTAGATCCAAACTTGAGTATGGAATAAGAAAACAAGCATGACTAAATTGGAAAAAGTACCACAGAAAGTATACCGAGGGTATTCATGGATGTGAAAATTTAAGTTATGAAAGACTACAATATCTGAACGTGTACACTGTCTCATATAGATATGTAAGAGGAGGTCTTATTAAGGTATATAGGGCATTTAGAGGCAGCTACTTCTGGATGTTTGGGGCTATCAAAAAAGTAGTACAGAATCATTAGACAACCTAGGTAGAATATTTTATAGGAATGAGAAATGTATTACTTGGTTCTATGAGAGAGCAGCTGATGCATTGAATAGACTACAAAATTACATTAAAGCAAGCACTAGTTTAGATATGTTTTAAGAACAACCTGGACACATAATATGGGAACAACTGTTTTGGCATATTGGCAGACTAGAATGGCATTAATGTCAGTGCTTGAAATATTTGTATGTATGCATGTAGGTAACGCATAGGCTAGGCTGGAGATTAGAATGAAAATGAGGCAGACCATGCTTTCTCAAGGATAAACTTGTTCTGCATGAGGTACCAGATGGGAGTTGCTGTGGGCAATCTGGACTTATTTTGGCCTGAGTATGTGATTTCAGATAATATTTCACCTTTTTTTCTCTTTGCATCCTGACCCTTTGCAGTTGGAAAGATCTTTAATTAATTCATTAAGACCAATTATTCTTGATATTTGTCATACTTTACTGAGGATTGGGGTATTCCCATCTGTATTGAAAGGGGCTTTGTTTACCTTAATTCCAAAGAAGATGTCTCTAAGTGCTGATCATCTGTTGACTTATCATCCTGTCTGAAACCTTCCATTTATTGGGAAGGTTATTTGAGAAGGTGGTAAATGAGCACCTGTGTTCATATTTAGTGTCCCATGGCTGACAGAATCTTAGCCAGTCCAGCTGTAGTTAAAAGCACAGCCTGCAGACTACTCTCATTAAAGTGATTAATGATCTCTTGATCACAAGGGGTCAGTTTAATAATTCACTCTTAGTGAATTCTAGGCAGCTTTTGACATTGCACACTGTAACCTTTTTATTGAGTGTCTGGGGCTGCAGGGTAGATTATATGCTGTGGTTCTAGAATTGTTTGACTCTTACCTCTCTTGATATATTTAGCAAGTGGTATCTGGTTTAAATTCATCAGGTTTTTACTTGCTGGAAACCACTGTCTCTAGTTCAGTGCTTTGTCCCCTGTTGTTTAACAAGGGGATACTGCCATTCAGGTGAGTCATTGTAAGTAGAGGCACTCACCGTCAGATATTATAACATATTATATAAATATTATATAACATTCAGTTGCAAATCTCCTGTCTTGTAGCCTGTATGTCTGATTTGTCAGCTTTAAAAGACTGCTTGGATTCAGAGCTTTAGTGGCTATCACATAATAATTTCAAACTTCTTCCAGCTAAGACTGACACCATGCCAGTGTGTACCATCTTTTGTCACATCTTCTGCTGCTCTTCAACTGATTTCATAGAAGAAGATTAGATGGAATTACACCTACCTTCTGTGCCCTAGATGACTAAGTCACATTTGTTTTAAAAAACTACTATATGCGTATATGCCTTATAGGCAGTTCTGGTTGGGTGTTGAGAAGCTGATGGTCGTTTTTATGGCTCAACATGAAGTGTCTGATAGGGTCTCCTTTACTTACTTTGCACCAGCCCTTGGGAATGGGTACTTTTTCTGGATTCATGCAAGTGTGACAGAGTCCACCATCAGGAGGTCCCTATGCCATCATCTGTTACACTTTTGGAAAAGGTGCTTCTTTGTCCTTCTTCAGAATTTTTTACTTTACTTTTTAATTAATAGTTTAGTATTGTTTAAAAAATCAGCCATGCTAATTTGTATAATATTGATGCACACTAATATTTCTGTCCTGTAACTTGTTTTTATATAAAATACCTAAGCTTAGGCACTTAGCTATCTTCAAACAAATGAATAAAGAAAGAAAGAATGTAGGTATTTAGATGTCTTTAAATAAAATAACACAAATACAGCTTACAATGAGTGTTGTCTTGAAGATTTAAATAATATGTTGGAAAGAATGTTCATACAGTCTAAACAAATAAAAGCAAAAACCTATGGGTGTGTGCTATGCTGAAATCAAATTAATAAGTGTCTTAAAAAGTATGAGTGAGAAATCCTCTTAAATGTACATAAGACTGCTGCTGCATTTAGAGTTCAGTGGGAGGATTAACAAAAAATGCACAGCAGATGAGAACTATGTCATCCAAGCGACCTAAGAAAAGTACTTTTAGATAAGTAGATGGTAGGTGCACATGAGCATCAGAACCAGTAGATAAGAAATAAAACATTACACTAGTACTAAGGGCTCTGCACATGTCGAACACTGGAAGATAGAAGTCGAGGCTTGCAGGCATGTCTTAATTCTTTGTAAGTTGGTCTGAGAGGTTTGAGTCAGTGCCTCCAGATGTCCAGCACCATTGAAGAAAGAATGTGTGTGTGTGTGTGTGTGTGTGTGTGTGTGTGTGTGTGTGTGTGTGTGTGTGTGTGTTTCTCCATCCTGCTCCTAATTAAACAACTTTCTCCATGACTGTTGCATACTTTTTCTCTCCTTTCTTGACCGATGTTGTTTACATGGGGCATTTTTTATGCTGTCTTCAGTGCATCTGTTGCCTAACATAGCAGTCTGACTGTTAGCAGTGTTGCCTGAAGATATGTATATCTCAGCTCTTAGATGAAGTCAGCTTTTGTTCTATCCATGATTTTGCTAGAAATACCTAATTGCTGCTTTGTACTTTTATGTTAAGGCATGTATAAATTACAATTCTGCAGGTATTAGCTGGACACACTCCACAGCCAAGACTTAATTTTTTATTGTGGTCTTTGTTTGCCTTTCTTCTACAGGTTATGCCCTGAAGGTGGACACCCATGGTTATGGCAGGTCTTCGGCAGTGGATACAATGCAAAAAGATGGCTGTCTTAACTAAGAAATTCTGACATTATCACATTTGAAACCATTCAGTGACTTAAAGATGCTGCTGGCTAATACCTCTGAACATATATCTTGGAGTTTGGTTAGATCAGACTATGCCTTTTAAGCATCATATTGAAACTGTTGTCAATAAAGTAGAAAAAAACTGGAGCTCAACTTTAAACCACCCACTTTATTTAGTCTGTAATGTAAGAGGGCCCTGGGCCCGAGCCTTCTGATTCCACAGCTGGAATATGTAATACCAGTGATCACATTCAGCTCCTTCTAGGACACCATGGTACTCCAAACTACTCTTGATAAAATCTGTCCTTTCATTACATTAATATACAAGAGGCAGTTTGCCCTTCCATTCCACTAATGAACCAGACATCACATCCTTCAACTACTTCACAAGCTAGATTGTTAGCTTTCTGTTAGGGGGATAGCCACAGTCTTGCCAGCATCTTCCTCCTTCCTCCATTTTTTCCTGCTTCCATCTTCCTCCTGATTTTGAAATACTACTTCTGAGTCAAAAGGCTGAAATTCAAAACTGAAAGTCAGCCAATTAGATTTCAGTATTCTGGATCTCTCTCATCTGTCAGACATTCATTTGGTCTTAATACTTGTGTGAAAGCTGTCATTAAAATTTTTCCAACTTCCTATTAAAACATGAAAGGAACAAAATAGTTTTTCCTTTCAGACAACTGATAAATAGTTAACCCACTTCACACAAATGTTAATGATTTACATAAAAAGGTTAGATTATTGTAGGGTATTACAGAGCTCAGGGCAGGTTTCATTAAGGTTCTTTTTAGTAACCTACTTTATTTATAATATTGGGTGTTCACTAGGTCATGATAGTTCAGTCACATAGTTTGTATTTTGCATATATTTTGCATATAGTGATTAATATTTGCCCAGAAGAAGTAGGGATTTATTTTCTAAGCCTACCACATTACAAATACTTTCAACATCAGTTTATGTTTAGAATGATGACTGTATTCACAGTTTACCACAATGCTGTACTCTTGTGTTTTGTGATGTTGCTTTGATGCAGTCTGTTATAGAACCATGTAGGTTCACTGGTGTTTATTAGGCTAATGACCACAAGGGCCCTTTTAATCCTAGCCATGCATCCCAAATCTCTGACAAGTTCTGATACCCTAGATAAGTGTAAGCATGGGCCTGGGAGTTGAACCACTTACAGGTTCCCTCTGTCCATTAGAGACATGGTACCAAACCAGGGATGAATTTCTGGTTTCCCATCCAACTGACCAAGTTGCACTAGAATTGGGTCAGGGATGTACTCTGCTTCACATGGATGGGGAGCCTGTTCCATAGATGGGGTAATCTCTGGGATACATACCTATCTCTTCAGCAGGTCCTATTTATATCACAGACAAGCAGTTAAGTGGAAAAAATTTATTTCACCATTCCAAAACACACTCACAGGTGTGCCCCAAGGCTAAATTCTAGGTCCCCTTCTATTTAATATTTTCATTAATGACTTCTACCCATGCCACCCTTAACACTAACCTTATCCAATATGCAGATGACCTGACAATAATCTGTTCTGCAACCTCCACTTCTGTTTTAATAAAATTAACCCAAGATGCCTTCTCCTCCACAGAACAATGGATGCTACAAAACAATCTAGCACTAAATGCTACTAAAACCAAACTAATGTTATTTTCCCCCTCTGAAAGTATTACTCTAGACAAAAACTCTTTCTGTATTACCAGCAAAAATAACACTCCTCTGGGAATAGTCTCCACTGCCAAACTATTAGGAATCCTCATTGACAACCAAGTAAAATTTGATAGCCATCTCCAGGTAAACATAAAAAAAACTAACAAGAAACTAGGCATGCTTTATTGCCACTCCCGTTTCATCTCTCCCTCCACCAGACTCATTCTTGCTAACATATACCTCATCCCTTCCCTCTTGTATGGTGCCTCTATCCTTACCAATCTGCAATCCTCCCTCAAATCAAAACTCTCCTTTGTTACTATAAGATTTCAAAATCTGCAACTGGCCAGAGATCCAATACCCATCACTACATCTCTCTGCACCAACTGAACTGGCTTGAACTGCCCAATTATCTTACCTATATGCAACTTATCCAAGCACACAAACTTATTTTTAAACCCTATATCTGCCCCTCCCTTGCCTCTACCTTCAAAATACATCTTCCTAACAGATGCCTATGATCCAACTTCCAAAATCTAATAGAACTACACAAACCTACTTGACCTCCTGGCAAACATCTTCTTTACTTCTGTTTAACACGCCACTGGAATTCTCTCCCACCTCTTATCCGTACCACTAACAGTCTATCTTTAAAACTCTTCTTCACTTACACCTAATCTCACATTGGGAATGCTCCTTCTCTCAACCTACATAACATCCCTAACTGCAATTTCTCCCTCTGTCAAACATATCTGCCAATAGCCTCTTTTAGCTTATAATTTCATGAAGAAGTTGGCACTATTTTATTACTTCCGTAAATTTGTTTTTAATGGGGTTTTTCATGCATTTGCTCCATCAAATGCCAATTTATTGTAACTATTGTTAACATTGTGATTTTTTTCTAATGTCTCATTAAGCGTTTTGTAACTTAGAAATCTTTGAAACTGTTATTTTGTCATTTTGTAATTCTATTATTTACTATTTGTATTTTTGGAGATTTTCTCCCCAGGACTCCATTGAAAATGGGTTCCTTGTGGCACAATGGACCACCCTGGTAATCAAACTGCAAATAAATAAATAAACAAACAAACAAACAAATAAATAAATAAAAAGGTTTAAATCTTTAGAATGGGTAATTCTGGTGCTGTTTGTTTTGTGGATATGCAGGAGGTCCATCAGGATGGGGTCTGGCAATGTCCTGTATGCCAGGCCTTGAGGTGGTCTGCATAGGACATATTACTTACGTCCTGTATTCTTTTAGTGAGGAAACCTCTGTGGGCATTCCAGTTGTTGGATATGCCTGGTTAGGTACATACAAAAGGGGGCATTGTACTCAATGAAAGGGCTGATGAATGCTGAATACAGTGGAACAATGACTTCCTTGGACTTAGATGCCATACCTTTGTTTATAAATTGAGCAACATGGAATGATTTCCTCACCACTGTAGACATGTGATGATTAAAGGCTAGATTACTATATATGTGTGTCCATAAGTCCCTGACTACCGGATCATCTCTAAGGGGTGTGTTGTCAATATGATAGCTACCAGGGATGGATGACTTCCCAAAGGATACTATTATGCATTTCTTGGTATTTAGTTTCAGTCCATGACTCTGACACCAGTTGTTTGTCTGTGTCAGCCCCTCCTGGAGAACATTTGTGTTAGTATGAGATTCAATGACAGCTCCTAATTTGCAATCATCTGCAAATTTAGTCAGCCAGAGACCACTGACATTGGCCTTGACTTCTAAGAAGTAAATGCCAAAAAGGAGAGATTCAAGGACTGATCCCTGAGGGACTCCACTTGTGACTGGCCTCTTTGTAGAGGTGGACTCCTCAATTCTAACTTCCTCAGTCCTGTCTATGAGCCAGTTGGCTATCCACTGGGTGATATACAGGTTTGTACCTAACCTCTTGAGTTTGTCAACAATACCTGAGTGGGGTATTCCATCAAATGCCTTGGCCAGATCAAGGTAGGTAGTGTGGATGACTCTGCTCTCATTCATTGTTTTGGTAACTTTCTCGAATAAGCCAATTAGGCTGAGTAGGCATGATCTGTCCTTGATGAAAGCAAACTGGTTTGGGTCCAGTGTCTAGAGGTTTACTATATCACTGTTGCTCATCTCCATGATAATTCTTTCCATGGCTTTACATATAAGACAAATGAGACTTATGAGTCTGCAGTTTCCAGGATCTGTAGATAGCCCACCTTTGTGCAGAGGGATGATTGTTGCCTTTCTCCATTCATGAGAGATGAAGACTGTTTGGAGGCTACAGTTAAATAGTAATTCAAGAGGAAAAGTCTGTTTCACTTGTGACCCTGATTGTGGCTGCAAAGAATCTTTCTACCAGCTCACCTATCCAGTTACCAAACAAACAAATTCATAAACTATATATTTACCAGCAGAAGTGGAGAAAAAGGACATGCAACTAAGCTAAAACCTTCTACATTGTCATGTTTAACATCATCATCTTCTTTCAGCTGTTCCCGTTAGAGGTCGCCACAGCAGATCTTCTGTTTCCATTTCTTCCTGTCCTCTGCATCATGCTCTTTCACACCAACTGCCTGCATGTCCTCTCTCACCACATCCATAAACCTTATCTTAGGCCTTCCTCTTTTCCTCTTACCTGGCAGCTCTATCCTTAGCATCCTTTTCCCAATATACCCAGCATCCCTCCTCAGCACATGTCCAAACCAACGCAATCTTGCCTCTCTTGCTTTGTCTCCAAACTGTCCAACCTGAGTTGACCCTCTAATATACTGATTCCTAATCCTGTCCATCCTAGTCACACCCAGTGCAAATCTTAACATCTTTAACTTGTCATGTTTAACATACAGATGAAAATTTTTCCTGCTACACTTAATTTGATTTGTACCAGTTTGTGAAAACTAGTATTCATCTCTATATACAGCAAAAATAAGTATAGTACGTAACACAGAAGCTACAGCAAAGTATGCTGCAATGGTTTATACTGTCACACTTCATTAATACAGAAGGGCAAAGGTTAGAAGTAACTCAGTGTCTTATATTTGTAACTGATATTTATGC
This sequence comes from Protopterus annectens, assembly GCF_019279795.1. Classification (NCBI taxonomy): domain Eukaryota; kingdom Metazoa; phylum Chordata; order Ceratodontiformes; family Protopteridae; genus Protopterus; species Protopterus annectens. The sequence continues at coordinate 936,933,860 of NC_056728.1, read as the reverse complement.
AACAAGACTCTCTATCTAGACAGCAAGACTTCCCCAAATCTCAACAAAATTTAACCAATGAAAAACAGCTTGCTGGGTTATAACTTTGTCAATTTTATGATCCTCTGACAGTGATTTGCATTTTAATGGATACTGTACTGCTCCTGTAAATATTGTCACATGCGTTAGCATATATAAATGCAGAGAGCATGAGGGCCAAAGTCCCCCCCCACCCCCACCCATACACAAACACACACAGGAAGGGTGTTGTAAATTCATTTTTTTTCATGGAAGTGATTGGTTAAGCAGTTGTGATAAGCTAATTGGCTTGCCAAGGAACTGTGAGTCAGACTTCATCAATGAAAATCAGGGAGAAAGCCAAAAATGAGGACAGAGGCCTAAAGTCAGAGACCATTTTTAAATATTACCTTTCATTGAAGGTTGTGTGTCAGGGCCGGCAACTTGGCATGTAAAAAAAATCTACTGCCAATCATTAGCAGACTGGAGTTCCGCTATGGTGACCCCTAACCGGGAAAAGCAAAAAGACACAACAACCTCATTTCACTTAGAAATTTAACAGAGCTACAGGCTTACATCAATTTACATTTTTGAACACATATGAAACTCTAATGCTTGGCATCACTGAGTGGTTATTATCCTCAGTGATTTCCCATAAAATCAGAAATTTTACAGGGGCATGGCAAAAATATGAGACAAAATTAAGGATATTCTGCAATATCTGGGACAGTTGAGAGGAGTGAAATGGAACTTCATAGGGGGATCAGACAATAAAACTATTTTATTACAGGACTAGATTTAAACTTAGTTGGAGCTAGATCCTTAGAAGTGGAAGTCAAGTACCATCTCTGTAAAATAATTCAGTTAGTACTTTTATAGTATTTTAAGTACTAAGTGTCAGACTGAATAAATATACTTTTCTCAGTTATCCAACATATATTTATTTATTTATTTATTTTGTCTTTATTTACTGGGAAAGTCTGATTGGGTAATACACATTTTCAGTGGAGGCCCAGGAGAAAAGTTCCATTTGCTTACATTGCAAAGTTTTCATCACTAATTCCTTGGCAATATTACCCAAAGATTTGACTGAACAAAATAAAGTTAACCAATTTTCTCCATATAACCTACTAAGTTCATTGCAGATAATTTCTTGCTTTTCAGAGTGTAGTTAGCTAAAGTGTTTGTGTGGTCTGCATTGCTCTGAGTATCACTCATCTCTGCATTTAATTTTGATTTGAAGCTCTTTATTTAAGGTTTGATCACTTCTATTTTGTATCTTATTCTAGTATTACATTTGTTTTGTTTAAATTTTTCTGTTCTGTTGGAGTTTTAAGTGTCCCTCTCACCTGCCAGTCCTTGTGTTCTTAAATTTGGTGGCTTTTGAGTTGCTCACCCCAAATATAAATTTCATTTTGGACACTCCTCCCAGTCCCATCTCATCAAGAGACATCATTTGGGAAGGCCCACCCCCTTAGTTTTTCAACCTTATATTATTGTGTTTCATCCCTTCCCACTTAACCTAAAACAATGCACTTTATTCATCTGCTTTTACTGTATTTGTGTTTCTTCCTACTTTATTACTTTATTTTGCTTTTGCTGCCTGCTCTTAAAACTAGTCAATTGCATTTATTCTGCTGCATTTATTACTGATTGTTAATAGCCTGATTAAATTGTAACTGTTATTCTAAGCTTTTTGGTTTAAGCACTTGGGCTTCAGGCCAGTTGTTTTACATTAAGAAGGTCTGTGGTCTGCACTCATGGTGCAGGAGAGGTAGCTTACATCCTTCTAAGTTGGGAGTTGCTGTTTGAAGGCTTAGTGTCTGCTATTCTAAAAGTGTCTTAGTTCTGTTTTAAGCACTTGGGATTCAGGCCAGTTATTTTACATTAAGAATTTTTGTGGTCTGCACTCTTGTGGGAGGAGAGGGTATATTCTGCCCTTCTGAGCTGGAATTGCTGGTTAAAGGTTTATTGTGCCTGCTTATAAAAATCTTTCTTTCTGAAATTGGTGCACCTTGTTTGCTACAGCATAGATTAGATTTAGACCTGCTGAATCTAGCTTTGTTTCTATAACTTGAGCACTAATCTAGGCAATTTTTTTGGAGAAGGTTCCCCTGCACCCTAGTGGCAGGAGTATGCAGTTAGAACTTGTCTGATTGAAGACTGCTGGAACAGGGCTCAGTTTTGAGATTTTTATTGGCTAATTGGTTAATTTGTTTAAACCAGTTTGCTCGTGATTGCTACTGTTACATTTAAGTGTGTATCTGTTCTCCTGTGTTAAAATGACCTAAACAGAGTTTAAATATCTTTAGCATAGTCTGGTTATAGGTTTTGCTGTATTCAGATCTGTTTGTGTGATTCCTGTGTTTCCTGCTACACCATCTTGTGTTGGCCAGGGCCTGCCTGCACTTAGTGGGAATACATAAACTGGTTTGGCATAGGGTGCTGAGCTAAGAGCTCAGGGACAAGGGTTGATTGGTCAATTCCAGTGTTTCTGTTTCACTTTCATATTTGCATTTGCATTGGTTTGTGCTTGTTTGGCCATTGCTGTGCTGTTTTAACCCTTTGTGAGGTATCTCAGTTGCATTTTTTCCCTTACCAGCACTCCTGTGTAAGTGAGGCCTTCACCTGCAGCTACTGTATTTATTTTATCCAGCCCTACTCACACCTATAGGTACTCTACTCAGATAGTACCCACTCTATTATCCCTGATCTCTCTTCCACAGATTCTGATAACCATGGACAGACAATTTCCTGTGGTTTCTCCTGCTAGTCTGGTTGATATAGGTATCCTGAGTCAGTGTAGCAGCTGCCTTATGTACACAGACAACTCTGTACTACTACCACCTAAGATCATAATATGTGAGACATGCAATCACATTAAGAGCCTAGAATCCTTGCTGTCTCAGTCACAAGCCAGTGCATCTGGCACTGAGAAGGTTGTCTGCACAAACACTATGAACACCATACTTCTAACACCACCCACATCTGTACAACACACTCCTACATATGCAGGAGCTCTCATCAAAAACATACCTAAACAAGAGACCTCCAAATAAAACACACACATACGCACATCACAACCCAGAGCACAAAGCATCACACATAGTACACAAGTCTGTGTCTCACAGCCTGTAAGGCCCAATCACAAACCCATCATACTAGTCATAGGAGACTATCTTGAGACACACAAATGTGCCCCTCACCAGGCTAGACATGGAGAAAGTCACAGTAAGTTGCTTGCCAAGTGCTAGTATCCACCATATCATGCATGCACTCAAGTATCTCAACAATGGGTACTGTTATGACTCTGTCATAGTCCATGTTGGTGTGAATGACTTGAGACATACCTCTCTGGACTATATCAAGAGAAACATAATTGAGCTTGATAATATGTGTCACAGGCAGGTATGTCCCTAGCCTTAAGCAGTATCCTACCATCAACCAAAATGATACCTCAATACAAACAGAAAAAGATTATCTTTAATGATTGGCATAGATTCTGGTGTCATTCCAAGGGGATCCAGTACCTGATAGCTTGGGAGGACATGACTGACAGACCACGATGCTTTGCCAAATGTGGCCTTCATCTGTGTCCCCTGGGCTTTAGGCTTCCGGCAAAGGCTCTTGCCTCCCCCATAGTGCTTTTTTTATGCAAAGTCATGAGCATAAAATTACCAACATGAAAAATTCTTATAAATGAAATTTAAAGGTCATGCTACTAAACTCTAGGAGTCTTAGCATGAAACTGCACTCATTGCAAGCATTCCTTGACCTGGAGGATGCTGGCATTTGTGCAGTCACTGAAACCTGGTTCAGAGCTGTGGAGTGCACCCCAACCTTACCAGGTTACTCATCCTACCATACATTCAGACCCCAAATGGAGGGCTACAAAGCCAAAGAAGGTGGAGTTTCAATATTTATCAAAGACATACACACCTCCAGGCTGGTCAAACAGTGTGATGCACAGGACACACTCCAAGTGCAGTTAACTGTTGACAAAACACCTATTCAAATCATAAATAGCTACAGACCCCCAACCATGACTCAGGACACCCACTCCACCTATAAAGACTTACTTGAATCCATCAAGATTCAACCATCTGCCCTGATCCTGGGTGACTTTACCTACCCAACCATACAGTTGAAAACATATTCTAGCCTGAACATGAATGCCCAGAGATTCCTTGAATTCAGCAATACCAATGCATTGGATCAGCTGGTTGACACAGCTATGAAAGGTGAAAATATCCTGGACCTGATCCTAACCAACATGAATAGCCACAGTAGCACTCCTACAGTGCCATCCTCCTTGGTAAGATCCTACCATAAAGCAATCAGTTTTGAAGTCACCATCTCCCCTGATCCCACCCTTGTCAGGGTCAAACAAAAAAAAAACTTTTCCAAAGCTGACTACAATCTCCTCAGAGCAGGTATAACCAGCTTCACAGCCACCATTGCTTCAGTTGGAACTAGCACTAATGTCCAAGCCTACACCAAAAAAACTATATGAGCACCTACATAGCTGCATGGACTCAGCAATGCCTGACAGGACCAAATAATCTTCTTCAAGGAAGAGTAAACCTGTCTGGTGGACAGCAGAAATAAATAAACTCTATAACAGATGAAAAAATTGCTGTTCAAGGCCAAGAAGGAGCAGGTGCGAAGTTGGAAGCAATCCCTCCTTTGTCTGAACAAGCAAATAAGGTCACTGGTGAAATCCTCTAAGGCTAACTTTGAGTCCAAATTGGCCACATCCACCAAGGACAATCACAAGGCCTTCTTCACATATTTCTGCAGTCTCAAAGGCAACACCCAAATCTGCTCTGAACTGGTGGTCGATAACACCACATACACAAATGCCATAGATAAAGCCAACCTGCTGGCAGACAGTTGCAGTGAAAACTTCACCTCCCTGTCCCCCCATCAGTAAACCAGGACATCCCCAGCACCTGCCCCCCCCCTCATCACCAGGCAGCAGGTCCTTAATGCCCTCTCAAAGGCAAAACATAAAGTCTCCATAGGACCCAATAACATTCCTGGCTGTATCCTACATGAACTTAGGTATGAGTTCTCAGCTCCATTAGACACCCTATTCAACCAAATCCTGAGCACAGGCTTCATCCTAGCTGAATGAAGGACAGCCACTGTCATCCCTCTACACAAAGGTGGAGCATCCACTGACACAGGCAATTATAGGCCTATCAGCCTGACTAGCCTGATCTGCAAGGCCATGGAATGCATAATCATTGACCTTATAAACAAGGACATTGGCAACCTCCAAATGCCTGTTAAGCTTGGTCGACTTCTTTGAAACAGTCACCAAAGCCATGGATGAGGAAAAGATGGTGCACACCACCTACCTTGACCTAGCCAAAGCCTTTGACACTATTCTTCACTCAAGCATAATAGATAAACTCTCCCAGCTAGGCATCAACCCATATGTTACCAGATGGGTAGCTAACTGGCTCACTGATAGAACCCACTCAGTCAAAGTAGGGGAAACCACGTCTAGTAGTAGACCCGTAATGAGAGGTGTACCGCAAGGCTTGGTCATGGGGCCTCTACTGTTTGGGATATACTTTTCTTAGGTGCAAGTCAAAACCAGTGGTCTGTGGCTGACTAAATTTGCAGATGACTGTGCTGTCTTAAATTCCCCTAGTGATGTGAACATCTTCCAAGAGGGCTTTACTCAAACTAATGACTGGTGCCAGAAGCTTGGCTTCAAACTGAATGCCAGGAAATGCATCATTATCTCTTTTGAGGAAAATGTCATCCCCAGTAATTATCACATTAATAACAATGTACTAAGCATGCAGTCAGTCATGAGGGACTTGGGCACCCAGGTTGACAGCAACCTGACATTTGACCACCACGTTGCCTCCATTGTATGGAATGCTTTCTACATGGCCCACCTCATAAATAAGGGTATCTCATCCAGAAACAAGGAGGTCATAACAGCCCTGTACTCCTCCCTTATCAGACCAATTATCGAGTACAATGCCCTCTTTGGCATATACCTTGCCAGGCACATACAGCAGTTGGAGAGACCACAGAGGTTACTGACCAGGAAAATCCAGGGTCTCAAACACCTATCCTATACAGGTAGGCTAAAAGCCCTGTCCCTCTACTTAGTCTCATACAGACTGCTCAGAGGTGACTTGTGTCTGGCATACAAGGCCATTTCAGACCCAGCCTTGATGGAGTTGCTGCATATCCGTAAGGCAAACTCCACTCATGCAATCTGCACACAAGGCCTTAACCTGGTCTGTGACATTAACAGAACTTATTGGTGGGATAGATTTGTGCCCCAAAGACTCCCCCATCTGTGGAATAGACTCCTTCTCCATGTCAAGCAGAGTACCTGTCTAGCCCTCTTTAAGAGGACCCTGGACGACTGGATGGGAAACAGAACATTTACCCCTGGGATCCCACCTGTGTCCTTGCTGGACAGGGAGGGAACATGAGTGAAATCCTTGGCTAGGCTTCTAAGGGCCTCCGGGCCAATATTCTAGTATCATCCTATGAACCTATTACAAGTGATAATTTACAAGGCTGATACAAAGTAATCTGACTGTTAGCCCTGATACTTCTCAACCTCTTCGAGCAAAAAATCTGGACAAAGCCTAAAATGATGGGGGGACAAATAAGGACAGATTTTAAATATTTTAAATAATTTTAAAATATTGCTCTTACAAACTTTAAAGGTTGTTAGAATAATTTTGCGTTAACATGAATTTTCTGAAGGATGTGGAGTCTTACACTCAAATGTTTGTCATTATTTAATGACTTCAGTCCTCAGCTATTTGCCAGAAAGGTACAGATTTTAGGCGGAACACCCCAAAAATATGAGGCAAAAATCTGGACATTTTGCGAAAATCTGTACAGTTGAGAGGTATGCCCCTGACTCTTTAACTGGCATTTTTTCTTTGAAATCTCATAACAAATCTTCATGTTCTTTTCTTAAAAACCACCAGAAAAATATTCACTCCAGCACATGTTCCCCTCTCTGTTGGCAAGAGAGAGAGTTGGTTTACAGCTTATTACAGCACAGACAACTTTTAATATACCATTTTTTCTGGCAGTCAGAAAATTAAATTGAGTAATACAAACAAGAAACAGTGAATCAAACAAACAAATCAAAAGAATGCTTAGAAATTAATGGCAAAATTACTGGTCAGAGAGAGAAGTCAGCCTTGCCTCACTTGTTTAAGGTTACATGCCACCGTCCTACAACATGATCAACTGTAATGTCAGGTAACTACTGACAGCAACTGACTCGGTGAAGGATGGCTGTACTTACCCTCCCTACTTCTTAGTGAGGCTCACCAAAGTACTATATTAACTACATTATGAAGGTGCCATTCAGAACTAGCTTTGTGAAAATCTGCTTGTGATTAGTTGTGGCATTAAGGCCCAATGAAAGCTTTTCCTAAGGTGCAATGCCCATCCCCACATTCTAAACTTTGTCCTTTGCCCCCCCCCCCCCCCAGCCACTAGTAATTTGCTATAGATATGTAAGGGATTTTGTAATAATTTCATGCTCCACTGCAGAGAAGGAACTAAACTTTATATGAGAATGTCAGGACATTTTTTTTTATTGCAAATTTACATCTTTAGACTGTACTCAGTTCAGAGTAATGGTGAGTGTGGAAGAGAGGTGAAGAAGAGAGTACAGGCAGAATGGAGTGGGTGGAGAGGAGTGGCAGGAGTGATTTGTGACAGAAGAGTACCAGTATGAGTGAAAGGGAAGGTCGGCAAGAGGGTAGTGAGACCAGCTATGTTATATGGGTTGAAGACAGTGGCATTGACAAAAAGGTAGGAGTCAGAGCTGGATGTGGCAGAGTTAAAAATATTAAGATTTGCACTGGGCGTGACAAGGGTGGACAGGACTAGGAACAAGTATATTAGAGGGTCAGCCCAGGTTGGAAGGTTTGGAGACAAAGCCAGAGAGGCAAGGGAAAAGATGCTAAGGATGAAGCTGCCAGGTAACAGGAAAAGAGGAAGGCCTAAGATAAGACTTATGGATGTGGTGAGAAAGGACATGCAGGTGGTTGGTGTAACAGAGCAAGATGCAGAGGACAGGAAGAAATGGAATCAGATGATCTACTGTGGCGACCCCTAACGGGAGCAGCCAAAAGAAGAAGAGACTGTACTCATCTGTATGTATCTAGGATTGTTTCAGGCAGTGTAGCTTGTGTTTTATTAAACCTGGGTCAGTAATAAGAACACAAGATGTGTTCTTGAAAACTAAATATAAGCTGGTAAATTCTTTTGCCAATGTAAAACAGAGCTTGCACTCACAGGTAACTGCATATACTAATATTTCAGTCTGACACATAGAAAGTACCTTAATGTGGTAAGCTACTTTCCTTTAATATTCCATTCAGCAGATGAGGATACAGATTTACAAATGTCTGATGTCTCTCCCTTTCTGATCACACTATAAGAACACATGCACTACTGATTCCTGAAATGCCATCAGTAGATGATACAAATGGGACAAAACTCCAAAAGTAGGGGCGACATTTTAAATATTGCTCTCATAAACTTAGAAAGTTGCTGGAATGAAAGATCTTGTATTACCATGCATTTTATGAAGAACATGAAGTCTAAAACTCAAATGCCAGTCATTATTTACTGAATTCAGTCTCCACTGATTTGTCACAAAAATCCAGAAAACCACAGATTTTAAGAGGAACAGACCAAAAATATTAGGCAAAAATCTGGATATTCTGTGAAAATCTGGACAGTTGAGAGATAATAAGCAACCAAATATAACCAATAATAAGCAGAGCTACTAAGATTTCTAATCTTCCCATTTCACCCCTTACATAGTTTGTTACAGGAAGTGTTATACCACACATGCGGGCAGTTAGCCTTTGGGGAAATGGTAACAAGCACCTTCCCAGCTGCAGCACATGAAATGTATTCAGCAGGTACTTCTGTAATGTACCTGGAATGGAATACATGTGAGTAGCACTTAGGAATGTAGGTACATGAATGGGACAGTGTTGTCACAATGGAAAATGCTGCTCCTGATAATGGAAGGGTACCATGAAGACAAGGAGTGTGTTAGCAGTACTAGATTATACTGTGTCTGTGTGCAGAAATGAACCATAAAATGTTGGGGGAGGGTCATTACACTGGCTACACCAAAAGTTGAAGCTCTGGTGAAGAGCAGTGCTGAAAACCATCTGCCTAACCAGAAGGAAATGGCAACCACAAAGCTGGTGGAGACTGTCAGGTGTGAAATGTCACATGTTCTGACAGCTCTGCTGCCAATATGGACAGCTACACAGAGAAGGGTAGAGGTGAGGAAGAGCAAGACCTGTCTACAAAACCAACACCGCTGCAGATGATTGGGAAGTGAAAGAGGAAGGGGCTGCCTATGCACAGAAAACCTTTACCACCGTACTGGGCTTCATCACTAGGGATGTACCCCTGCAGAGTAAACACTTCATCAGTAAGAAAGATGACATTGATAAGGAACACTACAGGATTCAAGTTCACAGAGAAGAATATCCATTGCCTGGCACACAGTCTCATGCTGATCATGGATGGAGCACTTATCAAATAATTAACAGCATGTTAGCAACTGTATGCCATTCATGGCTGCCTAGGTACAGCAGAATCCTTAATGTATTATCCCACAGTCTGAACAGTAAGCCACAGCTTGGGTATAGTTGGATAGGGTTAGGTGAACCAGAACATACTACTGGACTGTGAAGGATAAATGATTAATGCCATGCAGCCAACATTCCCTGGATCCAGGGACCATGGCTACTTAGTTTTTCTATGGCGGATTTTGTAACACCAGATCCAAAAGCTAAAACTGTGGCATAACAACACAGGCTACCCAAAACCCCAGCTTGAGGTGCAGGAGTTCATGGCATTGGCATATCTGCCACCAGTTGAAATAGCAGCAGCCTTTCCCTGCTGCAGGAAGATGTATTCTAGGGATGTAATTATGTTCTTTACATAGGTTATAGGTAAATACATGTAAGTATTATAAGTATGGCAATGACAGTGTGACACCTGTGATAGTGCCCACAGGCTGCCCATAACTTTCCTCCCATATGTTATTCCATCAGTGAACAATCTGTGGCATTCATGCTGCAGATAAAAAAACTGTGTGGAGGGGTGGCAATAATCTCTAGATGCTCTGTGCCAGTCAAAAATAGTTAAATGTTGTGAGTTAATCGATGTTGTGTTTCAGGAACACAACTGTATCAATGCTCTCAAGGAGTACATCATCCATGGTCCCACCCCCTGTGCCATAGGTGTGTTACCTACCAGAAGGCTCTGTACAAGATACTGGCTAACAGACAGGTAAGACACCAGTGTGCCTACGTCTGTGCCATTACCTAAAGATGTGCTCTTTTACACAATGCCCATTGTCTAAAGATGCAGGCTTTTGCACAATGCCCCTGCCTCATTGCTCATCTGTGCCTTGTTTGTAGTTCTTGTGCTTCCTCAGCCAGTCCTGCCATACTGTCACCTGTTCCACTGCTGATGCCTGCCTTTGTGTGCTGGCTGGACATCTGTGACTTTGTGACAGAGTTACCTAAGACATCTGTGAGATTGGACTCCACTGGTTTTGCAATGGCACTTGCACCCTACAACTACACTAAAGTATTTTCACCAGGGTGGTTCCTGCTTTATTGCTGGCACATTCTGCTTTGTTGCCACAGTGGATTGTTTCCCAGTCCTACTAAGTGCTCTTTTGCTGGCAGTTTACATACTGGCACCGTACTGTGCTGCGCTGCCTGCGGGTATTACATTTATGGACCAGATAAGGATGGCGACTTAACAGCCAACATGCTACTTTGTGTACTGAATGCCCACTGGGCGTAGGAGTAGCTAAATATTGTACTGCCCCATGCCACACTCCCTGATCTGGGAACCTGCCTCAGCTTTAAGTTGAGGGACAAAAAAAGAAAAAAAATGTCTGTTACCCAATCTGGAATTCTGTCTTTAAAAAAACAGGTCCATTCTTCCCAATCTATGTTTATATTCCAAAGTTGTAGGGAGGAACAAAAAATGATCTGGCAATTTAGGTAATTTAGTCCAGATCTATGTTCTTCAATTCTGACTTAATGAGCAAAGAAATGGTCTTCTGTTCATTTAAACTGTTGCAGACAGTTGGAACAAGCTGCTGTTGCAGCTTATGCTACTTATGGAAAGCTAAAGCACTTCCGTTTTGACTGCAAATCTAACAAGACACCAGCATCCATTTCTGAATGCCAGAAAGGTACTAAAATGCTGGTAGTACACTTAAGACCAATCAGCATCTGCCAATCACAGTCACACCCCCTAACAGTTTGTGCCCAGGGCATCTGCCTCTTTGCCCCATCCTATGTATGTCTCTGTCAGTGAGGACTGTACATAGAGTATCAGTGTAGATTATATTTGTTCTGGTCACTAGACTGGCCCTAATCCTGTTTTCTTCTACACTCTGTAGTCTATACTACTATGTATATGGTTGTGGATCAGTGTTGTGTTGCTACTGGACTGGCATGTAACCCCATTTCCTGTAGGTTTTCTTACATTGTATGAAATGGAGAGTGCAGTACACTAATGTGATGTATTTTTGCTTTGTTTACTGCTGAAACATTTTAAGTTTACTATGTGGATTCTCCATAACATATCACTGCAAATGGTCTTTTCCATTGCTTCTGGCATGCTTATTGATTCTAGTATATGTTGCCTTGGTAACCTGTTAGAATCTGGAATGGTGGAGTACTCTACTGCTGTTACAGCCTACATGTGTATTTAAGCAATAACCTACGCCTGGGTGTGGGTAATGCTGGATTTACCCACGGTTGGTGTGGTTTGGTCACAAGGGCGAAGCCCGAGTGGCCAAACAAAGACAACCGTGGGTAAATCCAGCATTACCCACACCCAGGTGTGGGTTATTGCTATTATACAATTACATTATTTAAGAAAATAAATACTTACTTTTCTTAAATAATGGCATTGTATAATGCCTCCATGCTGCCCTTCTGCAGCTGTCCAGTATTCTGCGGCAGTTCTGATGTACTGTACATCCGTATGCCTACGCAGTACATCAGAGCTGTGTGTGGAAGCAACGGAGAAAGGAAGATCTCTGTTGCTTTTTTTAAGATATCTCGCTATGTTAAACCCATTTAACATAGCAAGATTACAGCAACAGAGCTCTTCAGTTCTCTGTTGCTGTCTAACACACACACATACAAAAAAAGATTTATACTAATGGAAAAAGTCCGGGCGACTGGACCTTTTTCCATTAGTATAAGTCAGATTTACAATGGGCACACTGACTAATCAGCATGCACGTTTTGGAATATTAATGGGGGGGGTCATTATATAATTCTCATTTTATTGGAGTTTCTTCAGTTATTGCACTTCTGTGATCTTGTGTGTCATGTTTCTTATGTGCTAGCAGGGAATATGTAAGCAGAATGCTTGCTTGTCTTCCTGCAGATACCCACAATCCACATGTCCTGCATATTGTTTAGAGTTGTGCTATTTCACCAGTACATACCCCCATGTTTTTCTGACTTTTTAAGTGGTATTTGTGTCTATTTCTCATGTTAGATGTAAGACAGTATACATTTCTTGTCATTTATACATTTGTACTTGTCTTCTTTGCTGTACAGCCATTGTTATAGACCATTTACCTGTATTGTTGATTAGCTGGCACTCACCTCTGTACATTGTCATTGTGTAAGACAGTCTCATTGTTTTGGAGAGTCTCGTGTGACATGCTTGACATCCATTCATGTGATTCAGATAAGACTTTGTTTTTCAGTTACACATTGGAGATTTTTTCATCTAATCATTTTGCTTTTTTTTTTTTTGCATTTTGCTGGGTTGCATAAAAGCACCAGAGTAGCTCTTAAAACTGCAGCTTGAGCTAAGCCAACTGCTTTCTTGTGTTTACTAGGTTATTATTAAGCACCTTTTCAGCTATTAGTCCTTGTGCAAAACAAGGATCTACAAACATACTTCTGAATTTTGAAGAACATTCCTTATTTGTCATCATTTCCTCCCTCTTTCTTAACATTTTTTATTTTCCTGGTAAATTACTAAGTATTACAATTAGAGAGAAATGCCAGACATTATTGTTTTACACTTCTTATTGTTCAGAAAATACATGTTGTTGTAAAGCTTTTAGCTGTTGTTCTATTAACTTTTTAAATAAATTACAGTAAGACCCCAAAAGTACCACCACCAAGAGGATCAAAGGGCTCAAACAGATGCCATATGCTGCCCGGTTAAAGAAACTCCAGCTCTACTCAGTGGCATACCGCCTGCTCAGAGGCGATCTGTGCCTGATGTATAAAGCCATATCCAACCCGGAATTAATGGACATGCTGCACCTCAGAAAATCCATATCCCATCAAGCTACGTGCTCGAGAGACTTGAACCTCAGCACTGAAATAAATAGGACATGCTGGAGGGACAGATTCATAACCCAGAGGCTCCCTTCACTCTGGAATAAAATCCCAGTCCAGGTTAGGCAGAGTCCCTCACTGACTCTCTTCAAGAGGAATCTTGATGAGTGGATGGGAGATCATAGATTTACTCCGGGTATCACTTCTGTGTTACTGTTAGACAGAGTCACAGTATACTAACCTCAAAAAAGGGCATAGCAAAATTTATTTAAAATGAGTGGCGAAAGCCAAACACACTCTGGCTAGGCTTGTAAATGCCCTAGGGCAGATAGCCTAGTATGAACCTATGAACCTATGAATATTTAAAAATAGTCACTTATATTGGGCATTTGTTCCCCCATTATTTCTGGCTTTGTCCCTGATCCTCGAGCAAAGAAGTTGAGAGCTACACTTTCAGGCATTCTTTCTGTTGTAAAATTATAATGCCAATTCTTTTGTTTGAGATATACATATTCTTTTGTAAGCTACATTTTATTACTTACTAAAATGCAGGCCTAAGCAATCAGTTTGTAGGAACTTCCAAGTGCCCTTTCAGCATAATATTTGATAATTTCTATTACGTTGGATAACATTTTTCTTCTACGTGTACCAAGATATTGCTGTTTGATAACACAGTCCTGAGGATTTATTAACAGCTCCAGAACAATCTGTATTGTTCACACTAAAAATGCCCTGCTCCCATGATGTGATATTTCACATTTCAGAGACATGTTAGGGGTGATGAGGACTATCATCATTATCTGTTAATTTACATGTCTATGAATCAAAACTAACTACTGCGTAGTACACATCAGTATTTCCTACGAGGCAAATACAAACACACGCATACAGGCACACACACATCATCACACATCACAGTACTCAGACCAGTCCCCGATTTATCTGCATGCCCTTGATATCATCTTTCCTGGCCCTGACAATCACAGAAGGTTGCAATCTCACACCGCATGCCATATCCCTAATGGCTAGTGATCCCACCCACCTTCTGATACCCATGCCATGAGAAGCACTGTTAGGCAAAATAGTAATATCCCTGGAGTTTCTAGTATTACTCCAACCTTTCAATCCTCACACTAGTTGAAGTGCCATTAGGCACATGTTTTATGGTGCAATCCCTGGTGTCTAGTGGTCCCCCTATTCCTTTAGTACAGGTAACCCTAGTGGCTAGTGGTCCCCTCACCCAGTGTTGTACATGCTACACGCACACACACACATCACATGCAGCTCCTCGCAAACACTCACTTTCACGTATCCCAACCCTACTGTTCTACTAAAACGCCCAGTACTTGCTTATTTCCTGAAGGCTGAATATGGACTTTTTTCTATATTCACTACCACAACGTGGTGGGTGTGGCCATGCTAATCTAAACAGCTGAGTGAGTCTATTAATCACTTGGCATGTGGAAGCCTTCCTGGATTTAGTTCTGAAGGATAGAGCACATATGCCTCTTCACCAGACTGCCTCATTTGCATGCAGCACAGCCTTGGAGGCAATCTAATGTGGCGCTGCATGTCTTTTTGCTAGACCACCATGTTAGGGCTATTTCTGAATTCCAAAAGGTTAATGTGAGGTCAATACATGTGTTCACGTGGTGGTAACCTTCATGAATCCCCCCCCCCATGTCCTTTCATGAAATCACAGGAGTTATTAAAAGGCTTACACTGGGATTTTATATCCTAGCAGTGGTAGAAGAACTAAAGGGTTATATGCAATGTTCTGTGTTTTCAATAAATTCCTGAGAATATAGTGGATCAGCCAGTAATGGGATTAGTCATAAATTTGTATTTTCAGGGCAAATAACCAACAAATAATTCCCCAGCTGATTACTTTTCAGGCTTTAAATAGTGTTTCAGGGTAGAAGGTATCACTTTATTCTTAAATTGTTGCTCCTCATTGGAACCTGAGTATAGTCAGCAGTAAATATTTGTAATTATGTATCCAAAGTGACTGGAAATTCACAAAAGTTGAAAACTAAATCCCTTTTCATGACAGAACTTCATATTTCAAACAGTGGAACATGGGACAAAGTAAGAATTTACTTCTATTTAATATAATATAATATAGTACAGCAATAACACACAGCTGGGTGTGGGGAATGCTAGATTTCCCACGGTCAGCATGGTTTGGTCACAACTGTGAAGCCTGAGTGACCAAATAAAGCCAACCGTGGGTAAATCCAGCATTACCCACACCCAGCCGTGGGTTACTGCTATTATGCAATTTGTGTTGTGTTATGTTTGTGTTGTTGTTATTTAGGATTTTGTTTGCTTTACTTTGTACTGTTCCACTTTTTGTGAGATAAAATAGTCCACACTTTGACTTTGTCAGCCACAGCTCCTCTGTTTTGTCTTGAACGTCTGAGAATTATATTCCAAACAATAGGAGGTGCAGCTATTATCAAACGTTGCCATTTATAACCATAAAAACTATTTTTACAGGTGCATTCCAATCAGGTAAGACTGTTTTGCTGTACAGCGGAACGTAGTAATCACTATTAGTTTACATTAGACAGTTTCTGTGCTGTCTGAGCTATCAAATTTTGGTACTTACGTATTAATGCAACCAGATATTCGCTGTTGTGAAAACCACATAAAGATCTTGAAATAGTGTCATTAATGGTGATGAAATGTAGTGTAACATGTGTCCTTATACCACAACATTGTCTTTTCTGTAGTGATGGCAATAACATTGAAAAAACATAGTTTGTCTTTCTTTCCGCACTTCACTAGCAGCATTTCTCTTCTTTCAAGTACTCCTGCTGCGTGGTTCTTTCTCGGGCCAGCACATATTGTGAAAAAACTGTAATGTGCAATTATTTCAACATGCATGCCATATTGTACTGTCCTGGAAATGGGAGGTGAAATGACCAGAGCGGTATGTGAAGAAAATGTAGTGGCTTTTGTGGGACTTAGTTGTGAAAGAAAAGAAATGCACTCTTTTAGCTTTCTCTTTCAATCCTGCACATGCTATGTTTGCCCCGGGAGTGTATGAGTGTTTTACTGGTAAAATTATCATGTCTGTAGATGTTGCTTTCTCCCCCTTTTATTGCTGGAGTGGGAACTGTCAGCTGCTTTTTACCCCCTTTTCAGCTGGCATGGGAACTGTCAACCTTTAAAAACAGTTCTGGGCAAGGGAATATGCTGCAATATGTTAGCAGACATCGCTTTTGCTGCCACGAAAAAAGGAACGTTCAGCAGGCAGACTTACAATAACCGACATGCTGGCAGTCAAGTGCATAAAGAAACAACCACGGTATGATTTTTTTACTTTTTAGTGATAACACTCCCAAAAACAACCTGAACTGTTACAGAAAACACAGTATTTAACATTTTGAAAACGTTAACGAACATATTGTCTAATCGTCAACCAGCCGGTATTGCCGGCAAAAATCTGGTTGTGATAATACGTAAGTACCCAAATTTCAGAGGGAGGTTGAGGTTCAGAGAAAATGCACTTAGTTGAACGCATTGACAAGAGGTCTCAGTTCACAGGAATCCTCAAAAGTAGTATTTTATTCTTAATATCCATAAGTGAAATGCAAACACATAAGAACTAAAAGTGGTTGTAAAAGAAACGGATCTGTTTCTTTGGCACCTTGAATAGCTAAAAGTTTTTTCACACAGTGATCTCATTTTGTGTAGGAAGTTAAGTGCCTCATAAGTGTTAACTTGCAGTGTCCTGATGCTATGGCCACTTTGTTCATTTTATTACAATTTCTGAATAGCAATGGGCAGTAAAGATTTCAGACCCAGTTTGGAACATCCTTATTTGCTTCAAGTAGAGACCCAGAATGCACACTCTCTGTAACTTTTACGACCTCTGAATAGCGAGGGCATGGCTAAGGATGTATTAATTAAGAGCACGGAGCAAATAAAAGTCTTGCTTTTTATTTCTGATACATTTATCACTATGCCAGTCTTGCTTTTTTAAAAATCAGACTCTTTACATTTGAACTACCTTGGGAGACAAGAGGGTGTTCTCCTGCTGCAAAGCGAACTCTGGCTCAATAGCTTGCAGGGTTCACTTGCAGTAGTTGTGATTTGCTGCCCTGGTCACTTATTTAGTGCATAAGTTCAGTTGTGGTGATTATGACCTGCTGGCATTCAAGATGCTTGTTTAACTAATCTGACTTGTATTGCCCTATTTTCCAGTAGAACTACCTCTAAGGCTAAGATTTAGCTTATTTGAAGTCACCGCTGCATAATTCCTTAGTGGCCAGACTTCTTAATTAGGTAACTTTGGATTTAGAATGTGCATGCTGGTTGGATTGGCCATTCAGCGTGCATGTTTTTCATACTTGTTGAGATGACACTGTATAATATGTGTGTGTGTGTGTGTGTGTGTGTGTGTGTGTGTGTGTGTGTGCATGTGCACACACACACACACACACACACACACACACACACAGCTTTCTTTATACATGCATCATCTACATGCCTATAATTTTACAGAAACGCTGTTTTCTGTATTTTTATCACATTCACTATGAAAAAGCCATGTTCTTTGAAAATGCAGAAGCCTTGTATAGCTTTAAGTCAATATGAATTAGTAAGACATGATTAATGAAAGAAGAATAATTATATTTATGCCCAGAGGAAGTGGTAATATTGATCACCATATGTTCATCTTATACAAATTCAAAACAAAATGCTACGGTATTTAATTTTCTTTCTTCACTGATGGAAAGTGTACATCAGACTATAATAAGTGAAATGATACTTACTTCACTACCCTGTTTATAAAACATTCCTGACAGCACTGTCAGAAATAGCAAAAAATGAACTATTACATTGTTAGAAGACAGCACTTTGAGAAAAGAACAGAGCTGTGTGACAGTGGTCTGGAACTCAATTAGTGAACTATAATGAAAAGAAGAAACAAAGACACACAGAGCATGTCAGCCCCTAAGGCATGCATTCATAAAGAATTAGAGCGCACTCTCTGAGTTATATGACTATTCATTTTATAGAAGAGCTGATAACTCCCACCCACATACTACACCAGAAATAATGTAAGACATCACAAGGGGTGTGTGAAGCAGTAGTCTGTTTGGTTTCATGCCTCCATGACGTCTTAGTATTCAAGTTAAAACGAAAACTTACTTATGCCAAGCTCATGACACATTTTTGAATTCTTCACTAACAGTAGCAACTATTCATTAGTTTGATATAGTTCTGACAGGAGAAAAAAATCAGAAGGTGAAATAATCAGTTCTGCATGCAGAGCTGGCATGTTTTCATTTTGGTTCATATTTTGTGCTAAACTTTCTCTTTCCTGATCTAATAGTAATAGTAGTAAAAGTATTATTATTATTATTTGTAGTATTATAAGCGATAACAGTATTATTACTAGTAGTAGTATAAGTAACAACACAATTATTACTACTAGTATACTAGTAACACTATTATTATTATTATTATTATTATTATTACTATTATTATTATTGTTATTACTAGTAACAACACTATTATTACTACTAGTAGTACTAGTAACAGTATTATTATTATTATTATTATTACTAATAACAACACTATTATTACTAGTAGTAATAGTAGAATTATTGTTATTAATAGAAGTAGTACTGGTAGAAGTAACAACACTATTAACCTATGAACCTATTAGTAGTAGCAGTTACAGTATTATTACTATTATCATTATCATTAGTAATAGTAGAGGAAGTAACAACACTTAGTAGTAGTAGTAACAGTACTGGCAAAACAGACAGCTCATTTGGCAGTTATTTTCATATAATACATTACTGCATTTTGAATGCTTTTCTTGGTAGACAGATTGAGAAAAGATAAATTCATGAAAAAAATCTTTTCTTGTAGTGTCTCTGTCTGCAGACTGATACCAAAAGTCTTGCCTAAAATATTTTTTTTTAACACGTTCTCAGGTTCAGCAATTTACAACTAATATTCATGTGTTTAATCTGCTTGTTGTAATTCTCACCCCTTATTGGCATTAGTGCAGTTGATACCAGGAAAGTTTCCTGGTGTGAGTCTGAAAATAGTCCATTAGGATCAGTACTTTTCCCCAGTTAACAAATACAGATAGCTAAGGAAATCAGTTTAATGCATTCATTAGACTGGCTAAATTTAAATATCTGAAGCTTGCATGCTGAAGTCCTTTTTATGTATCATGTAAGATGCTTAGTGGGTCATGCATTAAATTATATCATCAGTGCTACTGTTTGAGAGAAACATTTCTTAAAAACCATACAGCAAAATATGACTCAGTGTCTCACGTTTTCCAAATATTTCCTACTAGAAATTCTGGATCAGTATTAATCTGAGCATAAATGTGGTAGGGGATTCACAGAAGTAAATGTAAGTAACAGTGTTGTACCAACTTACTGTTTACAAGACCCAAAGCCTCTAATGTGTTCATATGCTTATATGAGGAAATGACTTTGTAACTGCAAAACTGCACACTTTTTGTTTTAAACTACAATTATATTGTGATCATACTGTAACACTGTACTACTTCTGCTGTATAACTTGTATACATTTTGTTACTGTTGACTTGCAACAAGGGTCATAGCTGAAAATGATCTACCTAGTGTGGTCTAGCTACCCTAAATAAAAATAAATATAAACTATAAATACGCATATAAAATGTTTATTTCTGGGAAAGCATCATACGTTTAATAATGCCAGAGGTATACTAATACAGGGCAGAGGGTGCAGTCCGCCCTGGGTGCAAACAGTAAGGGGGTGTAGCCTTCCCCTTTAAAAGCTTTTTGTATTTTAAACATGAAAAGCTTAAACTAAACCCAGAACTGGATCCTTTGAGGGTGTTTTTCTTTAAGAATGTCCTTTGTGTGATCTTGCATGCATCAAGGCTTGCAGCCATTGCATACTTCTTTTCCGCATTCCATGTGGACTTTACAAGATGATCATGAGAGTGCGCATCTGTGCATGTGTTAGTCAGTTAGCTAGCTAAGGTTAGCATTAGCATACCTCTCAAATCTGGACAAACTCTAAAATAATGCGAAGAGAAAAGACCAAAAATAGGGACAGCCTTTAAATATTGCTGTTATAAACTTAGAAAGTTGCTAGAATAACAGGATTTGTGCTATCATACATTTACTGAACAATATGAAGTTTGAAACTCAAATGTATGTTATTATGTAGAAACTTCAGTTTTAAATACTTTACCAGAAAATCACATCTTTTATGAGGAACAGACCAAAAATGTGAGGCAAAAAGCTGGACATTCTGTGAAAACCTGGACAGTTGAGAGCTATGCAAGTTAGTTACATTTCCTGAGGTTCAAACTCTGTACCTTGATTACAGGAAACAAGAGCTTGAATCCCGTACACACTGACTACTAAACTAGTAAAAAAATGAGTTTTGATCCATTTTTAAGAAACTGAGTTTCAGTGCATTTGCAAGGAATTGTGAGCTTCGAGAGAAGAGAGGTTTACTGCTGCTCATGCCAAGTCTGTTTTCAAATGTGCATCTGCTTTGTTTAGCAAATGGTCATAACAGAGTTAGCATACTGGCTTTTGATGGTGAAGGCTGTGGGTTCTAATCCCACAGTATGTAGATAGATGGTTGATAATGTGTTGCACTTTAAGGAGGAGGGCGTGGAGTTGCTGTAGTCCTGGATGAGATACTTCAAAACTATGAACCTGTTGTCGGTTTGCCATCCATTCCTTATTGAGATATTACCAGCTTGCCATTTTTTTTAATGTTACATAGGCAATTTATTCTTCAAGGACAGCAGGCACTAAATTTGTAGAAGAAACAATGAAATATAAAGCTGTTTGTTAACAGTAGCCTCTTTATCAGTTACAGATCTCTTTAATGTTGAATTATTCAGATGACTTTTACTTCTGCAGAGATTGTGTAAATCGAAGGTATTTGTGGATTGTAATGATAGAGGTCTGAGGGTTCTTTTATGGTTGAAATCTTCTGAAATGGGCACTTTTGTCACTATTGGGTCATACATTTTGTTTCATTGCTTACCTGAAGGAATATAATTTAATACAATCAGGAAGGTGAATCAAAGAACACATGCATGTATGCATGCATGACCCTGAAAATATGTGTAAGCAGCCTATGGTTTGAATACAGACCAAAGGTAAACAATCTGCCACTGGCCAGTTGCATTTTCTTTGAATGCAGGTTTCACTGCTGGTCCAATTAATGTGAACTTCAAGGGCAGTGAAATTTATTGTTAATGCTAAGTCTGTTTTCATTGTGACATTTTCTTAAGCAAATGTCTATCAGTGTTTGGGATATAAAATTCTAAATAAAAGTTTTAAATTAAATCTGAATATCTGTAATCATTGTAGAAGCAAAGAAGAAAAATAATATGCACACTGAGAGGTTTTTAAGGTAACTGGGGTGAAATAGCTAAGTAATGGGCACTGGAATGGCTGTGAGGGGAGTGTTACTCTATGTGTGTGTGTGTGTGTGTGTGTGTGTGTGTGTGTGCTTGCATTTTTTAAAATATTTTAAAATTTGGCGTGTGTGTGTGAGTATGTGTGTATATGTGCATTTGTTTACATATTTTGAAATTGGATATTTATGTTTTTATTCATTGTACTCTTCTGCCCTCCTTTTTGTTTTGCTGGGGTTGGGGGTAGCCAGCTGGGCTGTGGGTTAAAGTAACTTGCCCTTTCATTTCCTCAGCTTAAATACTGCCATTAAGACTGGAAAGTGAATGGTTTTGTTAATAAATTGAAATATATTTATCCTTATTTGGGGGTGAGGGTTGGCCAGCTTTGCATGAGTTCCATTGGTCAGTAAATGTGCAGTGACAACTGTGCACAAAATAAGACAGAAGTCAGCATGTGCTGTCTGTCTATGGACTCACAATGAAGCTGATAGTTGCACTAATGCCTCTCAACTTTGGAGCACAAGAAATCTGGACAAAGTCCAAAACACAGGGGGACAAAGGTCCAAAGGTAATTGCTCTTATAAACTTAGAAAGTTGCTAGAATAAAAGGTCTTGTGTTGCCATGCCATGCATTTTTTTGAGAGATATGAAGTTGGACATTCAAATGTCTCTCATTATTTAATGACTTCAATCCTCAATGATTTGTCAGAAAACCACAAATTTTATGAGGAACAGAATAAAAAACAGCAGTCAAAAATCTGGACAATCTTCAAAAATCTGGACATCTGAGAGGAAATTGCATACAGCATTCATACCCACCATCGTGAGGGAAGATATGAGGGAAAACGCACAGAATCAGCAAGCAATTAAAAAAGGTAGGAAGGACTGCTCAAAGTTAAATCTAAATTCTCTAAGGTTTAGCCAAGAACAGGCCATATATTTCAATTATTTACTTTTAAAAAGAAAAAATATATATATAACAAAAAATACCATATATTAACATCAATACATTTGAAGTATGAGCTATGATGCAATATACTCACTTCATTTTTTTGATACCCTAGGAGTTTGATCATACCTTGGCTCTCATATGTATATTATATAATAAAACACATCCTGTTTACTTGTCCTGCATTTATGCTACCAAGAAACAGAAGGCAAATCAGTACTTATACTATGAAATTACAATGTAATAAAGGGGATGCATGCCAAGCATAAGAGGGTTTGTTATTACTTAATAAATCATGATACTGAGCCACAGTTTCTAAAGCATGTTATTTTATTAATTTTCAAGTTTATCTGGTAAACATTTCATTACTTAAATTGCACTCATCTACTACAGAATACAGGTGCTATTCATAGTCATTATGCAAACACATTAAGGGAATTGGCAAGGTTCACTTGTAAGCATGACTCTGAATTGATTCACAGAGGCCATTTACACTAAAGTGTAATGGCCTCGAATAAACTTAAACAAATGAAGTAATAATAAGATCGTAATGAGAGCTGATGTAAAACCTTGTATGCTAAACAGCCATCTTCCCATCTGTTTGCGATTTTTGTATTCATTTATTTATTTAACGCTTGTTTACTGGGAAAGTTTTACTTGGAATGAGCCAGTTCTCAGTGGAGGCCCGGGGAGAAATGTTCTAGCTGCATGTCTTTGTAATATTTATATTCATAGTTATATTTTGATGCATTCCACACCATCTGCAGATACATTATAAAAGACAAAAATCATGCCTTTTTATCTACATTGTAATTGGTGAAGATGCTCTCTCTTGCTGCTTGCTTGCTTTGCTATTTCCCATTGTGAGCTGATTGTCTTGACCAAGCCAAAACCGTTTGATCCCAGTGATGCTCACCAGCCAAGAAGGCAAAGATACAGACAGAGAATAACTAATCAAAATGTTGATAATCAGTAAATCCATAATAGGTCCAGAGTGGACAGAGATATTGTAAGGGTCTTATTGATCATGTATGGCCCCCACAGGGGTACTGGGGGTGCATGGCCTTCCTATCCTTGTGTGTACTAAGGTATGTATAGTTGTCACTAAATTTGACACTGGGACTTTCCAGTGACAGACTGTGGACATTGGGTACTTTCAGGCTTCTGCCTCAAGGATACTTCAATAATTCATAGATGGACTCTTGGCACATGTGGATTAATATATTTATTTCCTGGTGTCATCCTAGGACTCAGCTCAACCTATGCATGGCTTATATGGGGTGAAAGATTTCCTGAGGTGCTTAGTGTGACAGATTGCACCCATGTGGCCATTAGGGCCCCATCAGGTCCATGAGGGGTGTGATACTGCAATAAGAAGGTATCGCAATAGGGAGGGCTACTGCAAGGTAGTGTGTTGGCATGCACAATGCCCATGTCCAGCACACTAGCTCACTCTATCACCTCTTCTTGTATGGTAAGATGCCCGATGGTCATCTTGTTGATAAGTAAAAATTGATATTTTTGTCATTCAGTTACACTTTTCCTTTATTTTGTCTCCCTACCCTTTCTCTTTTTTGTCCTATATTTCATGTGATGTCTGATATCCACTGAAAAGTACAGTTGTGTACACTTAACATAAATGTAGATGTTGGAGTGTATCCACTGTTGCAGTCATCACATTTGGGTTATCTGCCAGCAGGTAGCCCTCAGCCTGCCTGAATACCAGAGTCTTGGATTCCTGCATCAGATGCTGTCTCGTCTTCCACGACATCAGGTCGTCAGGTTTATAAAACATGCAGCCGATGCCATTACATCAGTTTTTCTTGCCCCAGATGTCGGGTGCCCCACAATGGGAAGCAATTATATGTTATGGTACACCTCAATCAAAAAGCAAATACACCAGAAAATGTAAATACACGAAACAAGAAGGAAAGGTAGAGCCAAGAGAAGTCAGGGGGCTGGAGGGAGGGTAACCAGGACTGCAACAGTGAACACACTCGAACATCTACATTTATGGTAAGTGTACACAACTGTACTATGTTATTCATGTTTCACTGTTGCAGTCATCACATTTGGGTTGATTCCCAAAGCTAAGGAAGGGAGGAGGAAGTTAGAGAGCATTAGGGCCAGCTATTAAGCCCTGCAAGACTGCAGTGGCAAAACCAGCTCTGGATTTAGAAAAAATAGGTATATGGTAATGCTTGGTGAAGGTATGTAGAGAGCTCCAGGTAGCAGCTTTTAGGATGTCACTGGTAGGGACACCTTTGAGAAAAGCTGTAGAGGTAGCTGCAGCCCTGGTGGAATGTAATCTTTTCCCCTGTGGGGTAGGTTTTCTATGGTGCTTGTAGCAGAAATGAATGCAATGGGCTATCCACTTAGAAATGGTTTGCTTTGAAATGGCCTTCCCCTCTGCCCCTGCAGCAAAGCCAACTAGCAGCTGCTCAGATTTTTTTAGAGGCTTAGTCCTGTCCAAATAAAATCGAAGTTGTCTGTCCACGTCCAGAGAGTGCAGTATTTATTCTCCTTTGTTTTGTGGATTAGGGAAAAAAGTAGGCAAATGAATGGACTGATTTAGGGCCACACTGGACACCACCTTGGGCATAAAGGAAGGACTGGTCCTGAGGGAAACCCTGTCTGCATGGAAGATAATGAAGGGCTCCACTGCCATGAGGGCCTGTAATTCAGACACTCTTCTTGCTGAAGTGATGGCTAGAAGGAAGGCTGTTTTCCAAGAAAGGAATTTAAACTCTGCAGTAGCAGCTGCTTCAAATGGAGGGAGAGTGAGCTTTTCCAATACAAAGTTATGGTCCCAGGCTGGAGTAGGGGCTCTCCTGGGGGGGGGGGTCTTAAAATTTTGGTCCCTCTAAGGAGTTGCTTTAGCAGGGGGGTGAGAGAAGAGGGGTGGCTCAGTATTATAATGTGCTGAAATGGCAGAGGCATGAATTTTAATTGACGAGAAGGATAGGCCCTTGTGGAGCATTTCTGTTAAGTACTGAAGAATATGAGGTAAGCTGGAAACCATTGTGCCCATCCCCTGAGTCTGGCTCCAGGAACAGTATATTTTCCACTTTTCAGCATAGGATTTTCTAGAACTAGGCCTCCTTGCCTCCAGAATGACATATAGCACCTGCTGACTGAGGGATGCTATTGGAGAGTTCAAGGAATTAGCCAGGCTGCAAGGTTCAGGGTTTGAAGCTGAGGGTGCAGAATCTGGCCTGTCTACTGGGACAGCAGGAAAGGGGTCTGAGGCAGGTGCCATGGTTCCAGCAGTGTCATACTGCACAAGAGGGGGGTACCAGTGCTGGTATGGCCAGTCTGTTGCAATCAGAATTGTCCTTGGCTTGTCCTGTTTGATCTTTTGCAGAACCTCTGAGAGGAGAGGCAGAGGGGGAAAGGCATAAACTAAGAGGCTTTCCCAGGTAAAGGACAGGGCATCCACTTTCCAAGCTTGACTGTGGGAAGTCCTTGTGCAGAATTTGTCCAATTGGTAATTCTGAGGGGAGGCAAACAGGTCTACCTCTGGAGTCCCCCATTTGTTCCTCAAGAGGTTGAATATTTTTGGTTCCAATTTCCATTCGTGTGGGCCCATGAGATTTCTGCTTAGATTGTCTGCAAGTGAATTTAGCTTGCCTGGCAGGAATTGAGCTTGTAGGTGCACTTGGTAGCTCAAGGCTGTGTTCCACAGAGCCATGGCTAGTCTGCAGAGAGGGTATGAGTGGGTTCCCCCCTGCTTGTTTATGTACCACATAACTGTGGGGTTGTCTGTCTTTACCAATAGTTGTCCTGGAAGAATGCGGTCTTTGAAGGCTGTCAGGGAATTCTGTACAGCTAACATTTCTTTTTGGTTGATATGCAGGTGCATCTGTCTCGGGTTTCATTAGCCCTGAATGCACTGCCCTGCCAAGTGATCCCCCCATGCATAGTCTAATGCGTCTGTTGTTAGGGTTTGGGCGACAGGGGGTAAAGTGAAAGGGAGCCCCTTGTTGTAGTAGCAGGCCTCTGCCCACCAAAGGAACTCTGTCTTTATACAAGGAATGATAGTAATCATTGATTCTCAGTCCTGAGAATGTTGACACCATAGGCTTTTTAGATACAATTGTAGTTTCCTCATATGCATTTGCATATGGAATTAGTAGAATGTAAGAGGCCATGAACCCCAGGGCTTGCAGAATTTTTCTTGCAGATAGCTGGGTCTTTGTGGCCAATAGTTTGAAGTAGGTTGTCAAATAAACTTGTTTCTCTGGAGTGAGGAAAGCCATCTGGGAAGTTGTGTTCAAGCTTGCTCCCAGGAATACAATCGGTTGGCAGGGTAATGGGTGAGATTTATTTTCGGTTACGGTGTACCCCAGTGAGGTTAGAAGTTTCTTTACGAATGCCAGATGTTTTTTTAGCAAGTCCTGGCTTTCTGCCTGAATCAGACAATCGTCCAAGTATGGGTATATTTGAATATTTCTCTGCCTGAAAAATGCAATGGCTGGAGCTAGACACTTTGTGAATACCCTGAGCACAGTAGATAAGCCAAAGGGAAGTGCAGAGAACTGATAGTACATATAGCCTGCTCTGAAGCGTAGGTATTTCCTGCAAGATTCCCTTATTGAAATGTGCAGGTAAGCTTCCTTTAAGTCTAAGGCTGCCAACCAGGCATCTTTGCCTAGCATAGGAAGCAGCTGTTGAAGTGTTAGCATTTTGAATTTTGGGATTACCAGAAAGGTGTTTAGAATAGAGAGGTCCAGGATAGGATGCCAGGAGCTGTCTTTTCTTTGTACCAGGAAAAGTCTTGAATAAAAACCTTGTTCCCTTTGTTCTGCTGGAACAGGTTGAATAGCCCTGATACTTAGAAGAGAAAGTACCTGTTGTTGGGCCTCCGCCCACTGATTTGAGGGTAGGTCTGGCCAACCGTTTGGGGTTGTTAGGGTGCAGAAGTGGAATCTGTATCCTTGGGAAATTATATTCAAAACCCATTTGTCCTGGGTAGTTCCCAGTGTTTTGCATGCAGGGCGAGATTTCCTCCTAAGGGAGCAGGCAGTTCAGCAGGGTTTGGAAGGGTTAAGGTTAAGTCATTGTGCCATTTTTCCATAAGGGGGGTGGCTTTCTACTCCCTGCTTTGGTAGTGGGACCCCCCCCTCCCACTGCTTAGGCCTGTGCGTAGCCTGAGACTGTAACCTAGGTGGTCTGCTGTTCCTGGATTTGGACTGACAAGGCCTGGAAGAGACTGGAAAGGATCAGTTCTTTAAAGGCCAATGCCTACTAAATCTGGGAGGCTGTACTTATAGGAAATCTTTAACAGTTTGCATAGATTTATCTTTTTCCTCCATCCTTTTTGAGGATTTTTTCTGCTTTGTTGCCAAACAGGTGGTCTTGGTTTAAGGGAGTATCCAGTAATTTAGCTTTAACATGATCTGGCAAGTTTTGTTCCTTAAGCCAAGCATGCCTTCTAAGTACAGACCCAGTGACCGGAGCCCTGCAAGATGCTTCTAAAGAGTCAAAACAACATTGCAAAGTAGGTTTACCAACTTGTTCTGCAGAATGCATTAAATCCTGTAATTCTTTGTGTTCATCACAGTCAGGAATCAACATAATTTTCTGTTTAAGCAGTCTCATAATATGCTGCTGATACTTTAACATATGAAACTGGCAATTTAAAGCCCTAATGGCCAAAGTACCAGAAGTGTATACCTTCTTACCCCATCTGTCCAAGGCTCTAGAATCTCTATCAGAAGGGGAAGGATTTTTGGCAGCAGTAGCCTTAATGCCTTTTGGTCCTTGGGAAAGGGTCCCTGGATCCACAGTAAGATTCTTGAAGATGAACTTGTGCGAGTCAGGTACTCTGTAATACCTGTGAGGTTTTCTGGGAGCTGGAGGTAAGGTGTCTGGGGAAAGGCTAGATTCCAAGAAATCATCATCTACAATGTCCAGAAAAGGAGGTATAGCTAAAGGCCTGTGTCGAGGAAGGAGTAAGAATTCCCTAAGCCTCTTTTTGGAGTCAAGGGTAATCCTGGCTTTCCCAGTGGAAATGCTCCCTAAGAGTGTGCAATGTTTCACCAAAAGAAAAATCTTCTGGAGGGGAAGCAGAGCGAATGGAATCCTCTGCATCAGAATCCTCATAGGTAGATAAGGGCTAATTCTGGTAATCAGAAGGAGCAGAAATATCAGATTCCTGATCAGAAGAATCAGAAGGAAAATCAGTTCTCGGTTTCTTAGAGGGGGAGGCTGTTTTCCCCTAATTAAGGCAATAAGGTCTTCAGCCATTCTAAGCATTTGTTTTTTAGGCATATGGGCCTGAGCATGCAGTTTGGACTTCGGTTTTCTAGGTGTGGTGCAAGTTTTAGGCCTGGATGAAGAAGATGGTGCCTGTTTAAAATTCAAGTCTGTAGGCCTGAATACACACTCAGTAGCCGGTGCCTGCACAGTGGCTCCAGACCCATCCAAGGTAGAGACATCTACAGGTTCCATAGTCGAAGAAGCATCTCGTGGCATACCGGACTCTGAATGGGTCTCAGTAGAGGCCTGCGAATCTGAAGTAGCGGGTATCAGGGGCTGCGAAAGCCCCTCACTGAGTACCGGCGGACTGGCAACTAGCTTAACGGAAGCATCGGCGGCAGTTTTGGACCTATGCGGTCTGTCTCTGTTTTTATCCTTACGTTTTTTCAGAAGATCGGTAGTTGGATGGCTTAACGAAGCCATTTCAGAGTACGGATACCGAGTACCAAAATAATTTGCTGCAAAGATAGCCTGACGATGAATAGTTCGGGGGTTGAACAAGGCATAAAACTGGCAGCGAGGGACGTTGTGGTCTGGGCCTAAGCAGAGAATGCAGTACAAATGAAAATCTTTATGAGGTATTTGCTTTCCACAGGTAAGACAATTGTTAACTTTTACTAACATCGGTTGGAGCAAGAAAAAAGATCCCCAACGGGGTACTTATCTTTTTGAAGACTTCGGTTCTGAAACTTGAAAATGAAAATTTCAGGAGTCGGCTGACCGTCACTTGCGAACTGCTTCTGCTTCGGGCACCGCACGGCAAGAAAGACTGATGTAATGGCATTGGCTGCATGTTTTATACCCCTGACGACCTGATGTCATGGAAGAAGAGACAGCATGTGACGCAGGAATCCATTGTATTCAGGCCGGCTGAGGGCTACCTGCAGGCAGATAACCCAAATGTGATGACTGCAACAGTGAAACACGAAGAACATCCATAGTCCATGACTCCTGAGAGAAACCTGACAGGAGCTGCAGAAGGTAATTTTAACACAGCTCTGTCCAAAACTTGTATTGCCATTGAGAGAGTATTTGGCATGTTAAAACCTCATTTCATTTTAATTTAATTAATTAATTAATTTATTTATTAATTAAATTAATTGTATATTTAATGTAATTTTAATTGTAATTGTAATGTTAAAACCTCATTTCATTTTAATTTAATTAATTAATTTAATTAATCGTAATTTTAATACAGCTCTGTCCAAAACTTGTATTGCCATTGAGAGAGTATTTGGCATGTTAAAACCTCATTTCACAAGTGTGGATGTGTCTGGGAGTGCCCTTCAGTGTGATCCAGTTACTGCATGCAGGATACTTCTTGTGTGCTGCATTCTAAATGACATCATCATGTGCCATTCTGGTGGTGAAGTGCTCTACGCTGTCACTGCAGCTCCCACCGCAGTAGTAAGGTACACCATGAGGTGAGCTAGTGCTTGGCATAAGGAGGTTTACTTACAGAACATCTTCTTTATAGAGTCTGCTTTTATTTTAAAATATAACACTTTGGTACCTACAGGTTTAAACTGTGAGGTGAACTTTATGTATTTTATTTAATTGAATAATGGAATAATAGTTTTATTTAGTTTGTATATAAGGGATTTCTTTGGGATGGGTCTTGTTACTCCTTGAAGGTCTTTGACTGAGGTGCTAGAGAACTATTAAAGTTTGTCTTGGGTCTGTAGACTGTGGTTTGTTTTCTTCTATTTTAGTTTTTGTGTAAAGTGTGTGGTTTCTTAGTGGTTGGTATAAGGTTGCGCAGGTAAAGAGGTTGCATCTAGTCCTGAACTATGGACCATAACATTCAGCTTAGTGTTTCCTTTTTATAAAAAATATACAGAGTACAATTTGCAGTGCTATGTGTTGGCTATGATGTGTGGTACATGATCTGTATTTCATCAGACATCCTCTCCTATCTTTAAATATTTATTTTTTTCAGAGCAGGAACTCGTATTACTGTTTATAAAAGTAATGCCTGACTGCCCATGGGCACCTGATCAGAGATGCCATAAGGCAACATATAATAGATATTTACATTTTTTACTGTTTTGCAGAAGCAATTTGGCTTTTTTAACATTTAACATGAATTTATACTTTGTATTGTAAGGGAAAATGTATCACATGCTTTTTATTAGGCAATGTTCCTTCAGTTTTAACTATGACATATTAGAAATGATAGTAACAAGGTAGAACAAATGGTGAAATACTCCAACTGGTAAAATAAGTTGACAGAACCAGTTAAAACAGATAATCTTTATTTTTCATCAGAACCAAGACCATGGTATGATATTAGAAATGATTTAATGTTCCCTATTAAGGTACTGCACATTACATTAATTTATTAAATGTCATATAAAACAATGGGTCCCCTTCAGTCGATCGAACGTTTATAGGTTCGAACCACATATAGCTGAGACCATATGTTCGAACTTATAAAAGTCCAATCTGACTGAATGGAGATCTCCGTACAGAGCGGAAAGGGAAGATCCCCCATTTCCGCAATGTAGTGCGATCTCAGAGTTGGTATATTTAAGTAAGGGGGGTGTGAAGGGTGCAGGGGCCATAGCCCCCCTGCTATAGACGTTTAATTTTATGTTTTTTTGTTTTTTGTGGTTTTACATCAGTTTTTGAACTTTTACAAGTTCGAACATATGGTTCCGGCCATATGTGGTTCAAACTTGTAAAAGTTCAATGGACTGAAGTAAACCCAAAACAACTTATGTCCTCAAAATAAAAATCCTTCTTAGTGCAGTAATGAGGATGATGTGGTGATGTTAGTGCTGATGGTAGGATACTCCTGTAATCTTTTATTCAGGTGTGTGTTGTTCTGTTAATAGTGTATATTATTTGTTTTATGTTCTGTGTAATTGTCAGCTTTACCATTGCTCATCTGAAAGTGACACATCTTTCTATATCAGTGGCCCTCTTCTTCCACTATAATAATGTGAAGCTCCTTCCACCAACAGCATTTATATCCATAACCACTTGGTTCTTGTCATGGCTAAAACGACCTTTTCCCTTCCAGGATCCCTGCTGCTGGTGCATCAGTCATTTACCTTAAACAACATGCAAAATGAATATACTGAAGCTTGATTCACTCATCAGCCAAACAACACAGCAATGAAAGCATGCCTGCCTTCATCACAGATAAATCAAAGATTTGAGTACAAAAATATGTATGGTGACACAGCACCCAGCTTCATATAAACACACTGCAAGTCCAACTCCGCCCAGTTAAAACTGTGTTGTATTAACTTACACATTGCATAATAACACTGTAAGCACGTATCGTTACATGTCCATGCCATTGCTAACAGAACTGAACTCCCTCCCTGACCAGTTTTCTGTATCTCCACTACCATGATTTTTTCATTTATCACTGTCAGTCACAAATCAGACAATAAAACACATGCATCTTGACAACACAATTTTGCTGAAAATACAGTACACCAAACTTCACTCATTTCAAATAATGTACTAATATTCTGTAGAGTAGAATCTATAAATGCAAAAAAAGTAATGCAAACAATTACCTTTCACATTCCATCAGTAGTATGTCCCCATACATTTCCATCAGTAGCAAGTCCCCATACATTTCCATCAGTAGTACGTACCAATATATTTCCATCAGTAATACATCCCCATACATTTCCATCAGTAGTAAGTCCATATACATTTCCATCAGTAGTACATCCCCATACATTTCCATCAGTAGTGCATCCCCATACATTTCCATCAGTAGTACCTCCCCATACATTTCCATCAGTAGTACATCCCCATACATTTCCATCAGTAGTACATCCCCATACATTTCCATCAGTAGTACATCCCCATACATTTACATCAGTAGTACCTCCCCATACATTTCCATCAGTAGTATGCCCCCATACATTTCCATCAGTAGTACATTCCCATACATTTCCATCACTAGTACCTCTCTATACATTTCCATCAGTAGTACATCCCCATACATTTCCATCAGTAGTAAGTCCATATACATTTCCATCAGTAGTACATCCCCATACATTTCCATCAGTAGTACCTCCCCATACATTTCCATCAGTAGTATGCCCCCATACATTTCCATCAGTAGTACATTCCCATACATTTCCATCACTAGTACCTCTCTATACATTTCCATCAGTAGTATGTCCCCATACATTTCCATCAGTAGTATGTCCTCATACATTTCCATCAGTCATATGTCCCCATACATTTCCATCAGTAGCACGTCCCCATACATTTCCATCAATAGTATGTCCCCATACATTTCCATCAGTTGTACTTCCCAATACATTTCCCAATACATTTCCATCAGTAGTACATCCTCATACATTTCCATCAGTAGTACGTCCTCTTACATTTCCATCAGTAGTACATCTCCATACATTTCCATCAGTAGGATGTCCTCATACATTTCCATCAGTTGTACTTCCCCATACATTTCCATCAGTAGTGTGTCCCTATAAATTTCCATCAGCAGTACATCCTCATACATTTCCATCAGTAGTACATACCCATACATTTCCATCAGTAGTACTTTCCCTTACATTTCCATTGGTAGTACATCCCCATACATTTCCATCAGTAATACATCCCCATACATTTCCATCAGTAATACATCCCCATACATTTCCATCAGTATTACATCCCCATACATTTCCATCAGTAGTACTTCCCCTTACATTTCCAGTACTACTCTCCTGAATTCCCATGTATAAATGACATTCATGCCATCACTATTAACATAAATCAATTGCATCTGACAGTCACATCATTGATAAACACAATTCTCCTAGTAATAACTGTTCTATCAATTCAATATACACCACTTTCCAATAATTTATAACTCTATTGTTATTTTTATCTCACTTGATAAACTTTGTGTTTTCCCCAAACACTTGTTGCCTAACTTGATTGATTACAACTAAATATGGTGGTACTGAACTTATCTACATAAAATCAGGACTACTTATACATTCTGTATGCTAATTAGGGTGAACGCCACTTATTTTTACTAATTGTAGTAATACATGACTGCGTGTGTCAAAAGTAGACCTCGGATAGATTTGGAAGAGGTGCGCTGGCTGACTATAAGCCAAGGTGGCCTTGAGAATGTGGGAAAAAGCTTAATATATTTCAGATTTCCCTATGCATAAAAAAGGAAAATTGGAGTCAGTAACATTTATATTTCATAGTCATGAAACATTATCCATGCCTATCCTGCATACTGTGACACACTTTATCACCTCAAAACATTCAGTAGTTTCTATTATAACAATGTGACACCAACAGGAAGATTTAGTTATAAAGTGAAGTGAAAGAAACAAAACATTATTTACTGATACACTACATAGGAAGGCATGGTTTCAGAAATGGGTAATACATATCCTTAAAATCAATTGCACAAATAAAGGTTAAATCATTACTCTACAGAAGCAAAAACACATATAAGCTAACAAAAATGTAATGATTGAACAGCTAACTTTCATTTGCCATAGCAAAATAAAAAAAGTTAGGCTATTCCTTTAAAAAACAATTTCTCGGGGGGGGGCGTGGCTAGGCTGTAGACTGGTTGGCAGCATCTTTTCTCAGCTCTGCACTCAAAAGATATTTCTGACAGGAATTTTTAAAAACTAGATATTGTAGACAAACCTATTTTGTTGAATTACTTCTACTAATATCACTAGAAGTCTACAGTGCAAAAAATTTGGCTTTAAACATTATTTTTCCTGTCAAAAACAAGAAGGAAGGTATCTGAATCTACTGAAAATGAGCTTTTCTAAGCATACCACACAGGACCAGATGATGAAAAAGGAGATACAGTCTTTATTAAATGCTATACAAGACTTGTCAGTGAAATTTGACAAAATGAATACCAAACTGGACACTTTTGAGGAGAGATCTACAAAACAAATACAGCAACTACAAGAAATAATGGCCAACAGAAGTCTCAAATAGCTGACATAGAGAGATCCTTAAATGATACTGAGGGCAGACTCTCAGAACAAGATCTTCAGCTACATTTTTTATCACAACAAAATGCTTCATTACAAAATAAAATAGAGGATCTAGAGAACAGGTCCAGACGAAATAACCTTCGCATCTATGGGCTACCAGAGAAAACAGAGGGAGATAACATGGTGACTTTCCTTACTACATGGTTACCAGAAGTTTTAAAATTGCCTAAAGCTCTTTCTTATGGAATTGAAAGAGCCCACAGATCCTTAAGAGCTGCTTCATCAACCATCACATCAAAAAATCACCCGAGATCAATAATAGTAAAGTTTTTTTCATCACAGGACAAGGAACTTATTTTAAAAACAGCATGGTCAACTTCTCCAGTTAAATACAAAGACAACATAATCAGATTTGATAATGATTATTCTGCTGGAGTTATAATTGCAAGAAAAGAATGTCTCCCTCTGATAAAGGAATTGAAAAAAAGACAACTTAAAGTCCACTTGCTGTTCCCTGCAAGAATAAAAATATTTTTACTGAAGGTCCTAAAACTTTTGACACTCTGCAAGCAACAGTTTCTTATCTTTCAGCTAATAAAACCTTGGATAATGTGGAAGAAATGGATTTCTCCCAATTTGGGGTTAAGCGTCACTTAGAAAAAATGAATGGGGCACTGCTGACAAGAAGAAGAAGAAACGATAAAAGACATATGAAAAACACAAACATTATTGTCTTCTATTTGCTCTGTAAGGCAAAAAAGTTCTTTGAAAGCATTCATGCTTTACACATGTGTCAGTCTTTGAAACAATATAAATACAAGATAAGCAGGACATTTTATAACTAAAGCAAACAACCCTAAAGAAAGCAAGGTAACATATATTTCTCTATTACAGTGTAAATACTTAAAGTCATGATTTTTCTAACTCTAAATGATGTTTAGATAGTTCATTTATAAATTACCTGTCTTTTACTGCTAGTATAGAATATGATGTATTTACACTGACATATTAATGTGGTGTGTTTAAATGAGCATGATTCCTTTTTATATTATTTACACTAAGCTGCATGAAATATCTAAACTGAAGTATTTAATACACATAAAAACTGATAGTAATAACTGTCAAAAAGTGCCTTGAAAAGTAATTATCTATTCTTTGATGCTAAAAGTGCCTTTTTGACTAACAAACAACTGTTTGGCTTGTATATCTGCCCTTAATGTTAAGAAAACTAATAGAAGTTTAATGAGCTGGTGTTCAGTTTAAAAAAAGCCCTAAAAACTTCACTTACTTTGTTTTTGTTTTCCCACCATGGTCATGAGCTGGGAACTCTTATTTTACCACCCCTGAATGAAGGTTCTTCAGTTAGAATCCATTACAGTGTGTTAAACCTTCTAACAGCACAAAATGAAAGTAAACAGTCATGAGTGATGTCAGCACTAAAACAAGACAGTATGGGTGTGGTGTCAGCTCCTAAGCTACTTAAAGTAACCAGCACACTATTTATGAGATGGCAAAGTGCTTTTACAGTTTTAACAAATATTAAAAGTACACTGAAATACCTAATGAATTTAGAAGGTATCAACACATACATGAAGTTTTATTATATTGTAATATTTGTTATTCATTTTGAATTGTACACATAAACAGCACACAAAGCTTAAAAAGAAGTATATCACTTGGAAGAAACTGTATGAATAGTTAACACATACAGACTTTACTATAATCTTTTCTGATAAGATCACCCACGTAAATTACTATAATTTAACTTAATTTTATAAAAATTTAATATATTTAAGTCCTTGACTGGAACTATATAACATATTTGTAAACACACTGCAGCTAGTGTACTCAACCTTAAAGATAGTAAGTCAGTTAAGGTTCATGAATGTAGCTATGTGTTATTAGGCATTTTAAGGGTAAAAAAGAGTTGCTGTTTAATTATCAAGATACTCTGTAAATATTAAATTGTTCAAGTAGCACAATCATTAAGCAGTAATGAGCAAGAAAAAATCTCAGTCTTGCTTATGATATTGTTTTATATATATATATATATATATATATATATATATATATATATATATATATATAGGAAAGAACTGCTGAATTATAAGTATGCTTTTATTAAAGGCAAGTTATATTAATATTGAACATTCTCACTGAAAATGAATGGTTGTGTAGAGACACAGTAACTCCCATTATATAACCAAGGCTAAAGAGATTGTCTTGTATGTCTAAATTAATCAGACTTGAATCTTAGATTGCAAATAGACATGCAACATACTTTTACTTATAATATTGAATATATATTATATAACATCACAAACGCTAAAGCCATTGTCAGCTAGATCTCATATCAATCAGCATTAAAATATGATTTGAATAGCATAGGCATTTACTAACATATTGCTGTTGGTGGCCTAATGGTTAAGGTGTTTGCCTTACAAACACAAGGTGCAGGGTTTGAGTCTCACAAGGGATAATTGGCTAGGCTTAAAATGGCTTGCAAGGGCAGTTAGCTTAGTACTAATCTATGAACCTATGAACCTATATGCATATAAGTAACAGGTCTAATTTCTGTCTATGAAAGTAAATACCAGGCTGTGTGCATTTGTTAATTATGAAACAAGAGTGTGCTATCTATTCTTTTTAATATCCTATAGGTATGTACTTGTTAGGGACACACACATGCTGCAAAGCTGCTAGTTATTGCATATTCATTAGTATATTTCTGACTGCAGTGTTGTAAATATATGGTGTGGACCACTTGAGTTGAGAATATGTCTCTATATTGGGCATGTTCTCTGTTTGAACGTTGTATATTATCTATAATATGATATGGAGTACCCTCACTAAATTCAAAGAAGCCACAATAGAAACAAATATTTATTAAAAATGGAGAATAGAAGGATGAAGAGAAAATGAAGGAAAATGGTTGATGGTCATATAAGGTTATCTTTTCCTGTGTATGTAGAAGAGTTGACAGTAATAAGTACCAAACAATTGTGTTATAGCATATTTAAAGCCTACTTTGCTTCTCATATTTTCCAACCTTATAGTTATAACGCTGCAGATAAATCCTGTAATATCATAAGGAGTATTAGTTGCTATTTGACATATGACATATGTGGTACACTAGCGATGAAATATGCCAGTGGCAATACAAATGTAACGTTATATTCATTGTTATGGATACTTTCTGATTTAATCTACTTGTGGCATGGTTAACTGATGCATATAATGCTTAACATTTATTTTTTTTTATGTATGTATGCATATATGTGTGTATGTATGTATGTGTGTGTGTATATATATATATATATATATATATATATATATATATATATATATATATATATATGTGTGTGTGTGTATGTGTATGTATGTGTATATATATATATATATATATATATATATATATATATATATATATATATATATATATATATATGTATATATATATATATATATATATATATATATATATATATATATAGGCAGACCATTACAATAAATTTGATACCTATGAATGCCACTCACACTATAAGGGAGATAGACAGCAAGCATATTATTTTTAAGATGCATAACCGTTATTGCTACACAAAATATATATTAAAATAAAAGATTTTCCTTTAAAATTTAAACAAAACCAAATAGTTAAGTATTAAATCTATGCATAGTTGTGTTGCCTTAGTGTTTTATAAAATATTAAAAATAGATAAAGACTGTATTTAAGTAATCTGAAAAGACAGATACATGTATACTTAAAAGATATATAAGATACTTTTCATTATAAAACTACCATATGCGGGGCCGGGGGAGGATGCTGAAATGCAGACTTAGAGAGATCACTTGAATGGTTAGATCATTCAAGGATGAGATGTTTTTTCTCATGGAGGGGTTTGGTGGTTGTTTATCTTATATTGTTCTCAGTTATGATCTTGTGATTTACTTTTATTTGGTGTCTATAATCTATTGTAATACTGTTGGAAGAAGAAAGAACAAGTCATTCTCTTCATGTACACACATCTACACATTGTTACGAGTATATGAATATGGATAAAAGCAAAGCTAATATAAATCCAATTGCAAAATGTATATCTCTTAATGTAAATGGTTTAAATAATAGCTGCAAAAGGGGAAGTCTTTATAGATATTTAAAGCTATGTGAAGCACAACTAGTATTTTTACAGGAAACACACCTTACACAGGAAGACATAAATAAAATAAACAATAAAAATTATACAATACTAGTAAGTTCCACCTATAATCAGAAGCGAAGGGGAGTAGTAATTTTGTGGAAAAACACTACTTTAATGCCTAAAATCATAAATACGTTCCATGACAACTCAGGAATGTTTTGTCTAGTGAAAATATCTATCAATGAAATGATATATACATTAGTGAATATTTATTGGATACCAGGACTAGGTGTTAGAGTGGCCAAACAACACTTAGAAGGCATTGTACAATATACCAAAGGCAATTTAATCATAGCTGGAGATTTCAATTGCATTATAAAAGAAACTGACACAAATACTAAAACTGCACGTAAGAGATCACCTTTAACAAAGTTGTTATCTGAGTTTGTTGAAACTTTTAATATAGTTGACATAAATGAGTATGCTATCCCAGATTCACTATTCTTTACACATTTTTCCCATAGACATAATACATACTCTAGGATAGATAGAGTGTACATAACAAAGGTTTTAACCTCTAAATTAAATAAAGTCAAGACAATTTCATGTCCATTTTTGGACCATAACACCATAACGTTTGAGATAGACTTATGTTTCAAGAGAAGGATATCAGTAACAAGAATACCATCTTACATAACAAATCTCAAAGATTTTAAGAAATTTTATGTTAAAGAGACACAAACATTCCTAGATATCAATCTTACAAAAGATGTATCTGAAATATATATATATGGGATGCATTGAAAGCATACCTATATGGAAGAGCGGTGGGATGGTATAAAAATAAACAAAAACAGTGGAATAAGGAATTAATGGAATTACAGTCAAAAGTATATAATTTAAAGCTTGATATTCAAAATGGAAACACCAACTTAATAAAAGAACTAGAAGATACTAATAAAAAATACTCAGAGATGCTACACCACAAAACAATGAACTTAGAAAAAATTAAACTATGTTACTATTCAATTAACCTAAAAACCAACGAAGAATAGCAAATAGGACTAAAAAGATTATTAAAACAAATCAAATCAAGGAAATACATAATATAGAAACCAAAAAGAAAGTATCTGATTTAGAAGGAATACTAGAAGCTTTTAGGCTATTTTTTCATAAACTTAATAATCAAAATGAGAAAACAGAAACACATTCAGCATTGAAAGCTTTTCTCAAAAACAATGTTAAAGTTAGGTTATTAGAGGAGCAGGTACAACTAATAGATAAACAAATAACAATGACAGAACTTAAAGCTGAAGTAAATAAGCTGAAATTAAACAAAGCTCCAGGTATAGATAATATCACCCCAGAAATGTTTAAATTACTATCAAATGAGGCTTTGCTGTTGTTATTGAATGTCTTTACATCAGTTAAAAATGGTAAAGACATTCCTCCTTCTTGGAAGTACACATTAATATCACCAATTCTGAAACAAAATAAAGATCCCAGTGAATGTTCATCATACAGACCCATTTCACTTCTTAATATAGATTATAAAATTTTTATGGCAATACATGCTGCTCGAATAAAACAATTACTACCACTTTTGATAGAGGAGGATCAAACAGGTTTTATAAAAGATAGGAACACTTATGACAACATTAAAAGAATTCTTTCCTTAATTGATTATATAAATGTCACAAAAACAAAATGAATGTTATTAGCTTAGACATAAATAGCGCATTTGATTCAGTGAACTGGGATTATCTGTGGTTAGTTTTAGAAGAATATGGCTTCTCAAACAACTTCACTTTGTTAATTAAATCATTATATGAAAAATCATTGGCTTATATAAAACTGGGATCTTGTCTGTCTAAATCTATTAAAATAACTAAGGGCACAAAACAAGGCTGCCCTCTTTCTCCGTTATTGTTTGCGTT
The DNA here is from genome assembly GCF_019279795.1 of Protopterus annectens. Classification (NCBI taxonomy): domain Eukaryota; kingdom Metazoa; phylum Chordata; order Ceratodontiformes; family Protopteridae; genus Protopterus; species Protopterus annectens. Next base: position 936,892,828 of record NC_056728.1, on the reverse strand, counting down.
AGTCATTGAACCCTTAGCAAATAATATACGTATGGATAAAAACATTGAAGGAATACAACTAGACAACAGCCTAGAGCTTAAAATTCAACTTTTTGCTGATGATATTTTAATTACCTTAAAAATAATAATAGCAGTTTAAAAGCATTATGGGACTCAATTCAAAACTTTCAAAACTTTTCAAGTCTTAAATTAATGAGAACAAAACAAATGTATTGCTTATAAATACTAATAAAAAAGATCTAAATAAAAAATACCATAAATATATCTCTACCGATAATATAATTAAATACTTGGGAATTATAATAACTAATAACCTAGATACTACAATTGAAACAAATTATAAAGGGACCTTAAATAATATTAAAAATCTAATACAAAGATGGAATAAATTCTTCTTTTCAATGGAAGAAAGGCTTTATATAATTAAAATGATCATATTTCCAAAAATTCTTTATGTCATACAAGCTTGTTCTTTGCCACCAGCTAAATCGCACCTAAAACAATTAAATGATTTAATGGTAAGATTCCTATGGTATCCAAAAAAACCAAGGATAGCTATGAAGTATCATCTAGATGATTGGGATATAGGTGGCATAGGTTTACCAGACATAGAAATATATTTGCATTCATCCATTATTAAAACAATATCATTATGGCTAAATACAAAATATACATCAAAATGGAAGCTAGTTCATGAGAGAATCTGGTTAAAAATCAGGATTTGTAGTAGCAAATAAGTATACAGATTTCATACCAAACAATTTTCTATGGCTGATGAAGGAATATATGATGATACATAGGAATAAAAATATAAGTTCCAAATACATTACTTATACATTAAAATTTTTCCAAAATCTTATTAATAGCAATCCTGATATTAAAGCATGGTCATTTCCTTTATATCCAGTAGCGTACACACAAGGTAATATAATAACATTTAATATGGAAGTAGTCAACATGCTTAAAGAAAAGGGATTAATATATTGGCATCAATTGCTAAACTCTGGAAAACCTCTGACAATAGACCAGATTAAACAGAAATTAAATATGGAAGATAATTTGTGGTTACATGTAAAAGAATTAAGACATATATATTAAGCAAACAAGAAACAATGAAACCATCAATAAGACAAAATGTTCCTAACCTTATAGAACATATAATATTACTAATGAATCAACCCATTACTGGAAAGGGATACTTATCATCTATTTATAAAACAAACAAAAAAATAAAAATGCATTATAATGACAAAATATGGAATTATTATAGATCAGTTAATGGACATGTGCCAAATGACAGAGATAAAAAACTAATTCTTCTCTCTCCAAAGCAGACATCACTTTCATTACATTGGTGACTTTTTACATGGCAATTCATACACAGATCTTATGTAACCCCTCATAAAATAGAACTTATGTTTAAGAAAAATATCGGCTGCTGGAGATGTGATTTATCAATAAAAGCAAACTGGCAACATATGTTCTACGAATGCCATTTGATTAAACCATATTGGGATAAAATAAATTATTTTTTGCAATGATAAATTCCAGATTTCCAAATCTATTATTTTGTTTAATGTACCTGTACTCGACTGTGTGCCAAGAACAAAATATGTAATCTTATGGACTCTCCTAGCTATTGCAAGGAAGAACATTACATCAAACTGGAAATCCAAAGCTTCTCCAACTTTTAAGCAATTTATGAATATGGTGTCAGCAGTATCGCAATTGGAAATGAACACTATTAAAGGAAGAACTGAAAGAACTACATCATTATATGTAGCATGGCAAAAAGTAACTGAAATACTGGAGAATAATGACTGCAGCAGATTATAATCAGGAAACAATTGTATAGAAAGTCAATTATATGTCAACAATAGACACCCTTGTAAATACTTTATTTTGGGTTTAATGTTTGATATCTGTTTAGAGGTTTTAGCCTACCTTTTTAAATAATTTGTAAATACTTCATTGTCATAAATAACCTGCATTCATGTTTTCTTGTTTTTGGAAATGAATAAAAATATTTAAAGAAAAAAAAAAAAAAATTCTCCATGTATATGTGAAAAAACAGTTTGGTAAAACCAAACTTGCCAATAACAGCAGTTTCATACTTAATGACCCTACACTGTAGTTGGTTTTGGTCATTTTGATGTCACCACTCAGAGAGTTTGGTTCCAGCTCTGTGAACTACAACCCAGTACTTACATTCTACACTGTAGTACTGATGCTTCGAATGATGGCAGCTACTGTGAAGGTACAAGGCCAAGCTTCAAGCTTGTCAGATAAGAAGACAAAAACCTTAGTCTACTTCTTGCAGGAGTTATACCTGGAAAAAAGCAGTACCTGCTATGGACCAGAAAAAGGCCGACTTCGGGCAAACGCTGGGTGAGCACCTATCATCCCTGACATGGATCAACCACTCTTCTCACCAGTGACAGCACAGGTACAGTCACCTGCTGAGGTATTGCCTTAATCATCTGGCTGAATTGGCAGACCAGGCTAGGGTGAGAAGGCCAGAACTCTACAGTAAGTATTTTAATACTGTATTTTTAAATATTACTTAAAATAGGTTTTAAAAGCATGCCAGATAAATACTGCATAAATGGATGTAAGAAGAAATGTGTAAGTGCAAATATATATCTATACGTATTCCAAAGGTATACATAAACATACCTGTAAATAGAAATGCATCTATATACAAATACAGCATTTTTTGTGCAGACATACGTTTGTGTTTAAATACAAATGTATATGTATGAGCAAAAAAAGTCAGTGTACATATATAAAAGTGTAAAAGTGCAGACGTATATACATACATATTTGTATAAATATATACATATGAATATACACACATATATATATATATATACATATATATATATATATATATATATATATATATATATATATATATACATACATACATATATATATATATTGGTTTATTATCAGAATTGCAAATGATGCTCCATCAAAATGCAAGAATTACACAGCCACACTGAAATACACCTATGCTGAAACCCACAATATTAAATCTTGGACTTGTATTTTTTGATTTGTTTGAATTTATCGCTGTTTTTCAGCCTGCACTTTTTAAAGAAATGACATCTGTTTGTTACTGTACTGCTCATAGGTTGTTTTAACAGTATCCTGATATTCATTAACCTCCATTGATACGGCAAAAGCTGTTTTGAGTTTGCCAACATTCACCTGAGTTTGCCAAACTATTTCTAAGTTTATTAAAATGTTTCTGTGTTTGTAGAAACTTTACTACCTTTGTGCACATTTTTCTATATTAGGGAAAATTTCTCAGGGTTTTTGAACTTATTTCCAAGGATTCCTGATACTGTGTTTGTTTTGCTTTTTGTTGTAAAGCATTTATTACTGCACTTGAGCTCAAAAACATTTTGTTTTACATTAAGAAGGTGTTATTCTGTACTCTGGTGGGAGCAGAGCACTCATTCAACCCCCCCCCCCGAGTTGGGAATTGCTGGTAGAGGGCTTATTGTGTGTTTATCTGATTGGCCTAAGGGCTTAACTGTGTAAAAGTCTTTCACCCTGACAGTATAAAGGCCTCACATTTGCATGATGTGCAAATGCAGTTACCTGTGCCATAGATATATATATATATATATATATATATATATATATATATATATATATATATATATATATATATATATATACATAGTCATCTCCAGTTTAAAATCCTTTATAGGAAATGCTCTCCATAGTTTCCCACTGTTCATAGCTGCTCAAACAACTGCCAGTTTGTGCAAAGGGCAGCAGCAGCGCAGGTCATCCTATAGCATACTACTATACACTATCACTTAGACCTTTAAGTGACTCTCCCCTAATCCTTCCCATCTACTAAGGATCTGGTATAATGGATAGGCACTTCCCTGTTCTCTCTCTTTCTGGCTTGGTGGATATGGGCAAACTAAGGAAATGTAGTAATTGCCTCATGTTCATTGACAACCATTTAATTTTAGAACAGCCAAACACAATGAGTGAGAGATGCAGATACACAATGTCACTGCAGGCAAAACTATCACATACACAGATGAAAAATGCAAACCAGGCTGTCAGCATTGCACACAAAACACTATCTATCAACACAAAAGAACAAACACATAGACACACATATGCCCAAACCTCCAAGACCTCCTAAAAGATAAAACAAAGGGAGGGAATGTCTCAGTGTTCAAAAAGGACATGTATACTGCTAGACTGGTCCAAAAACAACACGACTCGTTTTAGCTGCTCCATGCCCAACTAACCATAGGTTTGACCTCCTATCATATCTTTTATAGCTACAGATCCCTTAACATGAGTCTGGAAAACCAGACCTCCTACCTAAACCTACTGGAATCTCTTAACATTCAGCATTCTTATGGGTGACTTCAACTAACCCTACACAAACTTGCGAGACGTACATGACCCATAATTCACTTGCTTAGAGGTTTTTGGTTTTCATCAATACAAACACCCTGGAGCAACTTGTTAACTCCCCAACTAGAGGTATAAATATCCTAGACCTGGTACTCACAAACATGGGGGATGCTGCTCCTTTCCATGCATTAACTCCTCCCTTGTAAGATCTGACCACAAAATGATCTAATTTAGTTTTAAAACTAACCTAGAACCCCCATCAATCTCCAAACCTGTTAAGAACATTGGTTAGGCTAATTACCTCAAACTAAGTGACATCTTATTAAATTTTCTAGCCCTTCTGAACAAGAATGAGACTGAAGCCTACAAACAGGCCTAAAAATGACAAATGACTGGTGCCAAAACCATGGTGTGAGACTAAATGCTAAAGATGCTTAATTATAGACTTCAGTAAATCAGATATCACTGCAAATTATAATATTGATAGCACACCCCTTAAAGCAGACCCAGTGGTGAGGAACCTAGGAAGTCAAATAGATAGTAACCTAATTTTTGACCACCAGGGAGCTACATTAGTAAGGAAATTATTCTGTGTGGTTCAATTTATAAGTAAAGGCATGGTATTAAGGTCAGTGGAAGTCATAGTGCCATTGTACTCAGCCCTCATCAGGCAAATAATCGAGTACAATGTTCCCTACGACATGTACATAGCCAGACACTTAGAGGTTTCTTACTAAAAAAATTCAAAGCGTAAGATACATGTCTTATGCAGGCTGGCTAAAGGCGTATCCCTTTACTCTGATGGAAATGTTATATATTTTCAAGAAAAATTATACCAGGGTTAAATGTTCCAAAGACCTGAACCTTATTTGTGACTCTATTAGAACTTGCTGGAGAGACAGATTTATATCCCAAAGGCTACCTTGTCTATGGAACAAGCTTCCCATCTTTATAAAACAAACATGTCCCTCACTCTCTTCAAAAAGAATATGGATAAATGGATGGGGAATTGTAAATTCACTACTGGGGTACTGCCCACGTCGATTATGGACAGAGACAGTCTATAAAATGACTCTGGGCTTCAACAATCAAAGACCTACAACCCTAATAAAATCCCATCCCATATCTGGGGAATTAAGATATAATATTCTTATATCCTGTGTATTATTGACTAGGCTAGTGAAGGCTCTTGTGCCATTAGCGTAGTAATCACCTCTGATCATATGAACCTACATTAAATGATTTTTATATTTATTTTGTAAGTAGAAATCCAGAAGTAGTTCTTACAGAGATACAGTACAAGATGCAATGTGCTTTCAGCACACAACTGTATCACAATCAATATCAGCAAGTTATTTCAAATGTAGTAACCCTTTCTTATGTAGTATACCAGCTTATCTAATTAGTATCGTTTGACTGATCTGTGACTATAATGGTTTTTACAACCACTTGGTATTGTTATACTAACTGTTCACATGTTTCCAGTAACAATTTACAGAATACTTTTTTCTAAATAAAGATTTAATAAAACTAACAAATCACTATTAATAAATAACATTTTTGCCTCCATTTCATGTTTGTCTCTCAACCCTCCTTCTTTCTTTTGCTTATTTTAACTTTGTCTTTCTTTATTTCCTTTCTCTCCAATCTATGCACATTTTGTACAGGTCCAGAATCCCTAGGAGCAGCCCAGTCACTTTCCTCTTATGTCAGGGGACAGTCACTCTCTGCCTGTCCAGGGATGTCCTCACAGGATTGGATGGTAGCAGCCATCTTGTAGGCACCCTGGCATGGCACAAACTGGAAAGTCTTGTAGACCATGAGCTTCAGGACTTGGTTAAGGATGTGGTAGAAGTAGTGGAGAGACATCTTTGTCCAGTCTGGTATGCTCTTCAGACAGTGTAAGATTCACTGTCCTGGTCAGCGCTGACCACTGCTTTATTACAGGTCTCCACTCCCTCAACATCAAGGCCCTTCACTGCAACACCATCAGGCATTGGAAACTTTGATGTAATGTGAACTAGGTGTGCTCTTGTGATGATCTTTTCACCTCCCTACTTCCCTAATCATCTCTTCAACACTGTCTACCTTACTTCCTATCCAAACTACCCTCTTACAAAAAGATTGAACAACTAGGGGTCGTCTATCCACTACTAAACATAATAGCACCCCTCTCACATCTCCTCCAGCACAACATCTTGATGTGTTCCTTCTGTGTGTCCTGCTTTATGTCTCCCCCTTTTCAGTCTTTCCTATCTTCTCCTTTACACTCTTTCAAAGAATCAATTGTGGTGTCCACAAAAGGAGAATATATAAAATCTCTTTATATTTTTTTTTAAGTTTCAAAGTTTAAAGCTGTGCTGCACTCCATTTGTCTTAACTCATTCCCTCCATTACAGCTCTTTTCAGTGTGTAACTTTAACTCCCAGTGGGTGTGCTTTCAGCCTTTAAAAAAATGAAGTTATCACCTTACAGCTCTAACAAATACTCATTGACAGGCATCAGATATCAATACAATTGTGTTTGCCATCATGTATGCTTCAAGATAAAATATTCTGATACCTTGTAGGTAGCATGGTTTTGGAATTATTAATGCAAATGTGAACCAGCTATATTTGACGCTTGGAGGCGCACTCGTCTGTAATGAGATGTTTCTAATGTACTTACATAATGGTATTTTTGTCTATAATATCCAAATACTTCTGAAATTATACAAGCATGTATGTTTTCACGTACTACTTGACACACGTTACACATTTTACGTAAGTGGGAATTTTTTTATCAAAAGTTTTCATATTCACATATTCAGCTCTCTTTGCAAAAACAAACTACAACAGCATGAACCTTTGGACTATGAATACCACTCTACATTACCTAACAACACATTATTCCAATATGAAACACTACAGAGTGAAGGACTCCAAGATATATATGTACATCATAGAAGATGGTTGAAGAGTGGGAATAGTCTTCTTCAGTACTGCAAATATGTAAACAGATAGGTAGCAAGAACTGAGTATGCCACAGCTGTCTTGTCCTGAAAAATAAACCTAGAGTGACAGAAGAATTAAAACAAGCTTGTCTGACTGTGATCACCTACAGCATCATAAGTGCCATGCTATGTTTAAATAGGCTATGAAGAACAGGTGACTTTGGTGTGATGGGCTTTAGTTACTTGATGAAGGAAGATGAGATCAATGAAGATAAATTTGCTGACGTCATTGACTGGCTCACCTGACTTTAGATTGAAGTATGACAGCAAATACTTCTGCTCTTACAGAAATCATCTCATGAAAGCTCTCCTATTCTTAACTGACTCAAAGTGACTTCACTCAACTACTTCACTCAGCTATAGTTCCAATCGCTGGCTGACCTGATAAATCACAATTAAGTTATGTTTCTGTCTCAGAAGTACTGCTAGCCAAACTAAAGCTGAAAACTTGAATCATTTCCCATAAGAGTGACTACCTAGTGTCAGGGGAGCTGACAGTGGGACAGTGGGATCTCTGAAAGAACAATTATAGTGCTAGTATTTATTGGTATGTTTATAACTAATGCCTAGAAAGCAGTTTCTTCTATGAAATGTCAACTTCCTGAAAGATGACATTTCAAAAGAACAGAAAAAAAAAATATGTGCAAAATGGAAAAGGGCAAAAAACTCCAAGCCCTCCAGCACATCCTGATATGGGAAGCAAGCTGCCCCCAGGAATTTATATATTTATTCATTTGACATTTATTTACTGGGAAAGCCCAACTTGGAACAAAGCCAAGAACTGAACCAAGGAACCTCTTGCTGTGAGAAGACAATGCTACAGCTGCACCACTACAGTTGCACCACTGCACTTTCATGTTCTCATGGTATATACCAACTCCACAGTCATACCACCTCAAAGAAGGGAGAAATCTCCCTAAAGACGTGAATAATTGCCAGTGTTCCGTTAGAACTCACACTGGCAATTATTTCCTATGGGAAAAAACATATGGTATTATGCCATTAATCGTTTTTTTTTTTCTGTGGGCTACTAACACTCAGGCAATTTCACCTCAAGCAGATCTGGAAAGCATTATCATCATAACGTGAGTCATCTTATCAGAAATCACCAGACTCAAGGATGTTTTTCCTCCATCCCATCCTTTTCTTTTCCTTTTATTTCTTCCCCAATATTTTATTCTTTTCATATTACATTTGTTATGACCCAGAATAAGTGTATAGATGTTAAATGCACCTCTGAATTTTTTAATTCAAACAACTCCTTTCTTATTATAAATTATCTGCTTCTCACTTGATTTAGCCGTGAGCCTCAAATGAAACTGAAAAAAATCTATAACTAGTTTTCCATTTCAGAGGGAAGCATATATATTCCCCAAATATGATATTTTCCTACTATATAAGTATTCATTTTTTTCAGAAATGATAAAAGCCTAGCTAACACTTTCAGTTTGTTCCAGCATCTCTCCCCATTGACTTAATACACTTTCATACTCACCAAATTTCATTCCCAAAATCTTTATTTCCTTTCTTGTGAAATATATTCCATTTCTTTCTTATCTCACCAAATCCCTTATATGTCCTTTTATTTAACTGTTAACCAGATTTTTAACAGGCTTTCTACGCTTATTACAAACTTACTTATCCATTTCTTGATTTTTATTTGAACTAAGTCATCTGCATATGTCATACATATTGGTAATATGGCATTTCCTTCCATCTCCCTTCTTGCCTCCCTCACTTCATACATGCATTTCTGTATTACTACTGCATTCATTATTAATGCAATGAACCCCTTAGAGTTGACCCAGTAGTCAGGGACTTAGGGACACACATAGATAGTAATCTAGCCTGTGATCATCATGTGTCTACAGTGGTGAGTAAATCATTCTATGTTGCGCAACTTATAAACAAAAGGTATCATCTAAGTCCAAGGAAGTCATTGTTCCACTGTATTTTGCATTCATCAGACCTATCACTGAATACAATAACCCCTTTAGTATGTACTTAACCAGGCATATCCAACAACTGAAACATCCACAGAGGTTCCTCACTAAAAGAATACAGGGCATAAGTAATAAGTGCTATGCAGACTGCCTCTAGGCCATATCCCTGTATTCTGTCTCCTACAGGTCTTTGAGGGGAGATCTATGCCTGGCATACAGGACATTGTCAGACTCCACTCTGATGGACCTCCTGCATATCCACAAAACAGACAGTACCAGAATTACCCATTCTAAAGACTTGAACCTTGCCTGTGATATAAATAGGACCTGCTGGAGAGATAGGTATGTGTCCCAGAGACTATCCCATCTATGAAATGATGTTTTGTGTTTGGCACTCACTTTGAATAAAGGAGGTTTATCTGGTTTCAGTCCTTCATTTGGATTCCCAAGCAAGCTTTTGTTCTTGGTTCATCTATGAAATAGGCTTTCCATCCATGTGAAGCAGAGTTCCTCCCTAATTGAATTCAAGTGCAACTTGGACAATTGGATGGGAAACCGGAAATCCATATATATATCTATATATATATATATATATATATATATATATATATATATATATATATATATATACATATACATATTTACCAACAATCTATATACTGCCACCCAACATGCCACCATCATCCAATATGCAGATGACTCCTCCCTTATCTGCTCAGCCAACTCCCCACAAGAACTCCAACACAAAATGCAATCATTCCAAGACACTGAAAAGTACATCACCAGCCACCAACTCATCCTAAATTCAAATACGACCAAGCTCATAATTTTCTCAAATAAATCTTTGAAATCTAGTACCCAATCCTTCTTCCCACTATCTAACAATGGTACAAAAATCAAACCCATGAATCAGACCAAGCTGCTAGGGGTAACCATAGATGACTCACTAAAAATTGATAAACGCATCTATCTGACCATCAAAAAAATCCACTCTAAACTAGATGCTCTATACAGGGTTAAACCTTAGCTTACACAACAAGCTAGACTGGCCACTGCAAGATCCCACTTGCTATCCACCCTCCTGTACTGCTCTGAGGTCTTTACTATCAAAAAACAACTTAAATAAACTGGACTTCTGCTATAACAGAATAGATAAGTTTGTCATGAACCAACCCCACAGAACACACCACTACACTGCACTGCTCTCTGACAGCTCAACTGGCTAGAACTTCCCAACCTATTATTACTAAAACAACTTATACTTGCCCACAAAATCATATTCAACCCCACTGATTGCCAAGCACAAACTGTAGACTCCTCAGGTCATCCAACAAACTAATGCTAAAAGTAACCCAGTTTCACAACTTCCACGGAGACTCCCTTTACTCCCATAAAATAGCCAAAGATTGGAACCCCCTTCCTCAACAGATAACTAAAAAACCCAACTTGTCCACATTTAAAACTACCCTGAAAGACTATTTAAATGATAATTGGCTACGCCACTGTACTGCTCCCAGCTAATATTCTTCCTATTTTTTCCACTCATCTCACACGTTAGCCCAAATAGTGCTCATCTATTCCACTGTCTTATCTTTATTAATCTTTGTTCCTTCAGATGACCTAACTTGTAAAACTACATGACCAATTTTGGTCTTTCAGAAGTGACCCGCCTTGTAAAGCTATATGACTTATGTACTTCATATATATTGTAACAAAAAAAAAGTATTTCTGTATGCCTGAAACATGCATGTTTGTATTGTATTTCTGTTGTTATGTTGCTATAATATTTTTGTTAAGCTCATTTACATATTGATAGCAATGTACTACTTAAGTTTACTGCTTGTACCTTAATAATGTTATTTTTGTTGTTGAGCTTTTCTCCCCAGGTCTCCACTGAAAACAGTTGTTTTTCAACCCAGTCGGACACTACCAGGTTAAGAAATGTAAATAAATAAATAAATAAATAGATAATAAATAAATAAATACTCATTGGGCATCCCTATTTCTACTAATACTTATTTCCACATACATCCATTTATTATAACATGTACCCATGGATTTTCATTACATTTCCTTACTACATTAATATTTTTCTCCTGTAATGTATGCCTTTAAAATATGATACATCGCTTCATGAATCACTTTATCAAAGACTTTAGATAATCACATGCTAACAACCTTAAGTCTTTATTTTCTTTTAATATAATCTCTTATACTTCTTTCACAATAATTAACATTTCTTTCACTTGTCTTCCTTTTATACCATACACATCTTCTTCTCCCAATACCTCATCCAATGTTTTCTTCACCTTTTTTTAAGTAATTTCATAAATATGTTATAGGCAACATTCCCTAGGGTTATAGGCCCCCATGTTTTTACCCTTCTGTCCTCCATTTTCCATATAAATTCTATCACACTACCACTTGTATTCTGCCATTATACATTTCTTACCTTTCTTATTCCAGTCATTTAATATTTAATATTTTAAAATATCTATTTCACCTTTATTCATTTCCTTATCATACTCATAGCTTATACCATCCAGTCCCAGCACTGACTCATTATTGCCTTCTTTTGCTGCCGCCTCCAGTTTTTCTGTTCTTTTATGATTTTCTAAAAATATATTTAGTATAGAGATAGAGTCCCTCTCCAGTCTTTTATACCATCCATTTTCCTTTTTTCACACATTTTCCATACAGATGTCTTTACCACCTCCACAATATCTTCTTGTTTGGATTTTATGTCTCATTTTTCACATTTATATTACATTATCGACTGATGAAAAGAGCGAACGCTCTTTCATCGAACCGATAATGTTGAAAGTCCTAAACAGAGAAGACATGGAACAGCAAATTTTTTTCCCAGGGAAAAAAATTTGCTGCTTCGCAAAATAAACAAAAAACAAAAAGAAAAACCTTAAACCACAAAACGAGTGCCCCCACACCCCCTACTTAAATATACCAACTACAAGATCATACCATAGTGGAGGAAATGGCAAAGTCCTGAAGACATGCCCCACGATTTTTTTTCACTGCGAAAAAAATTATGTTCCATGTCTTCACTAATATGGCCTTTCGACAACATCGGTTCGATGAAAGAGCGTTCGCTCTTTTCATCAGCTGATAATGCAATATAGACCTCATTTATCATCTAAGATAGCATCCATCTTTTATTTTCCTAAATAAGAGAAGCCTTCCTCTTTCTTTCCTTATCATTTTACTTTTTTCTTTTCTTTTCATACATCTGCCTATTTAAATTACTTTGTCACTTCCTTTTTCTATGGCTATCTCATAATTCTATAACATTTCTTATTCCTTTTTCATGTTCCCTACACTTCTAAATATATTTTTTAGACTTCTATTTACATACTACTCACCACTGAGTCCTTTTTTATAAAATGGTCTGTCACAAATTATGAAATCAGTTTCAGCCTTAAAAATTCACCTTTTATATATCAATTCTCTATTGTTTCCTATAGTTAAATTTTAGCATTATATTAGCCATATTAACATCTGGATATCTTTTTATTTTTCCTGTTTCTTTTCATGAGTCACACTCAAAATCTCATACCATCCATACTGACATACAAACACATCTCATACCATCACTAATGACATACTAACACATTTTTTTAATTTCTTCAAACAACTCTTTTCTGGTCTTCACATTAGTATAAACATAAATCACTATCAATCTTATCAATTTTTGTCTTATAATTATAGCACATGCCATTACCCTTCCTGGTGCTGTTATTGTTTTATCTAGAAGTCTTACTTATTCATGTTTTATAATAATTCATACTCCAGATCATATCTAATTTCCTACTAACCAAGCCATGTGATCCCCCATACTGCCTGTATCATTTTCCCTTTTGCTTCTTTGTAAAATCTGGTTCAGTAAGAAGCAAACATTGTTATTTTTTACACTATTCCACTACTGCTAAATTATATTGCTATTTACATTTAATGCTAACATTCCTATATCATCATTCTCATTTTTTAAATCATTTACTTTGGGATCTTGTTTTCATTTCCTTCTCCAAAGTCTGCTACCAATTGCCCTTTCATTATCTTGCTCTTGTTCACCAGTTTCCATTCTTCCTCATCTCCCTCTTCATGTTTTAAAATTACAAATCTGTTTCCTTTTTATTTATTAACGACAACACTTTTAACTATTTCTTCTATAATTACCTCTTCTTTTTCTAATCCTTCTTCAGTATCCCTCTCCCCATACCACCTTCTCTTTTTTCAACCAATTACTTTATTGAAAGATCCATTTGAACAGTAATGTCCATACAAATTTCTGCACTTATACACAAAAGAACAAAATATATTTAAATGTACACGTCATTTTCTGTAGGAATATTTTCTAACATTTGTCTTTCTTCTGTACTTTCTTCATCTATTCTTTCCTTTTTTAATATGGAAAAGTCAAACTTGGACTGCTAAGATTCTATACATTTTCTACAAACTGGCTTACAGTTTTTGCTGTCTGCTCCCTCTCTCTACATTAGCTACACATTCATTTGTTAGAATCTTGTCCTAAATGAGTTTCATCCCCACAGAAATGACAAGCTTAAGGCTGGCTCCAGGACTAAAAAGTACTCTATTATTGGGTTTGAAGGATGTTGAGCTTTTACCATCTTTAACATTCAATGCTATCCAGACTTTCCATCCCCCTGTTCTTGCATTTCTTTCATCACATATTTTTAACTTCATGTACTTTACCATGTAGTGAAGAAAAATGTCTTTAACTCATGCTGATCCATATCTGATGTCCTTATTTTCAAATATATTTTCTTTCATTTAATAGAAGTTTTAAGCTCCAAAATAAATAGCACTTCCTTAGTGCTACTGCATTTCTTTTCCAATTTCAGTCATACATTTTTCCAGCAAATTAAATCTTTCAAATGCCATTTCACAGAATTGTTCAGCTCTTCTGCCTTTAATGCCAAACCCTTGTGCAAAATAATACTGTCCATAATATCATGTCTGTTCACACTGTCATTCTTTTTACTTGTTATTCTTACCATCAGATGTCTTCAGTTGCTGCTGAAAACTGGAAATCTTTGTCTTCTTTGAGGTCCTTCCTCCATTCATCCTTGCATTTCTGCATCTGCATAAGTTCTCTTTTCTTTAAGCAAAAAATATGAGGCAGAGGTAAACTCTTAAAATTGGCTACTTCACCAAGAAATGAATACATCTAGTGTTTCCTGTCACCAGCTGCTACTTTTATTTCCAAACATCCATTTCTTCCTCTTACAATACAAAACACTGTATCACTACATCCCATTTTCTCTCCTTTCTTTGGCTCTGCCTGGTTCAACAATTTACCAACCCCAGTGTCTCCAGTACTCCAATTTCCGAACTCTGTAGCAATTATTTCATTTCCTTTTCATTCCTCTAGTAAATTCTCTCATATTCCTCTTCCCATGTTTGCTACACCTCCTCCATATTAGATTTCCCAGAACTAGATTAGAAGCCCTCCATTGCCATCTTGCTGCTTCAAAGAGTGCTTCACTTCATCTCATCAAAAAGAGTAGAGAAAACTACCTGGTACCCTGGCCACATCTCCCATAGCCACCTGGTAACAACACCAGTACATTGGAAGACATCCTCTCTTGGACCTCCTCAAATATTAATTATGAAACCTATATCATCAGAGATGTAAATATTGACTGGCAAAAAATCTCTAATCATGATTCCAACTTAACAATCAATCTCTTCAAGTTCACACAACTTATTAACTCTACCACCAGGCCCAACAAAACCAACCTCATCGGCTCCATCCTAGACTGGATCCTGGTGTCACACCCTAACAGAACTACCATATCTGGTGTCACTCCCGACCCACTAGGAGACCACCTCCCTGCCTTCACCCATAGAACTACTTCCTCTTCCCCATTCTCCCATAAACTCCTACATACTCGCAATTTATCTAACTTTAACCCCTCTACCTTCTCTGACTCCCTCAAAGCCACCAACTGGAACCCACTAAAAACACTACCCCTAGATGAAGCCGTTGATTTCTTTAACTTCAAATTCCTTACTATCCTAAACTCCCTAGCTCCAATATGAACTAAAAGAATTAAAGCCAAGACTGCCCCCTGGCTAACTAAAGAAACAAAGAAAATCATGCAACAAAGAGATAAATCTTGGAAAAGCTATCTCCATCATAAGCAACCTGTATTCTTACTTAAATATAAACAACTACGAAACCAAGCCAAAAAATAAGTTATAATAGATAAAAAGTCCTACTACAACCATCTACAAATAAATCATGCTAAAAACCCCATACAATTCTGGAACTCCATTAACTCTCTCCTTAAACCTGGCACAACCAACAACCCCTGCCTGATACCAGCAAATCTGACCTAGACATTGCCAAACTATTCAATACCTTTTTCACCTCTACTATTGCCGAGCTAACCAAAACCTTCCCCAACAACCCCCCACCCCCTCTGCCCAAGTTTCCTCCAACACACCTCTCTCAACTCCTCTCTTTGAACTTGAACCTGTGTCTACCTACCTCATAAAAAAACTCCTGTCCAAACTCAAACCTTGCACCAATGCCCCTGATAATAACCCCTCCTCCTCCTTAAAAATTGCCTCCGAAAGTACTGCTCTCCCCATCAGCATCCTGATAAATAGATCATTACTCGAATCCTATGTACCCAAACTATGGTGCTCTGCTTTCATCCTTCCACTCCATAAAGGCGGCAAAAACTATAATTACTCCAACTTCCACCCCATAGCCATCCTCTCTCCCATCTCAAAAATTCTTGAAAAATGCATTCACCTGCAACTCATGCCATTCCTAACCAAACACCAACTGCTCTCTCCTACCCAGCACGGCTTCTGCCCTGGACATAATACCTACACAGCCCTTATCTCCTTCCTACACTCTGTCAATTCAGCTCGAGACTCTGGGAATCTAGTTTCATTAGTCCTATTAGACTTATCTAAAGCTTTCAATACCATCTCCCACTCCCATCTACTAAACCGTCTGTCTAACCTTAACATCTCCCCAAAAACTATAACCTGGTTTTCCAGTTACCTTTCAGACAGGTCCCAAGCTGTAAAATGGGGCCAAGGCTCCTCCAGCTTCCTTCCTACCCCCATAGGAGTTCCCCAAGGGTCCATACTTGGCCCTCTGCTATTCAACATCTTCGTAAACGACTTCCACAAAGCTATTCCCAATACCAAAATTGTCCAATACACAGACGACTCTACTTTGATCTGCTATGCCCCTAACCTTACAGAACTCAAATCTCTAACTCAAACCGCCTTCTCAACCACTGAAAAATGGATACACCAAAACCACCTCTCACTAAATGCTAACTAAACTAAGATTCTCCTATTCACTTACTCCAAATCCACCCCCTCTGTCAAAAACTCATTTCAAATTACAAGCCTTAACAACTCCATCATTGACAATGTTCCCTCTGCAAAACTCCTAGGGGTCACCATTGATGAACACTTAAAATTCAATACCCACAACCAACTTAACATTAAAAAAACCCACATAAAACTTGGCCTACTATACAGAATTAATCAATTTCTCTACCCCTCTACTAGACAGACCTTGGCCACTACCTATCTCCTCACATCTCTTCTATATGGTGCTCCTCTACTTACAAATCTATCATCCACCCTAACCACCAAACTGGAAATATGCTACAATAAAATCTCCAAATTCGCCACCAAATCAAATTCCCTCTCTCATCACTGCACCTCCTTTCAAACTTTAAATTGGCTTGAACTCCCTAATCAACTAGACTACCTCCAAATTTTCTCAGCACACAAACTTATATTCCACCCTAGCAGCTGCCCTGCACTATCAAATGTTCTTCAACCTTATACCCCCCCCAGACCCCTCAGATCTTCCCACCAAAATCTTATTTCTGTCCACAAACCTAAGCACCCAGCTGGTCAGCTTCTAATCTCCTTTACCCTAGCTAAAAAATGGAATGCCCTGCCCGCTACACTAAACACCTGTGACAACCTACACTCCTTCAAAACTCAACTCCACTGCTACCTGCAAACTCAAAGAAAATGTAACTGTACTCTTCATTCTATACCTCCTAAGCTCCCCTCCTCCTTATCTCCTGGCTAAACTTCATAACCCTCTATTCTGCCACTTACTCACACATTGTTATTATAACTAACAAACCTTTTTCTTTTTCTTTTTCTACCTATGTTCTACGCCTTTCACCCTCCAGGACAATTCCTCTTGAAAATCCTAATAGCTTGTTTTTTAAATGAATTCATACATGTTTTTCTAACTGTTTTGTGGAATTCCCACCTATTTTTGATTGTAATAATAGTTCAGTGTATTTTTACTATTATCTTTCATTATGTGATTTACCATTGTACTGCAGAGCTTTTTCTCCCCAGGCCTCCACTGAAAACAGGCTCTCGAGCCCAGTGGACCTCCCCAGTCACCAAACTGAAATAAATAAATAAATAAAATAAATACCATCTCAGGTCTCCCCTGAATAGAGGACACTGATCTAGTGCAACTGACCCAGCCAACAAAGTGTAAAAAAAGGAAAAAAAAACATAAAGATATATAAGAAACAAACAATCCTATTCTGATGATGTGAGGTAGTACCAGCTGTGCAAGGGGGAGTAGGGCAATGCATGTGTAACATATGCCAGCATCGCTAGCTGGAGTTTTGCAAAGAATTATATGTCATTTGAATATCAAACTGATTTGTACAGATGCTTGTGTTAAAAATGTATCAACAGTGGGTCCTGATGGACATTAAAAAATATACATATATGTGAGGCTGTATTGTTGAAACTGCTGAAATTTATATATTTTAACAGAGAATAATAGAAGGGAATGGGTTAAGCTCAGCCCAGATAACCTTAAGAAAAATAGCCTATAATTAAATGACTTGGGCCATAAAGATTTTATCTGACATACTTGAATGCAGCCAGAGACTGTAGTGTAGCTACAATAGAGACTTTAGAGTATGTGAAAGTTCTGGAATTGTTTTATAGCTTCCAGATTGTGTAGAAAAGTTCTATGTGTGCATTGTGACACATCTGTGCCAAATCCTGGCTCAGTTACTAGTGAAGGGGTAGTGTGGGAACTACAGAGTCAGGGGACCAGATGTGATGTCATTCTGTAGCCTGCATTGAAATGGTATTTGAATACTAGTGAGAGATATGATAGATGCACCTTTGTTATTAGACCTTTCAAGAAACACTTGTCTAACTTCATCTTACTTTACTAAGTAAGTAAGTGACTAGGGCATAGTAATTCTTCAGTCAGTTAGGAAAATATAATGAGATTAGCTAAATGTTGTTTTTTCTGTATCTGACTCTTCCCATCTGTGTTGCTTTTTTGTATTTCCTGTGATTGAAACTCTAGTGTTTATTGTCAATAGCTATTCAGTATTTTCACATTTTTCTTTTATTTATTGTTAAATATATCTAAACCTTTCATTGTAGTTGGTCTTTTAGAAAAATATTTTAACTTTTGAAAGCACTTGCATTTACTTAGTGGTACTGTGGTTCCACGCTCCTGGAAGTCTTGCTGTTTGGAAATACTATCATTTGTATAAGTATTAATTTTACTAAGTGTAATTGGGTACCCTGGTAAGAGCCTTAGAGTAGATGGCTTTGGGGTGTTCTGGTGGCAGTGTATCCACCTTATAGTCTGGGTGGAGGTGGCAAAGTGAGTAAGCTATGCCAGCCTTTCCCAGGTGTGTGTGTGTGTGTGTGTGTGTGTGTGTGTGTGTGTGTGTGTGTGTGTGTGTGTGTGTGAAAATCAAATCTCAAAGAGAGCGTGCATGTCAGCGTGCATGTCAGCTACTTTGAAAAGGGACGCTGAGAACACTGATTTCACAGAGAGAGTGGTGGAGTATTATGCTTGGAACACCCAGCTAAGGAATCAAATCTATATTTGTGTCAGTGGGGAGTCTTATTTGGGGCCTGAAAAGGAAGCCCAGCTCCAGGACTGGAGTGTGCATCCCCTGTGTACTCTTAAGGGAAACTGTACTTCATGCAGAGAGTTGAATGTTCTCCACTGGTGTCAGTGGTAAGGACTGAGGATCCTTGATCCCTTGCCCAGAGGAGGGAGATCACACCTATCTTATCAGGAAGAAGTATTATAAAACATTTAGTCTTTGTCTTTAATAAATCACATTAACAAAACTATTCATTATGTAAATTATAAATTTGGAATACTAGACAGCTTTTTAAATCAAAACACAGACTGTAATTAGCAGAAAGCTTGCTCATGATAACAGTAAAGGTCTTGTGGGTACACCCATTGCCTTCCTCTATATTGGACTGAACAAAATTTCCCTTTATTCAAGCTATTAGCATATTATTTGATTTAGCTTCTATTTGAGCTATAAATATTAGGTTATCAGATCCCATAAAGATCTCAATATGTGCTCTCTGTCACTCTATCTTATTTCTGGCCTTAAAACCATTATTTTCTAAAATTCTTCCAGGACCTAAGTTAACAAAGATGCAATTTCCATTTTAACCAATATATCAATATAATATATTTTGCAGATTATACCTATTTATACTTTTACAATTTGACAAAAGCTATTTGCAGTTTGTTAGAAATTGTTGGTGATTACAGCAAAGAATTAGAGATTAAATTGCAAAAAATCAACTTTATTCCCTAAATATTTAGAAAACAATTAGAGCTAGGCTACCACAGAGAAGCATTTGTTAACTAATAAAATAATAAAACAGCATAAAAGCAATACAGGCATAGAAACAGGGATAAGCGCTTTCAACTCATAGAGCCTTCATCACATCTTACATTACTGCCAGAATTCCTCCCTTTTTAATCAAAAAGTAACTATTTAAAATTCATCTAGGAAGTCTCCTCCCTTTCAACAATGGTTTCAAAGAATCATCCCATTCAATCCAGGGAGCTGATCAGCCTGCAAATCAGCAATCCATCAGCTCTCAAAAATCTCTGTTTTATTATATAAATCACCACCCTAAAGATTATCATGTACTAATTCTAATGCCATAAATATAAACTTGTGTTGTACATTCTCTTGGATATGTCTAGACAAAGCACTGGTGTCCTTTCCTAGTTTAATGTCACTGAGGTGACGCAGAATTCTGTCTTTGAACTGCCAACTTGTATATAGTCCTGGAGGTTTATATTTTTACAGTTTTGTTCCCTGAATAGGGCACCACTAACATAACATGCATCTGATATTTATCATTAACATTCTACTCAATGAGCTAATGTACCATGGAGTTAAGTTGTTGTTGTGTCTTTCGGCTTTTCCCAGTTAGGGGTCGCCACAGTGGCACTCTGGTCCGCTAATGATTGGCAGTAGATTTTTTTACGTGCCGAGTTGCCAGCCCTGATGCACAACCTTCAATGAAGGTACACCCATTCATGCATGTCTCCACACAGAAGACGCTCTAGCTGAGAATAGAACCGGACAGCGTCTTACCGTGAGTCGACAACACTACCGCAGCACCACCACTGCGGATGTACCATGGAGTTAAGTATAAATCTAATACCATGGAGTTAAGTATAAATCTAATATTTGTACTTTTATTCACACAGATTCTAATTTTTTTATCTCTGAATAAAATTAAAGTTTGCCAATGGAACTGGAATAAACTCAAATTTTGCTTTGTTGCTCAATCATCTATTCTTAAAATGAGCGTATTTCCTCGACATTTATTTTTACTTTTGCAATAATGTAGTATTTCATAGGCTATTTGACTTCTTCAGATCAGAAAATAAGTTTTTTTTTTTTAAGTCTCTTTGGATAACAGTAATGCTTGCATTACTTTGATAGTCTTTCAGAGCCAAAACACAAAGTGAGGTTAAAATTACCAGATGATCTACATTTTATAAAGTTTCAAGTTTGGTTGATTTATTAAGCACTTATGGACATTTTATTTCATGATACAATAATACTATTCTTAGCCTACATATTTCAGCTAAATCATTTCCTTTCATACGACATTGCATGTTTTTCTAAAACTCCTCTCTCCCATCACGTTTTTAATATCTAGTAATCATATTTTTTTCTAAATAAGTTGTATTGATTTAAGGAATTCATACTCTTAACAAACACTCATTGACGTTGCTAGCATTTCAAAAAACCTTTAAGGCTATCATACTTTCCAATGTTAAAATACTTTTCTTGTCCCATTATAGTAAGTCTGAATATGCAAAAATGGGGATAGTAGTGTCTAGGAGTATTTCTTTTTCTCCAAGGATGGGGATCTCAGAATTAAACCATATGTGAGTAGAGGGGTTATGGGGTGTGAAGAGTCCTGTCTCACTACAAAAATAAAGGCAATTGTTGGTATTCATTATTCTCTAGTTTTACTGTGTTGTTTTCATAATTCCAGGACTTGCAATTATGATTCTGTGAATTACAACAGGGAGCCCTTTCAATGATCCTGCAGAGCATGCTGTTCTTTCAGAATATTCCTATATACAAAATCTCTTTTGCGCCCCCTCTTCCCTCTGTCCTTTATTAAAAGTTCATTTGATAATCACAACTATTTCTAATCTGTAGCTGTGTTAATGCCTTATGCTTCTGGATATATAACCTTCAGTCTGCTCTTAATGCCACTAAACCATTGACACTATGACATATTGCTTTACGTATCATGCACCACGTATTCAAATATTAATATTCAGAGCTGAAGCTATCAGTATTGTTGCTTTACATCACTTGATTCTCTAGTTTGTTGACTTCACAGTGGAGTCTGCATGATGTTCCAGAGTCCATATGGGTTTTTGCTTTGTGTTTTTATTTTCTTCTTAAAGACATATCATACGTAAATTGTTGAGCCTTCAAACTGTCCACAAGTGTGCTTACCATTTACAAATGAATGCTTATGTGTGCATCCTATGGTAGCCTGGAATCTTATCCAAGATACTTTTTCTGCCATGCACTTACTAACTTCCATAATAAGCCCTGGCATCCCTGTGATCCTGAACTTGATAAAGCAGGTAATCAGAGAATGACAAGTATGAGTGCAGTAACAACAGTCCTCTGGTTATGATGCACAACCAGTTCAGAAACCTACTTGAGAACAAGGCAAACTTGTGAAAAAATAAAACAATAAAAACTCTTAATTTGAAAGAAATAAAGGCAGGCAGACCTTGTTCAGGAAAAATTAGTACTTTATCAATTTAATTGCTAGATTTCATTAGTTATCCACAATAATCCTGAGTAACCTTAAACAAACAATAGGCGTGAGTTAGATGTTATAATCTCATATCCTCATAGACATAATAAAACAAATTGTATTCAGCATCCTCTTTGTATGGCCACATGATGACTTCATCCCTGAAGTTATGTTGTTTGAACCCTATCAGCAATTTATATTTATTGAGATAACTATTTTTACAGTATTTCCAAATAGTACACGCAGTTGGTACTAGCAGCTAAGGAAAGATGCATTAGATTACTGATGTCTGTGGAGGTACTTAAGCAGCACTGCATTTTATAAAGTTCTGAATGTTTCCAATCGCAACTTATGCCAGGAGCAGTAAGTTAAATTTCACTGTGAAACTCATCAATATCAGAATGTGCTGACATTTTAAAGTGAATCTGACTCTTCCCATTATTGCTTCAGTTCACAGGAACCTCTATCCTGGAAATGTGTGAAAGTATTTATGACTTTAGCAGCTGCATTCCTGGCAACATTTCTCTACAGGAGCCTGTTGTCTAAAGCAGCAGAAAGGTAATGCAGTTAGTAAATCTTAATTACATATGTACCTCAGAATTCTTATTATTATTAAATGATCTTAGAAGTGTGTACCTCTCACTTCCTCTGTACACATTCATTATTATCATTTTTTTATCCAAGAAGTCTAGAAGTATAAACGCCGTGGGCTAATTATACATGTATTGTAGCAGTGAAAAAGAGAATATATTATCATATTGTTTTACATTTTACACATGCAATTCAAAATTCAGTATTAGTCATGCAACTCAAAATCAGAAAAATAAAATGCATGCACTTGAAATTCTCATTTGGTAAACTCTTATTTTTGTTTCCGTCAGGCATTTTTCTTTCATGATTCTCTCGTCTTCATTCTGCTTCAAAGTAGACATGCCTGATTTATATTACAACCCATCAATGTCAGAAACATTATGGTTTTTTGCTGCACACTGACTCTACTATTTTTCCTTACAATCAACAAAATATATCTTTAATACTTAACAGTTGAACCCTTGGACTCCCTTACCCTTTTCTTAGGGAAGAGTTAGAAATACAGTACCACACAAATGTAGAAATGTCAACAATATATGTAATATACTTCACTAGAGAAAGGTTTACTACATTATATGGGTAGACCAACTAATAAGCAAAGATGGTGGTGAATGTATGCATTAAGAGTAGGTGCCATAATCTAAGCATAGTTATCCAGTCACATTATTAGGTACACTGTAGTTAATATTATTTGTGGAACTGTACAGTGATGATAAAAAAATTATTAAAGAAAAATGGCTAAAAATAGGACATACAGACAATAAAGCATGCTTTCAAAAAGAATGACCTAGCTCCTACCTATCCCTGTGTTTATTCATATTTTCTAATCCCTCTTAAAATGTTAGATTTTTCTGGTAAATCATTGAGGATTACAGTCGGTCAATAATACCAGACACTAGAATTCATAGTTATTCTTCAGAAAATGCAGGCTGATGCAAATCCAGTGGGTTCCATTAAATTTCTAAGAGTATCACAACAGTATTCAACTATTACCCATGGTTATGGGTCTTTATTCCTCATTAACTTTGGCTTTGTTGAGTACTACACTCAGAAACCAGTGGAATATTTAGCTGACCTGCTTATCATAACCATATAATATATAACATACG
Source organism: Protopterus annectens (assembly GCF_019279795.1). NCBI lineage: Eukaryota > Metazoa > Chordata > Ceratodontiformes > Protopteridae > Protopterus > Protopterus annectens. The sequence goes on along the minus strand of NC_056728.1, from coordinate 936,868,643 downwards.
TCCAGAATAAAACTATGACAACAAGTAAACTTGACGTAGAAAGTATGTTCTTTCTAGAATTTCCCAAAAGAGGGGAGTTCCTGTAGGTACAGAAAAATCTTGTTCTGCTGTAAAATAATGGTTCCCGTGGCTTTAGTATCAACCGTGGGTAGTTTTATAAGCATGCGGACTAGAATCAATGAAAACTAAATATAGTAATTAATGATCAACTAATCATTCTGGTTTTCAAGAGTTTTCTTTGGATTAGGCACATTATGGTATCCAAAAAAATGCTTAAAGAAAATACAAATCATTTAGGAAGCACTATGAAATGCAGAAAAAAAGACATCAATGTCAGTTACACAAGAAGTAAGCATGAAAAACAGTGATAAAGTCAAGCACTCAAAATGATGAAAATGTGGCCAATTCAGTCAAGAGAAAAGTCCCTTGAATTACAATGTTCAAACAAATTACAATAATGTTCAAACCCTTTATCTAGAAGAGATGCACAGGAAAACCAGGGGAGAATTTATAATGGTCCATCCAGTTACTGAGATTAACTCTGAAAGTGGCCAGAGTACTGTTTTGTTTTTCACTAGATATGCAGAGGTTTGATCTTCGTGTAAAATAAAGCAATACCCTGGCTATTTCCAAAGTTAATCTTGAAAATTGCATGAGCAGTCATAAACTCTCCCCTGGTTATTATGCATAGCCATTCTAGACAAAGGTGGTTAACACTACATAATAGCTCAAGAGGCTTATTTGGCTGTACTCTTCATGGTTCTAGCTATTGCTTGCCTAGTATCAGCTTATGAACATGTGAATTTATACAATCTTTTTGGAATATGCAAGGAAAGGCAAATTAAATGAATAAATGATGAAAACATCTAAAAAAAACTGGCCACACAAATTACATTCAACTCAGTATTCACAAAGAAAGAGACAGGACACACACAAATGCAAGAAGTAAAAGAAACTAGATTACACAGCCAAATGGACTTGTCATAAAAGATATAGCCTTGAACAAAATCATTCAAAAGATTAAAGGTACACAAGGTAAAGATAGTTAACAAAATTAAATTTGTGAAAAAAGAGACTATCACTAACTAAAGTTGTTAATAAATAGTGTGCCCATGTGGCAAAGGCTGGAGCTCTGCCTACAACCCAGGGATAGTGGTTTGATTAGCTACTTTGACACTCAAAAGAAAAATATACCTACTGTGACTCATTCAAGGAGTGGGACAAAGACAGGAACTTGAGGCCATTTGTAGGGAAGATCAAGGACACTCTGCTAATGGAATTTGATCAGGTGATTTCTTGGGTGCATAGATTAGTACTAGGCTAACTGCCCTTGTTGGCCATTTTAAGCCTAGCCAATTACCCCATGTGTGAACCAAACCCTGTACTTTGTGTCTGTAAGGTAAACTCCTTAACAATTATGCTAACCTCCCACTTTTATGCCAACCTCCCTGGGCAGTACAGGGGTCAAGACAACATTGGTTTATTAAATTAAGGCATATCAAATAAAGCAGAGAGATTTCTTAAAACAAATCAAGCTGGTGAAAACAGACTTACTCAAGTAAAATCTCACAATTCAAAGTGAACTGAATTAATAAACTTCACTAGTGGATCTTATGAATACTTTCATAATATTAACAGGCAGACTGCATGCTTCATTTGACAATGCATCTGTTTTTATTTTATCAGAAGATGAATTTACTTGATGTTAATGCATTGTTTGAAAAACAAAGGGAACATCAACTGTATATAATACCGGAAAATATAAAAGCTAATATATGTGATTCTATAACAACATTTAAATAAGAGTTTGTGTTTACTGAATAAGAAAAAAGAAGTATGAAGTCTTCTCAGAAAATCATGTATATGGATTGCAGTCACAGTGCCATTACCTATTACAATAGGTGAGGACTCAGGTGACTTCAAAGGTAAGCAAACAGAGCAGATAGAGTGGTCTTATTCTACTGTCTCTCCATAATGTCTATGTTTTTGGTCTCCTACTAGGGAGACCTACATAGTATGCAAAGGCACAAAAGTTGCTTTGCGTAATGCAGGTCTGCTCACGAGATCAGCAAGAGGCTCAACACCATGTGGAAGTCATGGGTGATGCCTATGCTGAGGTCCATTAGCACCCATAGGAACTCCTCAGGAGGGCAAATTGTATAATATGGCAATTCATAGATGTCAGTCCTAGGCAATTTAGCTGCATACACCCATGCACTTCAGTGAGACACAATCTACATATGGTGAAGCAGAACAGCCTCAGTCTGTATATAACAGAGAGGCTATGCAAGTGTATGCTCATGGTGTTTGCATGTGCATTTGAGAGCGCATTTGTGTGTGTATGTGCATGTGTGTGTGCGTGTGTGTGCGCACATGTGTGTGTGTGTGTGTGTGTGTGTGTGTGTGTGTGTGTGTGTGTGTGTGTGTGTGTTTGTGTGTGCGCACTCGTGTGCATGTGTTTGTATAGGTGCACATATGTTTGTGTATATGAATGTGTGTGTGTGTGTGTGTGTGTGTGTGTGTGTGTGTGTGTGTGTGTGTGTGTGTGTGTGCTTGTTTGTATGTATACATGACTGTATGAGTGTCTGTGCAGAGTACATGACTGTGAACATGAACGTGGTGTTTAAGGGGAAGATGAGGGCTGTTTGTGTGCCTATCTGTATATGTCTGTCTGCGTCAATGTCTGCTGCTATCTGTATGTGTTTGTGCCTGTGTGTATATGGCTGTGTGTGCCTCTGTCTGCTATCTGTATATATGTGTGTACACATGTGGGTGTGTGCGTGTTTGTGCATGTGAGTGTTTCCATGTGTGTGCATGTATATATTCAGTATATGAGTGTCTGTGCAGAGTATATGACTGTGTGTACCTGACCGTGGTGTTTACAGTTGGATGGAGAGGATGATGGCTGTTTGTGTGCCTGTGTGTATATGTCTATGTGTATCACTGCCAGCTGTTATCTGTATATGTCTGTGCCTGTGTGTTTATGTCTGTGTGTGTCATTATCTGATATCTGTATGTGTTTGTGCCTGTGTGTATATGTCTGTGTGTATCACTGTCTGCTATCTGTATGTGTTTCTGCCGGTCTGTACATGTCTGTATGTGTCATTGTCTGCTGTTATCTGTATGTGTTTGGGCCAGTGTGCTTATGTTTGTTTGTCTCACTGTCTGCTATTATCTGTATGTGTTTGCACCTCTGTGTTTATGTCTGTGTGTGTAACTGTCTGCTGTTATCTATATGTTTTTGTGCCTGTGTCTATATGGCTGTGTGTGCCTCTATCTGCTATCTATATGTATCTGTGCTGTACATATGTGTGTGTAAGTCCTTCAGGGATCAGTCATTGGACTGCTCTATCAGGAAATGATTTTGATAATGCAGTACCTAGTGTGTATGCAGTAACTCGCAGTCAGGCTTGGAGACAAGCATGTGAGTCTCGTAGCCTGAGGAAGATCCAGACAGACCACATAATTGAAGCTAGGACTGGTGTGGTAGTTACTTCAGAGAGGGAGTTACCCTGTAGCAGTGAGACTGAAGGTGAGCCACAGCTGCTTGTGGGTACTGATGTTCCCTTGGACAGAGTGACTGCAAGGGCAGAGGTGAGTAGTAGTACCCAGGCTGACAGTGAGGCACTGCTGTCAGAGGATGCCAGACTTCCTGTGAAAGGGGAGCTGGGAAGGGTTACAAAGGAAGCGTTGAGACAGGCTTAGCTCTCAGATCCTACATTACAAGGCCTGAGGGAGGTAGCCATTGAGGCACCTGCTTGTCAAGGAAAAGGGAAATCTATATAGTGGGACAAAGGGTTACTGTATAGAGAGTGGACCACTGAGGGAGGGCTAGAGGGTGAGAGAATACAGCAGTTGGTAGTGCCCAGAATCTATCATCTGGCACTTCTGGCCTTAGCCCGTGATATTCCCTTTGCAGGTCATATGGGCATAAAACATACAAAGAGATGTATTATGCAGAACTTTTATTGGCATGGGATTTCTAGAGATGTAACAGGGTACTGCAGGACCTGTGAGCAGTGCCAGAAGGTAGGCAAGGCAGGAGACAATGTGAAAGCTCCTTTGATGCCTTTGCCTATAATTGAGAAGCCATTTCAGAGGGTAGCTATGGATATTGTGGGGCCTCTGAGTACCCCACGTTCCACAGGGAAAAAGTATATCATATTGGTAGTAGATTATGCTACCAGATACCCTGAGGTGGTGGCTCTTTCCTCCATTGAGGCAGAAAAGTTGGCAAATACTTTGTTAGAGATTTTCAGCAGGGTAGGTTTCCCAAAAGAAATACTGACTGACAGATGTGCCAATTTTATGTCAGACATGCTGGCTTGTCTGTGGAAGCACTGTAGGGTGAAACACCTAAAGACCAACCCCTACCATCCCCAGACTAATGGTCTGGCTGAGAGGTTAAACTATACACTAAAGACCATGCTATGGACATTTGCAGACCAGTTTAAGAGGGAGTGGGACAAATATTTCATCATCTGTTGTTTGCTTACTGGGAGATGCCCCAGGAATCCACAGGTTTTTCACCCTTAGAGTTGCTGTATGGGCATACGGTGAGGGGACCTGTAGATTTGATTTCAGATGAGTGGGAGGGTGACTGTGAATCCCACAAGGAGTCTGTTGGGGCATATGTCCTAAACCTCAGGACAAGGCTCATGGAACTCATGGGCTTGGCCCAGGACAACCTGGCAGAAGCCCAACAACATAAAAAGGTCTGGTATGACAGGAATGCTCGAGCTAGAGAGTATGCTCTGGGGAAGCAGGTAATGGTTCTTGTTCCTGTCAGACACAACAATCTGCAAGCAGCTTGGGAGGGACCCTTCAAAGTGGTAAGGAAGGTTAGTAATGTTAACTAAATGGTAGAACTGCTAGGCAGGAGGCAGAGGCACAAAATGTACCATGTTAACATGATGAAACCTTACCATGATAGGGAGACCCTGGTACTAAGTATTAGCAATAGGAGGCAGGAAGAGTCTGAGGGGGATCTTTGGCTACAGGGAGCCAGCCAACCAAATCTCAAATTACTATGGTGGATCCTAGGGTTGCAGGCATATGATAGGACAGTGTAGCACTGTACTGGGGTCAGCAATGGCAAGACAGCTGTAATCTGAAGACAGGGTATAGGGTAATGTATTTCCAGATAGTCACCACTCTCAAGCAATGTTTCTCAAAAGTCACTTGAAAAACTAGCTTGTGTCTTTGGGGGGAGAAATGTCACAAAAGGAAATATTGCCAGTCCAGCTCAATGGAATTTTGTAAATAATTTTATGGCATTTGTGAATATTAATATGATTTATATAAAAGTGTGACAGAAGGACACACTGCCAGCCTGGCTGGCTGAGATTCTGTAAATAATTATATGCCATTCGTGAATATCAACATGATTCATATGCTTATGTTACAATTGTATTAGAATTGTATGTTATGTGTATATCAAACTGTTGGTACAGACGTGTGTGTAAAGCACTGAGCTTAAAGATGTATCAACAGTGTACCCTACTGGAAAAGAACAGAAACGTGTATACACTATTGTAATTGTGTAAATGTATATATACAGTGGAAACTGGAACATAGAAGGTTAACTTGCAAAACTTCAGAAAATGGTTGAAATTAAATTGTTTTATAACTGTACCATAAAAATTAGATTCAATGCAGCAAGGAGATAGGATGTCTAAAACTATTTTATTTTACTTATTTATTGACATTTGTTAACCGGGTTGGTCCATCTGGGCTTGTGGCTCATTTTCAGTGGAGACCTGAGGAGAAAAGCTCCGTTCACAAACGGTTAACAGAATTAAAACATTTGAGTCAAAAGAATTACAAAAAATTTGTTAAGTAGAAAGTTAAAGACAAAAGAGTAGAATGCATGCACAAAGGAATATACAAGTCATTTTTTTTTACAGGGAAACAATATATTTACATATTTAACATAAGAATTTTGTCCATCAGTAGTAATTGATTGAATATAGTAAGTATCCACATAATAGAGTACTTAGATTGGGGAGCTTAGGTTTAGTCTTGACAAAGGCAAAATTTGGAGTTAAGTAGATGAAGTTTGAATTAATTTTTAGAGTGAGACGGGTGAGTGATGGAATGTATGTTCAGGTGAAGTTTGTTCCAAGCAAGGGCTACAGAGTGTTTATAAAGAAGTTTGCCTACTGTTTTTTTGGGGGGTTTATAGATGTCTAGTAGTTGCTGATTAGAAGTATGGAGAGTCCAAGGTGGAGTATAGATAGACATGAAGGAAGATCGAGCTGGACAGGATGAAGGTTTGTAAAGAATGAAGTGTAACATTTGAAATTGTGATAGTATGAGTTGTTGGGGGAGTGCAAGCCACTGGAGTGAGTTTAGGATGAGTCAGTGATGTGCATTGTATGGAGAGTTTGTGATAAATCTAGCTATCTTATGGTACGTTTGTGGAAGTTTGTTCAAGGTTGTGGTTTGAATGTTGGTAAGAACTGGAGCAGTGTATAGAAGGGAGGAGAGGAGGAGTGCTTATGCAAGGGAGAGTATGGCATTAGGGTTTAGAAATTTTTTGTTGTGATACAGTAAACTTAGTTTATGGTGTGTCTTTTTTTATACTTTGGAGTATGTGAAGGTTGAATTTGAGTTCATCATCAATGATGGCTCCAAGAAGTTTTGTGTGGGTTTCAGGTTGGAATATTGCATTGTTAGAGGATGTAATGGCAGAGGTGGATTTGTATTGAGTGGAGAGAGGGGAGAAAGAGTAAGAGTTTGTTCTTCTTAAGGTTAAGGATAAGTAGATTATCAGACAACCACTGTTCAGTGGATAGAAAGGCATGTTGGGTTAGGGTATGGAGTTCGGAGATATTGTTAGAGATGGAGATGAGAGTTGAGTTGTCAGTGTATTGGATGAGAGAGGATTGTTTACAAGATGTACAGAGATTGTTAGTGAAGACATTAAACAGAAGGAAACCCAAGATGGAACCTTGTGGTACTCTGGTTGGGACAGGAATGAAAGAAGAGAAGGATGAAAGCCATTTAACAAATTGCTGTCTGCAGGATAGGTAACTAGAGAACCAGGCAAGGGAGGTGGAAGATAGGTTGAGATTAGCTAGTTTAGATAGCAGTAGGGTTGGGAGACTGTATCAAAAGCTTTGGAAAGGTCTAGGAAGAGACAGGATATGAGTTTATTGTTATATTGGGCCTCAGCAATGGTATAAGTGAAAGATAGGAGGGCAGTAGTTGTGCTGTGGTTAGGGCAGAAGCCGTGCTGAGTGGGAGTGAGGAAGTTATGCTGGAGGAGGTAGTTAAGAAGCTGTGAGTAAATGCATTTTTCAAGAATCTTAGAGAGGGGGATAGAATGGAGATGAGTTGGTAGTTAGATAGGTCAGTAGAGTTTCCTCCTTCATGCAGAGGAACAGTAAAGAAAGATTTCCAAAGGGTAGGAATGGTGGATTCTTGAATAGATCTGTTGATTAGAATGGATACAGGATAGGCAATGCATTCAGCAGCAAGTTTGAGGAAGGTAGGAGGTAGATTTTCAGTGGAGGGAGAGCAGGGTTTGAGCTTTAGAAGAAGGGATCTGATGTAGGATGTAGGAACAGGATGGAAGGAGAATCGATTATTGCTTGGAGAGTTGTGAGGGGTCGGCAGAGAAGTTGTATTACAGTTTGATGGTATGAGTGTTTAGATGGTGTCAATAAAGTGTTTATTGAGGAGGGTAGTGGTTTCCTGAGGGGATGTGTTTAGGTAAGGGCAGGGGTTTGAGGGACAGCCTGGAGAAAGAATTGTATTAAGAGTGGACCAAAACTTCTGAGGGTTGGATTTGCTATTGAGCTAGGCAGAGTTACAGTAGGACTTTTTGTCGTTATTAGTTTATTTTTTAGTAAGATTCATAAGATGTCTATATTTGAGTATCAGGGGTAGTTCTTTTGTTTTGATCCAGGCTAGGCACTAGCCAAAACTAGGCAGCCTTCTGCATTGTATTGTATGTGTTTTACTGTTTTATGTCTTCCAGCATTTACAAACATCTGAAGGATATGTATTTTCACAGCGAGATGCTAAATGCTAGCAGTTTCTAGTAATGGATGTTAAGCCTAGAAACTGAAGTCAGGTGACAAAAAGTGATAATCTTGTAAAAAATAACTGCAACAATAATTTAATTAATAATAATGAGTTAATGTGCAAAATGAGCAATTCATTTAAAAGAGCAATTCATTTAAAAGAACTAACCACTAGTAAAATTATATATCCCCTATTACTCAGCCTGTCAGTTAACTAATATAATACAAAAAAAAATAAAAGAATACAGAGAATGATTTATATTCTTTGTCTTGTGTTTTAAAACTGAAAAGTCTGCAGAGGTAATTGAACATTTCTTCTGTACATTTGTTGTTTGTTTACATCACTGAACCTTAATAGAAATACTTACAGTCTCTATATTTTTTGTATTTATTTTTTTGTATTATATTAGTTAACTGACAAGCTCATTTTGACATTAATTATTTAGTACAGTTTTTAAACAAAGTTTTTTTATATCATTTTCTTAAAATCAGGTCATCCGCGGTGTGCATGTTTATTTTTGGTCAGTTTTATTCATACTAGCTTATTTATTCACACTTATTTATTTAGTATTTATATTAAAATGTTTTTAAATATCTGTACTTTTGCTTTTAGAAGCTAATTGATATTTAGCATGTGACATTTTAAACAGCTACACTTTAAATAGCTGTATTTTACAATTCTGTTTGTCTGATGAAGTCTTGCTCATAGAAGCAAGATGAAAGCACTTACACAACTTGTTTTTAGGAATTGAAACTTGTCTCAGTGGATTATAACTTGCCTCAGTGGATTATATTTTGTTCCTTGGATTTGTCTTGCCACCTGTGGTTGTTTTCAGCATTTGTGACAAAAAGTGATGTCATGCTGCAAGTATCCCAGCAGTAAAATTTGATATTAATTTAAGAACGCTCAGAGAGAAACAGTGCATTTTGTATTTTGCCTTTGACCTGGCAGCATCAGCTGGAAACATCCAGTCACCACATTTGTCTTGCCTTGTTGTAAGTAAGTTGACTAGGGTACAATAATTTTTTTAGATTCAGTAAGGAATATAGTAAAGATTACTTTAGCTGTTTTCTGTGTTCATTTGAGAATGTCTTGCAATGTTGTTTTGAATATTTCCTGTGATTTTGAACTCTGAAGTCACTGTAATTATTTACTGTGTATTTTCTTGTTCTTTTATTATTTATTATTAAATATATTTAAACCTATCTTTGTGGCTGATATATATGAGACATATTTAAGCTCTGTGAGTACTTGCATATTTATTTGGTACCACTGTGCAGGCCAATCCTAATAGCCTTGTTTTTGGTCAAACTACCATTTGGATTAATAATAACATTACACAATAAGACTGGATACCCTTTGTTAAGGGCCCTAAAGTAGCTAATAAGGGGTTCTGGTGGCAGTGATAACTACATTATATTATGGGAAGAAGGAGGCGTAGCTAGTAAACCTGTGCCAGCCTTTCCCAGGTGTGTGTATGTGTAAAACAAATCTCCAAGAATGTGTGTGTCAGCTACTTGGGCAGGGACACAAAGCATTGGTTGGACAGAGACAGTGCTGGAGGCTTGGCTTGGACTCCTGGCTAAGGACACAGCTCTATAGTTGTACCAATGGGGATGTCTTATTGGGGATCGGGAGAAACCAGTCCCAGACTGACTGTGGTATTTGTGTGCTGTTAAGGGAAAAGTACAGTTTTGTACCTACCATAAATGTAGATGTTCGAGTGTATACCCTGCTGCAGTCATCAGACTTGGGTTATCCTGCCGTCAGGCGGTCCCACAGTTGGCCCAAATTCCAAAGTCTTGGTCTGGCGTCAGTTGCTGTCGCTTCTTCCCTGATGTCAGAGTGCCAGGGGTATATCAGAGGCATCTGACGCCATTTTCTTCAGTTTTTCTTGACCCAGATGTCAGGTGCCCCTAATAGGTAGGCAAAAAAAAAAAAAATTAAAAAAAAAAATATAGCTATATGAAAAAATAAAACAAAACCCTTAGGCACAAGCAAATACACCACAGAGGTAGTATAGGATAGAGTGGTAGAGATAAGTTCAGCTAGTTCAGAGGGGATGGAGGGATGGTAACCTGGACTGCAGCAGGGTATAGACTCGAACATCTACATTTATGGTAGGTACAAAACAGCACTAAGTTCATCGTGTTACCCTGCTGCAGTCATCATACTTGGGTAGAATCCCAAAGCTAATGAAGGGAGGTATAGTCAAACAGGGTTAGAGGAGGCTAGAAGGCCCTGCAAAACTGCAGTGGCAAAGCCAGCTCTAGTCTTAGAGTAAAGTGGTAAGTGGTAATGTTTGGTGAAGGTGTGTACTGAACTCCAAGTTGCAGCTTCCAGAATATCCTTGGTTGGCACCCCCCTGAGGAAGGCTGTAGATGTAGCTGCTGCCCTGGTAGAGTGGGCCCTTATGCTAGCAGGAACTGGTTTTCCATGGTGGGTTTAGCAAAAACGTATGCAATGTCCTATCCATTTGGAAATGGTCTGTTTTGAGATAGCCTTTCCTTGTGATGCTGTAGCATAGGATACAAAAAGCTGGTCAGATTTTCTGAAAACCTTAGTTTTATCCAAGTAGTAACGTAGCTGCCTGTGTATGTCCAAGGAATGCAGGAGTCTTTCTCCTTTGTTCTGTGGATTTGGAAAAAAGATGGGTAAATGGATGGTTTGATTTAGAGCCACACTGGATACCACCTTAGGCATAAAAGAGGGGTTAGTTCATAGAGAAACTCTGTCTTGATGAAAAATGAGGAAAGGCTCTACTGCCATTAGTGCCTGAAGCTCTGAAACTCCTCTAGCTGAAGTAATTGCTAGCAGCAGGGCAGTCTTCCATGATATAAACTTTGTCAGCTGAGAAAGCTGGCTCAAAAGGAGGTAGCGTGAGTTTTTCCAGAACAAAGTTGAGGTCCCAAGTAGGTGTTGGTGCTCTCCTGGGAGGCCTAATGTTTTTGTCCCCTCGGAGAAACTGCCTTAGGAGTGGATGTGAAAATAAGGGAGGATCCGTGTTGTAGTGAGCAGAAATAGCTGAGGCATGGATTTTAATAGATGAAAAAGAAAGCCCTTTGTCTCAGTTAAATATTGCAGAATCTGAGGTATGTCAGGCTGAAGGGTATTTTGGCCTTTAGCTTGGTTCCAGCTGCAAAACCTTTTCCATTTGTCTGAGTAGGCTTTCCTGGTGCTGGGCCTCCTGGCCTCCAAAATAACTTCCATAACAGCTTGTGAGAGAGGAGCTGGCTGGTTGCTTAGGTGATTTGCCATGCAGCCAAGTTTAAGGTTTTGAGCTGGCTGTGTAGAATCTGATTGTCTTTCTGTGTGAGCAGGTGGGTAATTTGTGGTAGAATCCATGGTGGGCCCTGGGCCATATTCCTTAATAGTGGGTACCAGTGCTGGCGTGGCCAGTCTGGGGCAATGAGTATCATTCGGGGTCTCTCCATCCTGACTTTCAGTAACACCTTTGTGAGAAGGGGTAGTGGAGGAAAGGCATATACTGTTAGCATTTTCCAAATGAATGAGAGTGCGTCCACTTTCCAAGCTTGATGGTGAAAAGTCCTTGTGCAAAATTTTGTTAGCTGATAGTTTTGAGGGCTGGCAAACAGGTCTATGTCTGGGAGCCCACATTTTTGAGTTATCATTGCAAATACTTGTGGATCCAGTTTCCACTCTTGCGGATCCATGATGTTTCTGCTTAGGTCGTCTGCCAATGTGTTCTTTTTTCCTGGCAGGAATTGAGCTTGTAATTGAACTTGGTAAGCCAGTGCTGTGTTCCACAAGGTCATTGCTTGCCTGCATAGAGGGTAGGAGTGTGTACCCCCTTGTTTGTTTATGTACCACATTACTGTGGTGTTGTCTGTCCATATGATAAGCTGTCCTGGATGTAACAGGTCCTTGAAGGCTGTCAGAGCATTTTGTACAGATAGCATTTCTTTTTGATTGATGTGCAGATTCCTTTGATCTGCAGTCCATATGCCTTGAACGCACCATCCTGCCATGTGTGCCCCCCAGGCATAGTCCGATGCATCTGTTGTCATAGTTTGCCTGGCTGGGGGTAGGGTGAAAGGCTGACCCTTGTTGAGGTGACATGCCTGTGACCACCATAGAAACTGCTGTTGAAGGCAGGGAATGAGAGGTATCATTGTTTCCAAGCTGTGGCTGGTTGAGTCCATACGCTTTTTAGGTACCATTGTAATTTCCTCATATGCAGTTTTGCAAATGGTATTAGTAGTATGCAAGATGCCATGAAGCCCAAGGCCTGCAGAATTTTTCTTGCAGGGAGTTGGGTCTTTGTTGCCATTGTTCTGAAGTATTGAGTTAATTGTAGTTGTTTGTCTGGCATCAGATAAGCCATCTGGGCCATTGTATTCAAGTTGGCATCCAGGAATGTCATATTTTGTGAGGGCACTAGTTTTTATTTCTTTTCATTTACTGTGTACCCTAGGCAACTTAGAATATGTTTTACAAAAGCCAGGTGTTGTAAGAGAATGTCTTTGCTTTCTGCTTGGATGAGACAGTCGTCCAGGTATGGGTATATTTGAATTCCTCTTTGTCTGCAGTATGCAATTACCGGTGCCAGGCATTTTGTGAAGACCCTGGATGCAGTAGATAAGCCAAAGGGCAGTGCAGAGAATTGGTAATGGGTTGAACCTGCAATGAAACGGAGGTATCTTCTGCAATTTTGTCTGATAGGGACATGCAGGCATGCCTCCTTGAGGTCCAACATTACTAGCCAAGCTTTCTTACCCAACATGGGAAGAAGCTGCTGTAGTGTTAGCATCTTGAATTTGGGTACTTGCAAGAAGGTGTTTAAAACTGAAAGGTCCAGAATGGGTCTCCAAGCATTGTCCTTTCTGGGGACTAGAAAGAGCCTTGAGTAAAATCCTTGGCCTTGCTCCTGTGTAGGTACCAGTTGAATGGCTCTCATGTCCATGAGAGCTGTAATTTGTTTTTGTGCCTCTGCCCATTGATTTTGTGGCAGGTCTGGCGTTCCTTTTATCCTTGACAAGGTGTGGAAATGGAATCTCTATCCATGTGAGATAATTTCTAGGACCCATTTGTCCTTTGTGACGATGCGCCAGTTGTCTGCAAAAAATGCTAATTTTCCTCCCAAGGGAGCTGCCAAGAGAGTTTTGCTTGGCAGTTTGAGGTTTAAGTCATTGTGTTTGCCTTCTAGTAGTTTGGGACCTGTCTTCTCCTCCCTTCTGTGTTGCAGTGCCCCATTGGCAAGGTTTGTAAGGGATTTGTGCTTGTCCTCTGCCCCTTGGGTGCCTGTATTTACTCCTCTGTGGTCTGTCAGAAGCTGGAAAGGACCAATTTTTTGTTGGCCAATTTCTGCTGAAGTGTTGGGGCTGTACCTGTAAGAAATCTTTGACCGTCTGCATAAATTTTGCCTTATCCTCCATTTTCTTTAAAACCTCCTCTGCTTTAACCCCAAATAAGACATCCTGCTGTAAGGGTGCATCCAGTAACTTCACTTTGACATGATCAGGCAGAGATTGTTCCTTTAACCAAGCATGCCTACGTATAACAGACCCAGTAACAGCTGCTCTAGAGGAAGCTTCCAAGGCATCAAAACCACATTGTAAGGTATGTTTGCCCACCTGCATGCAACAGATCTTGCATTTCCTTGAATTCAGACTGTTGAGGGTGTGTGCCCATCTTTTGTTTTATTTGAGACATTAGGAATTGCTGGTATTTAAGCATGTGAAATTGACAATTTAGTGCTCTCATAGCTAGAGTAGCTGAGGTGTAAACCTTCTTCCCCCACCTATCTAGTGCTCTGGAGTCCCTTTCAGAGGGTACAGGATTTTTAGCCATAGAAGCCTTAGCCCCTTTGGGACCCTGGGAGATTGTCTCTGGATCAGCAACAGGGATTTTGTATAGGAATTTGTGTGAGTCAGGCACTCTATAGTATCTATCTGGTTTGGCTGGAGCAGGAGGCAGATAATCTGGATTTAGACTAGATTCTAAGAAAACATCATCCACAATGTCCAAAACTGGGGGGGATAACAAGTGGTCTGTGCTGGGGGAGTAAAAGAAACTCTCGGAGCCTTTTCTTTGAATCGGAGTAGTCCTGACCTTCTCAGTGGAAATGTTCCCTCATGGTATGTAAGGTTTCCCCAAAGGAATAATCTTCAGGTGTAGAAGCTGAGGGAATGGAGTCTTCAGCATTAGAATCTTCATAAGGGGGAAAGGAGTAATCCTGTTCCTCAGAGCAGCCTGAGGAAACAGACACTTGATCACAGGAGGCATAATCCTCCTCTTGTCTAGGCCTTTTGTCGGGGGGGGGGGACCTCTGATCAAAGAAATCAAATCTTCAGCAATTTTAAGCATCTGTTTCTTAGGCATAGGGCCTTGACCTGGAGACTGAAGTGTAGGCTTTTTTTGGTTTTAGAGGAGTCTTACACTTAGCATAAGATTTTATGGTGAGTGTAGTCGGTCTGAAGACACCTTCAGAAAATGCTGTTTTTTTTTTGCACCGGCTTCTCCTACTGCAATGTCATCGGTAGGGCCTAAAGAAAATGGCTGCATCAGCCTAGAACTCTCTGCTGGGGGATCCAAAGCGGTCTGGGGATCCAATTCAGCGGTAGCCAGGGACTGCGTAGGCGCCTCACTGAAAACCAGAGAACCGGCGACCGGCCCAGCCGAGGCCTCGGAGTCTGGCTTGGATCTAGGCTGCCTGTCTTTATCTTTGCGTTTTTTATGCACGCCGGTAGTCGGTTGCTCCGACGTAATAGTGTAATTAAATTTTCTACCGAAGTAATGTCGTGTGAAATCAAAGCGTCGCTTTATAGTTCACTTATTGAACCTAGCACAAAACCGACAACCAGTGACGTTGTGGTCTGGGCCTAGGCAAGGTATACAAAAAGAATGAAAGTCCTTATGAGGTATTTGCTTCCCACAAGAAATGCTATTGTTAACTTTGTCTCACATCGGACTGAGGCAAGAAAAGGTTCCCCAACGGGGTACTTAGCTTTGAAGACTTCGGACTGAAACTCGATTGAAAAATCTCAGGTGCCGGCCGACCGGCACTTGCAAACTGCTTCTGCTTCGGGCACCGCGCGGCAAGAAAGACTAAAGAAAATGGCGTTGGATGCCTCTGATATACCGCTGGTGCTCTGACGTCAGGGAAGAAGCAACAGCAACCAACGCCGGACCAAGACTTTGGAATTCAGGCCGACTGCGGGACCGCCTGATGGCAGGATAACCCAAGTGTGATGACTGCAGCAGGATAACACGATGAACATCTGCACTTTACTGTGTGTGCAGTTGTCATCCTCCCAGTGTGTACATTCCCCACTATTCTTCACCAACAGCAACCAGGATGACAGAACAGCAGATTTATGAAAATAAGATCAACTTTAGCAGAAAATATTAGCGCTTTCGTTTACAATTATGACATCTTCAGAAATGGTGAGGACTGAGAATCCTTGATTACTGGGCCAGTGTTGGAGTGTTACACTGGATGTAAGTAAAATGTCATATGCAGACCGCCTCAAGGCCCTATCCTGTATTCTGTCTCCTACAGGCTTTTGAGGGGAGATCTATGCCTGGCATACAGGGCATTGTCAGGCCCTGCTCTGATGGACCTTCTGCATATCCACAAAAAAAAAACAACACCAGAATTACCTGTTCTAAAGACTTAAACCTTGCCTGTGATATAAGTAGTATGTGCTGGAGAGATAGGTATGTATCCCAGAGACTACCCCATCTATGGAGCAGGCTACCCATTCATGTGAAGCAGAGTTCCTCCCTAACCCAATTCAAGTGCAACTTGGACAACTGGATGGGAAACCAGAAATTCATCCCTGGTTTGGCACCTATGTCTCTAATGGACACAGGTAACCTGTAAATGGTTCACCTCCCAGGCCCATGCCTACACTTTTCAAGGGTATCAGAACTTGTCAGAGATTTGAGATGTATGGCTAGGCTTCAAAATGCCCTTGTGGTCATTAGCCTAGTAAACACCTATGAACCTATGTGAGTATGTGAGTATGTCAGTTATCGGAGGGTGTGTGCCTGTATGTGGTCTACCATACACTGTGCTACTTACTAGTACAGATAGTTAGCTCCGATGAGCAGTTAGAGTCATGCAAATTGTCTGTCAATGTGGGGTATCCCTACTCAGAATGTGCATGACTAAGAACTGCTTACTAGAGGAGCAGCACAGCTCTGACAATCTGTGCAAACTAACATGCACTCTTACCTATGAATCCAGCATTAGGGTCTTTTAAGTCCACTCATTTTAGAGAGGATAGATACATTAGGCATTGGAACCTTCAGCTGTATGGTAAGGAGCCTATGTGTTGTTTTTTTCAGGGATTGATTTCTGTTTGTCAGCGGACTGAGTAAACATGAATGGAATGTGTAAACAGAGTTTAAAGGATGTGGCAACTTTATATAATTCAGTTTAGTCTAGTCTTGACATGGAAGCATTCAGCTTTTTATTATCTGTTGATATAAACACAGATTTTATTTTAAAGCTCCCAGAATTTGCCCAAAATCATTACGGCTTTCAAAGCACTATTTTTGCCAAAAGACATAGCAGTAGGGGTCAAGTCCTCCCCAGTTATGCAGATCTAAAAATAGTTTATGTTGAGAAACATTATTTTTGTCTGGACTCAACTCTTATTACAGAATGCATATTAATAATTTTATATTTATTTTTCATGCACAGAGAGAAGATTTCCATGAGTGTGTCAAAGGCCTAACAACAACAAGCTTTTCATTTCTTTACAAAGTTAATTACCAAAGAATGAATTATTTGCATACACAATTATGGATTTTGAAAAATTCACTTCAATGCAAAACATGAAAGAAGGCAATTACAGCTATTATTTTCTTGGAGGCATGTAACATGCACCCTGTGCATCTGAAAAAAGAACCATCAGGTCAACATTTATGAAGGGTGAGATGGAGGCTTTATTAGATCCCACTTATTCTTCAGCAGGTCTCATGTAAAATATTTGAGAAAATAAGAGAAATTATTTAGGGGATATTTCATAGAACGCGTATAAAAGGAAGTCAGGAAGAGTGTGTGTCTGCATGGAACTGTAAGATATAGCACCAGAAAAAAGCTATAAAGGACACTCTGTTTATTTGTCATGGAATGTATCCCTTTTGTATATAATATAGTGGAGATATAACATCAACACTGTCCACTGTTATCAACATATACACCTTTGTGTAGCATTCTTCTAGATAGACTTAAGGGTTATTGGGTAATGCATACACCCAGTCTGACTGTTTGGGTGCAGCTAAAACAAAGTTAGAAGTAACAACTGAGAGAAATGGTATATATAATTGTGCAGGATATTCCAAGTGTGCACACATCGGGTGAAGTTATTTTTCATGTAAACCAAAAATGTTTATTTCCTTATGTTCCTGCTAAACAGTGTAATGAGGGGAGTAGGGGAGAGGAGAGGATGAGGAAGCTACATTTTCTGGTTTTAGACCACAAAACGTACAGTTGGAGCAGATCAATAAAGACTCTGGTTGCCAAGCATGATTATGATGATGATGATGATGATGATGTCACAATTCTGATCCATGTTATTTTTCAAGCGACAGTGTGGCTGAGACAGAGGTAAGTCAAAAGGATAATTAAAAAAGACATATGTCATTCTTAAGCTTAACACACTTATTATGACACTAATGTAGAAATTATTATGATCATTTTTCTTTTGCATTAACTCACTTTATTATTGTTTTCTTTTTACTGTTTTTCAGGTACATAAACTAGACTATCACATCCCTTTTCTAGTTGGAACCTGGTTAAAAAGTAATGCCAAGAGAAAAAAATATGAAAAGAAATATAACAATAGTAATCCAGCTTAACTGCTAGTATATAGATACATAATACTGTTAGTACACATACATAGAGGCTTATGACTCAGTTTCTGATCATAGCCAAATTATGTGATAGAAGTCAAGAAATTCACTTCAAGGCAAAGCTGGAGAGATGAGGTTCTTAGGATCCAGGTCAAGAACACATAATAATGGTTATCATCAGTAGGAACGGTTCTTAATTATTTGAAATACAGGGAGGCTATCTGCACCATGTACTACCAGCTACAGAAAGCAAACTGTAGGAGTATAAAGTATTTTCCTGGCTTTCAAAGTCTTTCAAAACTAATAAGCACTTCAGCACTGTCAAAACAGACAACAGGCCATCCTAAGAATGAAGTGTTTTAAAAGCTATTAGACAATTTGTTCTGCCACACCTTTTGTTTGTAAGTATGGAAGCATGAAAACTCTAATAACTTTTAAATCTGTTTTACCTTCTGGCATTGTTCTTTACTGACCAACCCTAGCAGCTGTTAATCCCGGGTATGAGTCCTGATCTTAGGGTTGGACGTGTAGTGGTGCAGTGGTTAATGTTGTAGCCTTACAAGAGGTTCTGTGGTTCGATTCTCAGTGGTGGTGCCTTCTGTGTACAGTCTGCATGTCCTCCATGTGTTTGCGTGGGTTTCCTCTGGATGATCCAGTTTCTTCCCACATTCCAAAGACATGCATCTGGAGTGTTTCTCCCCAAGCCTCCACTGAAAATAGGATCTGTCCTAGTCAGACTTTCCTGGTCAACAAATGTTAAGTAAATTAATTAACAGTGCTTTAGAGTTGCTTAAAAATAACTTAAGTATGTTTCTTATATCAGAAAGGTGTTTAACAAGTCCTTCTTTTCCTCACATTGGAGTATAGTCACTGAGCTCCGTGATCATCATGGACAGCAGTGAATGCTCAGTCAAGCAATAACCTTCAAAACAAGTTAAGGCATCCTTGCTGTCCTTAGGTAACAGTGCCTATGCAACAGCATTTTGCCTTTGCTGAATAAACAGCTTGAGCTGAGAGGAACTGTAACCAGATGCTCCTAGGGAGAGAATTTCAGAACGCTGGATCTATAATAAAGAGAATGTTTCAGAATGTGTTAGATAGTTATAATATAAATGATTACCCCGAGAATAATGTGTTTACAGCACTCTTTCATTGTTCAATTGCAATCATCTGCACCAACATACTTCATTAGTTGAAATGTATTAATTTAAAAAATAAAGTATAGATAATGAGCGAAACTTTGTATAAAACAGGTAGCTGTTTAAACTTCACATACCATGAGGGAGGGATGTTGCCTGTTTTGTGCTCTGTTATTGGCTTCCTAAATTTAGAATGAAGAATTTATATCTGGTCTGCATTCCTTTGTACACAGTACACTGAATATCTACATTGGGTGAATCTGTAAATTAATGAAAACAAAGCTGCAACCTACATCATGAGCAACACTAAATCATCTTCTCCTTTCAGCTTTTCCCGTAAGGGGATTCCACAGCAGAACAACGGTTCACAGAATGATTGGCAGTGGAGTTTTACTGTGTTGAGAGGCCAGCCCGGCACCCAGCCTTCCACAGAAGGCACACACACATGCACACACTCACACCTTGGGCACATTTAGAGTGTCCAATACACCTGCAGCATATCTTTGAGAAATGGGAGGAAACCGAAGCACACGAAGGAAATCCATGAGACTGCAGAAAGGACAGGCAGACTCTGTACAGAAGGCACCCCAGCCAAGAATCGAACCAGAGAACCTCTTGCTGTGAGTGACGAGCAGCACTAAATCTGTTGTATATAATTGCGGCAACATGCAGCCAGTTGCTCATTAACATAATACCGTTTCACATTGTCTGTGAAAGCTGAGGTTTCTCATTTGGGTCTACCTGCAGGACTTTTTTTTTGAAATATTATATCCCCATGGTCCAGTTTGATAAATAAATAAAGAGTGATCATTTTATTTACTGCAAACAGTGACTTTTTTATTGAAATAAGCAAGGTGATTGTAAGAACTTATTTATTTATTTTTATGCATTGAGGTTTACTGCCAATAACACTAACTTACGTATTTCATTATATTACCTGATCCCTCACAAAGTCATGGCTTTACCAAAGCCTTACCTAGGCTGATGGGTAAGTCTCAATGTTTGTTTTCTTTGTTTCACAGAATCATCAACAGGAACATTTGATGTACTCTGCATGGTAAAGTGGATCAGCATTAAATGCTTCAATGTTAAAAGCAGTATTTTACCCCTAACTTCTGAATGTGTGAGATATGTCAAGCATGGGTAAAACGAAACACCCCTCTGTGATGTTAAAATATAGTGTATTAGTATCTGGTATTTATTTTTTGGTGTCATCTTACTAGTGAGAAGAAGTGTTTCATTGTTAATTGTTTAACTGATTATAAATAAAGGAAGTGAAGGTATAAAAGCAACAGTTTTGGGCTGAATGTTACTCTTGGATGATGTTCCATGCATACCTCCCAACAGTACTGAATTATTTTTTACCGAGTAATGGGGTGCCATGATTCCCAAGTGACACCCCTAATTTCCAAATTTTTTTCCAGCTTTGTTTTTTTTTTTTTTCCACTTTAGTGCTGAAGTCATCACGTGTGTGCATAGTTCACAGGTTGCTATATACAGGCACTGAAGTAAGATGGCTTCCTGTACACATTGTTAATGTCAGATGGGGGAAGTTAATATGCTCTTTCTTCAACCATAGCTTGTAAGCAGGTTCATAATAGGTGCTAGGCATGCTGTCTACAAGACCATTTAGGAGCAGACTCATTTCCCAATTGTCCCAGAGTACTGCCTGGTTAAGCCATTTGCTGAGTGTCACACAGCAGGCAAATGGAGGCTTCAGTTTCTCAACTACATTAAGCAAATCATTAATAGCGTGTAGCCTTAATCCTCTGTGGTAGTTATGCTCATTAATAGCTGATAGCTGTAATCCTCTGTGGTAGTTACGCTCATTAATAGCTCATAGCATTAATTCTCTGTGGTAGTAAATAGAACTGAAAATGCATATGAAGCAAAGAAATATGTGTAGTTCTGTGGTCTAGTATGTGATTATCTCTCCTCAGTTAACTCTAAGGCAAAATATTTTTTTCTCTGGCAAGTAATCTATACTGAGGTGTGAAGTACGACTGTCTCAGTTCTACTTCTAAATAATTTATTTCTAGGTTGACAAACTGTACACTTGGAAACATATATGTTTCACATAGGAGTAGGACACTCTGATTCTTTTAAAAGCCTACAGTAGTAGGATAGAGAGTATGACAGATGTTTGAGAGGAAGAGATTAGATACATTCCACTTATTGCTGAAAATATGATAATGCTGAGAAAACAAATGGCAAACATGTTTTAGTACATGACAAATGATGTTTAGTTTTTTACACCATTATCTGATCATTTCATTTTCAGTTAATTTTAAAACAAATACTATAAATGTTTTTCTGTATGTGTTTGATGGTAGTAACACATGTTTTTGCACTTTTTACTTTTATTAAATGTTTGCAGCAGGGTGGGGGAGGCCAATTAACGTATGATGAGTAATCAATGCTTCAAGCACTAGTGAACAGATGGACATACAAGAAAATAGCTCAGATGTATTGCCACAGATGGTGAATGGTAAAGTTTGCTTTCAGGTCCTCTCTAAGTGACTTGACTCAACTGATAATTAATGCCAACTGGTGTTTGTTGTGAAGCTTGCATACTGCCACTATGGTTGACGAGTCTTGTATCTAGTATGACAGGCTGTGCAATAAGAGACAACATAAAGTTTAGCCGGATAGGTATTTATGGAAGAAATGAATGTGAGTTGGTAGGCTGGTAGGATAACTGCACTCAGGGATGGAGGCTGGGAAGGAACACCCTGCTGGTTTTGTGACACTGCATACCTTGTGAACAGTCATGGTTCCAGCTGCTGGATGTGGACCTATGATTGATCCAAGTGTCAGTATGACCTACAACTGGAGATGGAAGGAAGAGGGAAGCCAAATGGTGGGGAGGAATTAGAAGTAAATAATGGAGGATGGAAAGGAAGAAAGAAAAAAATCTTTAGTATTCCTTATGTGGTTCATAGGTTAGTACTAGGTTAACTGCCCTTGCGAGCTATTGGAAGCCTAGCCAATTATCCCTTGTGAGACTCAAACGCTGCACCTTGCATTTGTAAGGCAAACACCTTAACCATTAGGCCATCCTCCCAACCCCTGGATTTAATGTGGATGTGTCATCCAGTTAAGAGAGGCTGAATAGAAGCTGAATATATTATTTATGTGCAAAAGACAACATTCTAAAGAATAGAGGTGGGATATGTTCAAGTGGAAGGTGGTAGGATGCTGTTTAGTGAAAGGGAGAGGAAAACAGGAGGCCCTGATTATGGCGAGAAAGAGGCTGAATGCAGTGATGATTTTTTACAAGGAAGATATGACAGGAAGAAGGTTAACTGTATTAGTAATGATAGAAGGGGTGAAATGGAATTGGAGATATTTGTATGGACCTACCAAAGATGAACCTCTATATTTTAAATATTTCTAAGATGATTAGCAAAGGGAGAGAGGGACATAATTGTGAGGGACTTTAAAGAGACTCTCCACACTAGGCAAGATTAGTACATAGAGGGCTGGGAGAGATGTTACTGGACTGGGAAGAACAATGGATCAACATCTTCAGAGAGTGACATCCGTTCTGTAAACTATACATTTTGTACAGAAGGGAGACACCAGAGAAGCAGTTTAGAGAAGTTTTTGATCAGAGGAGTGTTAATGCTGGATGTTCATACTGTTGGGATAGGGGAAAGGCATATTCTAACCATGCTCATGTTAGAATGGAGATGAAATGTGGATCAAATACTGAGGGCAAAGAGATGGCGGATCTGGAAGGCATGGTTATGGGCAGGAAGGAAAAGGACATGGTCTGATATCGTACATGAAATATTAAATCAATGCAAAAAGAAAGTATAAATGGGGTATGAAAATAGGATGCCATTAAGTCAGCTCTGAAAAGAAATTCAAGGAGTCGAGAAGATATACTGGTGAGAAGATACCAGAGCATGCTAAAGGACCTGGAGATCCGATTCTGTAGATTTCAGAAAGGTTTGGATAGAGAAGGACCTGGAAGAGGATGTTAGATACTTTGAGGCTTTGCAACTTAAGATACATACAGCAGATACAGAAACAATGCAAATAAATGGAGTTTTGATAAGAGGACAGAATTTTTAGTTGATACAAAGAAGCATTCAGAAAAGTTTCTAGCATTAAAAATGAAGGAGAAAAGATGGAAGATTGTGGAGCTGATAAATGAGGGTGAGGGATAGTAAATGAAAGGGCAGTAATAAAGGGATAATTTGAGGATTTGTTTAAGGAGATATCTATATATTTATACACACACACACACACACACACACACACACACACACACACACACACACACACACACACATATGCATGTGCACACATATATATCCTAAGAGAAAGGTTGTAAGACATGGAAGTGATATACAGAGGGTTATGGTAGGGGATGTGTATGGAAGGAGATGAATTGGAAAGGCTAGATAGGGAAATTCAGATTCCGGATATACTGAATCATCCTGAGGATGTTGCAAAGGTAAGGATAGGACAGGAGGTAATGCAAAGCTTGTGCAAGGTAAATAATGAATGTGTTGCTAGGGGGACAGATTCTTGAGTCCATTTTAAGAGTGAGGGTGATAATAATTCCTACAGATGGGCAAGATCTAACATATCCTGGAAATTATTATACCTTGTCTTTCATCAATGTTAATGCAAAAAGTCTTGTTATGGTATTAGCCAGGAGGCTGGCGAGAATTATAGCCATTTTAATAAGCAATAAGCAAAGACAGTTTGTAAATGACAAAACAAAAGAAACAGGTTGATCGGTGTTGGGGGAATTTCCAGTAGGATGCTTAAAGAGAAAGATAAGAGCAGGCTGAATATGGCAAAGTGGGATTTTCTAATTAAGTTCCTGTCAGACATAGGAGCTAATCCAAATTTCAGGGAATTGGTGAACACATTATAGAAATTGTATAGAGACCATTTGATTGTTAATGTGGAAATCTCTGAGTAAATGGAAATGGAAAGAGGTATAAAGTAAAGAAGTTCAGTACTCGAGAAAAGGAACATTTTTATGCCACTTACAAATGACAGCATGTTGATCACTGATAGGATGAATTTAATGTTGCTGAAAGTGTGGGACATTGTTGACATTGCAAAAGGCCATGTAAAGTAGTGAAGTGTTACGTGGAATTTCAAAATACAGATGCATTGTGACTAGAAGATTGTGGATGTGGAGAAGGATGCAGGAAGAGAAATGCATTGATAGGAAGGAGACTTGAGGGTGAAGGATGACTAGTTCCTAATTAACATACTTTTCATCTGTGTCATAATTTGATGGAAAAGCTCAGACTGGTAGAATGTGGGGCAAAAAGGAAATAGATTAGGAAGAAGTAGAAAGTGGCAGCTGTTGAAGCAGGAACTATTCATATATTTTCAGAGTGCCCACATACAAAAAAGTACTCGAGAATTTAAAGGAACTATTTTTTAGGCAGGTCCCGAATGACTGGAAGTTTGTACCTTTAACACTCGGTGCTGAGGAACAAGGGTGCTCAGTGACAGAAAAGATTCAGATTCTCCATATAGAAAGTAAGAGATCTAAGTGCAAAGGGACAGTAAATATATGTTTAATGGAAAGATACGCAGCTAAAGACTAATGATTTAGGGGCCTGCAGAAGCGATGTTTTTGTTCAAATCAGTTTGTTGTAGTGCTTAATTCTGTTTTGGTTTTACATGAAGGTTTGCTGGCAGAAAGCATTAAATTGTTCAGCTACTTTAAGTTGATCTATAAAACCAAGGTCATGCATTGTGAAGTTAGCTGATATTGATTGTAAATTGTAAATTTAGAATCTGTTTAAACATTATGTAATAATAAGAAGGAAATGATAAAAAATTAAAAATAAAGTAAAATAAAAAAATGGCATGTAGGAGCTCGTAGCATCCTGTCACTGATCACCTCTACGAAAAAAACAGTGCACAGACGCCATGAAAAATAATAAACTCAAATTATAAAAACAAAACTTCTTCACAAATGACAGATTATAAAACCAAATGACAGTCACGTAAAACGTTTATGATTAAGGGGAACCTGCTCAATAACTAAACATTTTAATGTCATGTTGGGGCACTTGGTGAGATGTTTAACAAAAGCATTCGTTTCTTTCTTTTTCCGAATGTCATACATATGCTCGTAAATTCTCTTACGTAGTGTTCTTTCAGATTTGCCTACGTGCTTTTACACAACAAAACTTTTTATATAAATATAAGCACTTGCAGAAGAATCTTAATAGTAACCAAAGCAATAAATGTTTGTTTTAGCACATTGTTTTATATAATATTACTGGTCCACAAGTACAAATAACAGAGAACGGAATTTACTACGATATAAGCACTTTATAATAATAAAAAAACTATCTGATAAAAAAACTATCTGACGAAAATTTATGGGAACTAAATGCTTATAGTAGTGATTCTCCTTTAAACAGTAAAGAGGTACTATTTAATAAAGGACCTAATTGGAATGTTATAATTGTTTTAATTGATTAATTGTATCTTTAGCATTGTATTTAAGCAAGCAAAGAAATGTTGACAGTTTATCTTGAAAAAGCCCGTCATAGGAACGGGTGAAAGCGCTTGATTTATACCTTGCTTTTTTTGGATTCTACTAACAAGAAGTGTTTTACCTGCCGTGCATTTTTAACTGTTGGTTCGCATTAAAGGTTTGTCTTTATCAACGGAGAAGTATTTTTATTCCAAGACTTTTAAGAAGAAGTTTATTGGGCTTTGGTGCTTCTGCAACTTTTTTTCTGCTGCCTTTTGGGACTTAGTTCGTGTTCAGTGTTTGAGAACTAGATGACCCAATTTCAAGCGGTTCAGGCACCTGCTGGAGCTGGTAATGGGAGGAAAGAAATAATGAGTCCACACCTGATTGTCCCTAGTTAGTAGTGTCAGCGGTACAACAGGCAGTACATTCGCATATGGTTCTGGAAGACCAGAAGGCTCTGGGTTTTAATCCCACTCCAGAAGATTGGACTTCTGACACTATAATGCAGCATGGTGGTTGTGGTGGTGGTGGTAGGTACTGCACTCAGTGTGTCATCCTTTGGATGAGATGTTAAACCAAAGTCACATCTGTTTGAGCTGGTGGTAGATCATGTGGATGTAAAAGCTCCAGTGGAATCTATCGAAGAACATATGGAAAGTTCCCAGATGCCCTGACCAAATTTCATCTAGCAGTAGAAATACTATCTTGGTTGTCCACTGAAAAGAAGCCAATAGCATAGTCGGACTAACCCAGTGTGCAAACAATAAAAGATAAATAATTGGGAGCAGGGATTGTTCTGCACTGGGGACACCCTGCCATGAAACATAGTTACCAAAGCCATGCAATCAGTTCAGGTATGTGTTGAGGGCAGGCAACTTTAGAGACTGTAGAGTTGTAGGTGGGTCCCTTACAGTGCCTTTGCATACTTCCCTGTGACATCAGCCCAGGAGTAGGACTTAACAGAAAAACTTAGGAATGAGGAGTGCTTATGATATTACAGGCAACCTAGCTCTTCTCTGCCTTCCACAATTGTGGGCCACTTTTAACCCCCACCCTCCAAGACTGACCTGTCCAATTGGTTAAGAACAGACATTGAGGTTAGAATGATCTTTCTACAGCAGCAGCTGCGGTCCCCTTTACCTTCCCACCCCTTTATAAGCAGGTTTATCTAGGGATAATACCAGGCATGGTGGTTTGGAAAATAAATAAGGTTGACTAGATACTGACTGCCAAGCTCAGGCACTGTGGGGACAAAGTATTTATGTATCTATCTATCTATCTATATATCTATCTATCTATATATATATATATACATATATATATATGTATATATATATATATATATATATAGATATATATATATATATATATATGTCTGTACATATATATATATATATATATATATATATATATATACATATATATATATATATACATATATATATATATATATATATATATATATATATATATATATGTCTAGAGAGAGAGAGACTGATAATAGCAGGTATTGCCAGCCATGCCAGGAGAAGTGGGGCAGTGGATGTGTATAACATATGCCAGTACAGCTAGCTGGAATTTTGAAAATAATTATATGTCATCTGTATAGCAAACTGATTTGTACAAACGCTTGTGCTGAAAATGTATTTGTGAGGTTTGCTTATGTTAAAATGTATCAACAGTGATCCTGCTAGAAGGAAAAGAAATGTACGTGTATTATTGTAACTGTTTAAATGTATACATTGTAACAACATATTCTGGAAATGAAGAGGTTAAGTCACCTGACTATGGGTTAAGCCATAAGGATGTTATCACATAGTTTTGAAGGGAGCCAGAGATGCACTGTCTGTGCTAGAGAATAGTTTGTAGTCCCTGTAGGAAGAATGGAATAGTTTTATTGTTTTATGGCTTTCAGATGCATCAATAAAACTTAACTAAATGTTTAGTGTGTATTGTAGCCCATAGGTACTAAACCTTGGTAGCTTCTAGTGATGGGGGATAGTGCAAGAAACAGAGTCAGATGACCAGATGTATGTGATGTCAGTCTGTACAGAAATAATGTTTTGATATTAGAAGAGACTGAAGTCTCAGCAGCAGTCTGTATTCTGTGTTGGATCTGACAACAAGGACCACTCACCTATCTTGCCTTGCTCTAGTCAGTAAGCAGAAACAGCAATAATTATTTTATTCAATCTGGAATAGATAGTGAGACTAGCTAAGCACTGTTTTTCTATAACTGTGTGAAACTTTCCATTTGTGTTATTTTTATTGTTTCCTGCAACTTAAATTCTTGTGTTTACTGTAAATATATATTTTTATTTTCATGTTCTTTTATTATTTACTATTAATTACAATTAAATGTTTCATTGTGGCTGGTCCTTTTTAAAAAATATTTAAGCTTTGAGAGTATTTGCATGTATTTGTTTGGTGATAACTCTGGCCATTCCTGAAAGACTTGCTGTCTGGTCAGCATTACCATTTGTATTAATATTAATTTTACTTAGTATAATTGGGTACCCTTGTAAGAGCCTTAAAGTAGCTGGCAGGGGTTCTGGTGGCAGTGATAACTACCTTATGGTCTGGGCAGAAGGGGGCACACCAGCTGAATCTGTGTCAGCCATTCCCAGGTGTGTGTGTGTGTGTGTGTGTGTGTGTGTGTGTGTGTGTGTGTGTGCGCGCGTGTGTGTGTGTGTGTGTGTGTGTGTGTGTGTGTGTGTGTGTGTGTGTGTGTGTGTGTGTGTGTGTGTGTGTGTGTGTGTGTGTGTGTGTGTGTGTGTGTGTGTGTGTGCGTGTGTGTGTGGGTGTGTGGGTGAGCTGTTTGAAAGAGGGACACAAAGCACCAGTTTCACAGAGAGGGTGTGGAAGGACACAGCCTAGAACCCCAGCTAAGGACTCAACTCTAAGTTGTTCCAGTGGGGAGTTTTATTGTGGGTCTGGACATATATAGAGAGGAGCCATCCCCCGGATTGAATGTGTTCCCTGGGTACTCTTAAGGGAAATTGTGCTTGATGCAGAGAAGTCTGTATCTGGAAATACTGAGTGTATCCATTTGTATTCCAAGTAAACGTCACTCTCTAGTGTCAGTGGTGAGGATTCAGGTTCCTTGATTACTGGCCCAATGTGGGGATGTCAGATATATATATACATACATACATTTACAGAAAGAGAGAGAGATTTTTTTGGATTTCTACTATTCAACTATGTTCACAGTAATATGGAGACCTACCAACTCAAAGCCATGAACTCAGCTGTACTATTATCAATACAGTCTATCTATACTGGACCTTTATATAGTTGTTGTGCTATGACTGCAGTTGAATCAGGGTGGATAGGATATGGTGGCACCCAATCATATTCATTTTTAGACTAGACATGAGTAGATGTGTGTGTGTGTGTGTGTGTGTGTGTGTGTGTGTGTGTGTGTGTGTGTGTGTGTGTGTGTGTGTGTGTGTGTGTGTGTGTGTGTGTGTGTGTGTGTGTGCGTGTTTATGTACTGAGGTGTCTCTTGTTTCTTATCCTAACATTTAGACCTTGACAAGAATGCCAAATGTGATTTCATAGGAGCACAATGGGCTCTCTTCTGCCACAGTGATTCTTGAGCATTGGCACTGTGCAGATTCAGTTGACATCTTTGGTTCACAGTATAGCTAAATGAATCATGCCATCACTAGTATCTATGACACAAGTCATTTGCATATGTATTTCACACCAGCTGCCTTCTGCTACCACAATAATACATTACGTCTGTAACAGCAGCACTGCACAATCTTTTCTGATCATTTGCTTGTAATTTCCTTTGCATTTTATAGCAGAATGGTCTCAGGAAGTGTGAATCATGCCACTGTTTCTCATAGATAAATAGGACATGAATTATGCCAGTGGCATCAAGAAAAACACTGCAATCTTCTCAAACAGTATTGTAGAGAGACTTCAAAGTAGAAGAATTAATATTGATAGTCTTGAATAAGTATGCTGGAAGGATGTAAAATTAAGCTTCTTTCCACTACAGGAAAGTCCAGGTAGAGACTGCCTTTCAAAAAAAGCAAAGGTATGAGAATAAGAGCCATACTACTCAGCTGTACAGATGTTCAAAGAATGTCCAGATTGTTGCCTCATATTTTGGTCTTTTGTGGTTTTTTTGATAATGAGTGGTAAATCATTAAAAATTGAAGTTAGAAAACAATGGCGGACATTTGAGTTTCAGACTTCATATCCTTCAGAAAATTCATGCTAATGCAAAACCTGTTATTCTATCAACTTTCTAAGTTTGTAAGAGCAATATTTAAAAATTGCTGCTACTATTGGGCCTTTGTCCCACTTTTATTTATGGCTTTGTCCAGATTTCTTGCTCTAAGATGTTGAGAGGTATGATAAGAGTTCATAATTTAAAGCACAAGTTAGTTAACCAAGGGGAAAGAAGAAATAATTATTTCTGAAAAAGGGTGGGGGAATATGGCAAGAGAGTAAAATGTGCATCATGGCAGTGGTCTGATTTAATAGTTCCTACGATATTTCCACCACTATGCTGGTGACAAAGTCATTTTTTTCCCAATTAACAAAATATCAATTCCACAAATAAAAACTGTGGGGTTCAGTCTGATAAAGACACTGAGACTTGTGTGGCCTATTTTTGTACAATATCTCACTATAGACAGATTGGAAGTGATTTTAGCAGCTGAGCTTCAAATGCTTAATCTTCCCACCAAGCAGTTTTCTCTATGCTGCTATCTGTCTGAAAAGGAAAGCAAATGGAGGTAGCAGTGATTGTGCATAAAAGATATTTCAACTGAGTGGTGGATAAATTATTCACATCTGTGGCTTTAATGAATGGGATGTAAATGTATGTTCCAAGAATCATGCTGTAGTAAATCAGAATGTGTTTGCATATACACAACAGATGAAGTACATATGCAAATGACCCATTTGGCATACATACTAGTGCTATCATGATTCAAATAACTGTACCATGAACCAAAGTTCTCTCCTTCCATTAGAAATGTACTGGGACATTAAAAGGAAGAACAAAAGTAGAAAAACAATATGGAAGCACAAAACAAGAAGAAAATATCATACAGATTATGGAAACTTGGACAATCATTGTCACTACAAGTTCTGACTGTTATGCCTTCCTGAAAGGAAAGAAGAGCGAGACGTCCAGAGGATGAAAAATAGACCAACCTTTATCCTGGCATCCAAGCTGAAATACACTACAGAATTTCAGGTTACAGTGAAAAATATGACAGCCAAACCATGATTTTTATTGTTCTAATTCTGAACTTCAAAGATAAGTGTTTAATAATAATAAAGGCTGGGACAGAAAGATACAACAGTCTATCTCTGAACAGTCAGACTTGGTTTTTGCAAGAGTATTACAAATGCCTGCGCCAGTACTGAAAATTGTTCGCAGCCTACATCACATGACTGAATAAAAATGGAGTGTGATCCCAAGTTTCATTTCCTACTCCCACTGTGCTTCTCATTCATGGGAAGTTTTACTCCTTGTGCTTTACCAGATTATTTAGATGCATACTTTAGGAGTCAGAGCTTTGACCAACTGTAGAGAGAATCAGCAGAATTTGGGCAAGACTCTTCTGCCCCATCCCATGACATCAAGGTATTTTTAAGCAGTTATGGCAGTTGCAACAAGAAGAAAGACAGGTCATTACACACCATCATAACCAAGAAGTATCAAGGCAAATATTAAGACACTATTTAAAAGAAAGGCTACCCAAATCCTGAAACCACTGTGTTCACAAATGGACACTTCAAAATTCTAACAA
Source organism: Protopterus annectens (assembly GCF_019279795.1). NCBI lineage: Eukaryota > Metazoa > Chordata > Ceratodontiformes > Protopteridae > Protopterus > Protopterus annectens. Next base: position 936,837,396 of record NC_056728.1, on the reverse strand, counting down.
CACTTCACAATAGTTGCGTAGTCTCTGTTCTGTCCACTTTTAACAGTGAAATATAAGATGGGCCTTCATGTAAAAGATCTGCACCATCTCAAATTCACAGAAGGCTGATCCAGGGTTACTCAAGCTGTGGTCTTGGTGAAGAAGGAAGAACTGCCTCAGGGATTATCTGGTTAAGAATCTGATTTTGCTACCTAAGTTACTGTTAATTTTTAATTATAATGTGGGGCTGTGTGTGTGTGTGTGTGTGTGTGTGTGTGTGTGTGTGTGTGTGTGTGTATGTGTATGTGTGTGTGTGTTGGGGGACTAGCAGTACAGTGCATAGCATTGACTCTGTATGTACCTTAACCATATTGCCGCTGGCATACTTAAAAAGTAGATGGCAGCTCTTTCTGCCTCGGTTCAATAACGTTAACAAGTATCAGAAGCAATGTCTAATGATATGACTCTGTATGACTTTATTAACTGTGTATTGGTTTGCCCCATCTTACTTAAATTCTCAATTTATTGCTAGTCTGATTCTGTTAAACAATGACTTAGAATGTTTTGTTTTGCAGTAATGCTTCAACTGTTAGGTAATATTATTAGAAACATAGATTAGGAAGCTTCCTGTATATGTTTGATTTTTATGCCTCCCCTTTTTGTTGTTTAAATGTTTTCTTAAATAGCCTTTAATTACTAGGATAATTATTGGTATGAACTCTAAAGAGATTCTAGAAGAAGATTCTCTATTACCCGTTTTTTGATCAAGAGTTAAAATAAAAACCATAATTTAGAGAGAGATGCTATGTATTGTATGAGCTGTGCCTGTTTGCAGGCCATTGCACTACCTACGTGGAAAATAGGGAGTAACAGACACGTTTAGGTTCTCGGCTACAGTTTAAAAAGTCTTAACATAAAATGTTACCTTCAGTAGAGCAGTGAGTGTGGCTTGGCTTGATTCCTGATAGGCACACTCCCATTTATACTTACTATGAAGGATTACATGCATGTACTGTCAAAGCTATTAGTTTTTTTTTCTAGAACAGTTTGTTCTCTGCATAATACCACATTATATTTATATCATTTTAAAGGGGTATGGAAAAGACAACTGTGTACTTCATCCTCTGGAGTATAAAAATTTACAGTATGATATATTATTCTACAGTTTTATCTATTGTGCAATCTAAGCATTTGTTCATTTTTTATATATTGTCTGTCTGCCTGGTTCTTGGCATTAATAGACTATGTTGATTATTCTAACAGTAGTTAAAATTTTTTATATAATGCACAGTTAAAATAATTATTTTCTGACTATTGCAACAGAATCCTCTCTGTGCATAGTTTTGCAGTGTTTTAGTATCTTTAAGAACACTAGTGAAACACTAAAGGGTATTTGAGAGGCTGAAAGGGTCTCGGATAGAAAGTAGAGTTTTACAGACACTATTGGCTAAGTGCTGAGAGCAGCTGGTGGAACTGGGACTCAGTGCTGTTCTAGGCAACTGAAGTGGTATCCACATTTTTAGGTTGGGCATATCATGGACATAATTAAACTACAGCAGGAATGGGCATGGAAGGTAATTTCATTTCATGCGGCAGACATATACAAAGTTTTACTGTTTAATACTTAAGTCCCTAGTGAGGACAGCCTTTCATTCTTTAATGTAGTACACACTGAGATACAAGCTCTTCAGAGAACCTGCTGCATTCCCTGCTATATTAACTTGATTCTGGATCTTTACATGGATAAGGTCACTTATCCTGTTCAACTACTTATCATGGTAATGCAAGAACTATGATAATAGCTGGATTGTTTAGTACACTGAGTGTTAGGAAGATAGCACTTCTAAATGATAGGCAATGCATTTCTTCAATTAAATATTATAACACAAGGAGTTGCATGACAAGTTGCTTTTCCAAGATTTTATTGACCCTGACATAATTTACTCATATACATGTTTTGACTAATTCGTAGTTCAAATAAATATCAAATAAAACAGTGGGAAGAGAAGCAATAACTCCAATATGTTTTCATATTTTTTTTGTCATTATCACTTGAATTAATAAAGGTAGTCAGCACACGTGGTCCCCAAAATCTTTAAGTATATTACATTTTTGTTGAATCCATTTCAAATTTCACATAATCAACAAGTAGTAAATGACCATGGTTTTCATTTTTTTCTTAAAATAAAATTGTCTTTTCCAAGTTTTATTTTGAGTAATGGCATCTAAAGGTGACCAGCTCCAGATAAAAAGGTTAATCTTACTAGAATCAGATGCTATAAAGAAGATATCGAGTTCTCTTCCTTCTACAAAAGTATAATCAACTTTAACAGTTATAGAAGACCTTATAGTAAAGATGGCACAAATTCAGATAAGACTTCTGACTATGTTGGAAACAGTGGCCACTTTAAATTGACCACTCTTCATTATTAAGAAGAAGGCAATGCAGAATATAAACCATTCAATGATATAGCCAAGTTTATCTGATTGAGTAACTCTCCCAATATTTTTCCATAACTTTGACTTTACAGAGACAGCAAATTTGAAGATGTGAACCAAGTGTGTCATTAAATCCAAGGCTGATTTTAAATTCATTTTCGTCAAATCAGCCAACTAAACATTTGTCCTTCTGAAAGTCATTTCAGGTGTCTCTGTTTCAATAAATCCTGACTACGGTAAACATCACTGGGTACAGATTTCACAGTGGTCCAACAAATCTGAGTAAGATACAATTACTGTTAAAACCTTGTTTTTCTGTTTTTTTTTACTTTGCTGATTTCACAGTCAGATTGCATAATATTTATTTGTGCATTGGTGACAGACTTAGGAATTTTGTTATATTTTTGCTTGGGACCAATTATATTAGTACTGAAAAAAGTAGCAGATATAGGAATTCCTGCTTATAGTCTGCAGGTAAGCTATCGAACATTCACTCCCTGATTCCACTTCCCTGAAGCTACATTTCACGGAATGGATTCCATATTAAATGTACTTACTGTAATATGGAAGCTTTGTTTGCCTCATTTCATTTTACAGGGTGCTTTTCTTTTGCCCATGATTATGCAACCACAGAATGAGTATATTTAAGGAAGGGTATAATGAAAGAGGAATTCCTCTAAAATGTTATACAGGAGCGCAATACTCATAGATGTGTTTTACTAGGCAGGTTCACTACATTATTTCTCATTCATTTATGGTTTAGAAATTATATTTGGTTGACTGTGAGTCAATCACTCATTGTGGATCTGCTGAAATGTTAGTTAAAAGAGATTCTAGACCATATGAAGTGTTTAATAACACTGGTGAAATTATACTGGCTACTCTGGTAGCATTATAATTTGGAGAACTGTTTCAACAATTCTGCATGAGATAAAAAATACAGAAAAACATGTTTTATTGCATACTCATTGTGTTATAGCAGTTTTAATGTGCATAGAAATGAATTTCATTATTTCGTTCATGAAGAAATCATGTTTGCTTAACACATGTCCTTATGTAGATGACTAATATTTTTTGAAACAATGTATATCTTTATAGGCATAATAAGTTATATCTAAGGTGAAAATATACTTCTTGCCAATAACATTAAGAATATTCTAGCTAGTCTGCTGAATGAGGAAGATCTGTATGTGTTGGGAGAAATTGTTAATTTTAACTGCTCAAGGCAATACTGAACTTATTCCACAAATATCAGGAGTTGTAGAAGTAAAAGAGATTTGTATGATTTTTAGTCAAGAAGAACACTGATGTATGTACTGCCACTGATGTAGAGTTGGACCCAAGTAGGAGAGGTCACAAAATAAAGAGCTGTAAGCCACAGTTTCCTGGCTAATACAAAGGGATCCAGGAACAAGATCCTGTGCAACAATGAAGCTTCAATGCTGACTGAGAAGTTGGTTTACATGATGTTTTACCACAGATAACTGGCAGAGACTGCATGACTGTGGGTATGAAATCATATACTGCTGTGGAAATATAAATCAAGGTGCATTCATTGTTGTTGTTGTTTTTCTTTTGGCTTTTCCAGGATAGGGATCGCCACAGCAGAACTCTGATCCACTAATGATTGGCAGTAGATTTTTTTGTTATGGTGCTGAGGTGACAGCTCAACGCCCAACCTTCAACGAAGGCATGCCCATTCACACATGTCTTTCAAATGCTACTCGACCACAGGGAGGACATGCAGACTCCACACAGAAGGCGCTCCAGCCGAGAATCGAACCGGAGAACCTCTTGCTGAGAGGCGACAATGCTACCGCTGCAAGGTACATTCATTAAAAGGGTAAATGTAGTACATATCAGCACTAAAATGGGTGAACAAATAAATAGATATAAGGTATGCAGGGGCGGCTCATGCTATAGGACTGCGGGACTGCAGCCCCCCACCTGTAAAATGAATAAAATAAATTCCCCATTCCCCCCACCGTAGAACATATTAAAATAAAAAATTCTCAGACACCATGCATGCGTGCTTAGTTCCTGACTGCTGTGTTAGGCAGACCAGAACTCCAAGCATGCATGCTCAGGCATTCCTGAGCTCCAGACTGCTCTGTTAGGTAGTCCGGACAGGGAAGGCAGGAAACTCCACCCTTCCAGCCAAGAGGTCTGTGTGGTGATGACTGCACAAACCAGAAGGTCACCAGACTGCATCACCCACAGGCTGGACCAACAGCAGGAGGCTCCAGCCTCCACACATCTCAAGGGAGACCCAACAGCATACACAGGCCATTATGGAGGACTGATCGGGCTGCGGGATCGCTACAGAGGAGCTGTTCTGAGGACAGGTGATCACTGCGGTGGACTTAGCTGAGGCAGGTAGAGTGTTTATGGAGGACAGAGAGAGTGTGTGTGTGTGTGTGTGTGTGTGTGTGTGTGTGTGTGTGTGTGTGTGTGTGTGTGTGTGTGTGTGTAATGCCCCAGTTGCTTCATGGTGGTGGGTAGAGAATAAGGCTTCAACCCTGTACCTTGGGCCCGAGTGACAAGAGCCTGAATTCCCTACCCACCACCATTTGTAAAACATTTGAAGATTTTTGCCTCATATTTGTTCTGTTCCTCATAAAATCTGTGGTTTTTGTATTTTTGTTACTTAACTTAGCTTTTTACAGATTTCTTGTGCTGCAAAGTTCAGAGATACAGCTGAGTGTCGAGTAAATTTTACAAGGAGCTGAGAGCTGCAGGGGGACAAAAGTTTAGTGCTGCTTATGCCGAGTCTGCTTAGATTGTAAATAGCACAACAGGTAGTGTACTTGCTTTTGATGCAGAAGGCTGTGGGTTCTACTCCCACAGTAGGCAGATCCATTGCTGATACTGTACTCTGTTGTAAAGGGTTGAATGCTGCAGCCCTCTTTGGTGAAGATACCTAGTAACTATGAACCTGTTATCAATTTGCCATCCATTCCCTATTGCGATATTACTAGCATTATCATTTTTTTAATGCAACATAGGCAATTTATTCCTCAAGGGCAACAGGCACTTTATTTGCAGATGAAACAATGACATATAAAGTTGTTCGCTAGCAGTAACCTCTTCATTAGTTAACAGATTTCGTTAATGTGGAATTATTTAGATGACTTTTACTTCTTCAGAGATTGTGCATATTTACTGATACTGGTGGACTGTAGAAGTTTGAGTAGACTTTTATGATGGAAATGTTCTGAATTGGGCAGTTTTGTCATTATTGGTGCATGCATTTTGTTTCATTGTTTACTGGAAAAATGTTCAAAACAATAAATTTAAAATGCCCTCTAACAATTGTACTGTATTGTACAAGGAATATAATTTAATACAGTCAGGAAGGTATATCAAAGAGCATGTGTATGTTTTGTGTTCAAGAGGCCTATGATTTGAAAACAGCCAAAATTAATCTTTATCTGCCACTGGCAAAATGTATTTTCTTTGAATGTGGGTTTCAATGCTGTTTCAATGAATGTGAGTTTCAAGGGCAGAGAAGTTTTAATGCTATTTTCATTGTGAGACTGCATTGCCTTGTTTAGCAGATATCTATTAGGGTTTATGCTGTAAAATATAAAATAAAACTTTCAAATGAAATCCATATCATCGCAGAAGTAAAGCAGTATGCACATTACAGTGTTTATGGAAAATGGGGTGAAATAACCAAGGAATCGGACATTGAAATGGCTGCAGGGGGGACGCTCCATTCGACCATGATTTTGTTATCACATATATAACTTTTCTGGAATTAATTTAACCAAAGAGCATTTCTCCCTGTGTATGAAAGGTTTGAAGTTTGTACCTGTTAGACAATTTGACTATACAGAAACGATTTTAGAGCTTAAAATGTTCCTTAGAAAATTAAATTTGGCCTACCTGTTTCAGGAACAAAATAGGAATTGTAAAATAGGGAAAGAATTAAAAGTGAAAAGTGTATTTAATTCACCCCTTGAGCCTACTTTGAATATTTTAGAAAAAGCCATTATGGAAGATATTTATAAACTGAAAGTAAGGGAACGTTCTTGTTCAAAGGTTTGGAATTTAAGTGTTAAAGAACAAGCAGCTTTGAATGAATTAAGAAATGACAGGGCCATAAGAGTTATGCGACCAGATAAGGGGAGGTGGCACAGTTATTTATGATGCCATGCAATACTCCCAGGATATTTTTGAAATGCTTAATGACTTATCCACCTATTTACCTTCATCCATTAATGAGATTAATATGAGTCAACATCGGATTGATTTTTACTTGGATGAATACCTGATTGATGGAAGTATTTCCCCAGATATATACAATTTTTTGAAAGTTAAGAACCCCACAGTGGCAACCATTTTTGGGATCCCTAAGACACATAAAGGGCTTAATAAGTTGGCTTTTAGACCCATTGTATCAGGACGGGGTTCCAAAACATACACATTTGGGGTAGTGATAGACAAATGGTTGAAAAATACTGTGTACAATGCTAGACACCTACTAAAAGATTTGTGGGACTTTTTGGGGAAATTGGGGGATTCTTTATGGGACCAAAACCTATTCTTTGTTACAACTGACATTGTTGATTTGTATACTTCATTTCCCAAACAGGAAGGGATGGAATGGTTTAATGCTAGTATGCATAAAAATACTAATTTGACTGAAGATAAAATTAATTTAGTGTTGGGGAGATTGGGGGATTCTTTATGGGACCAAAACCTATTCTTTGTTACAACTGACATTGTTGATTTGTATACTTCATTTTCCAAACAGGAAGGGATGGAATGGTTTAATGCTAGTATGCATAAAAATACTAATTTGACTGAAGATAAAATTAATTTAGTGTTGGAGTTTATGGAAATAGTGTTGGACCATAATTATATATTCTTTGAAGGAGAATATTTTAAACAGCACAAAGGAGTAGCTATGGGGGCCTCTTGTGCCCCCATATATGCTATGGTCCTTCTTGAATGGGAGAATAATTTTGTTTTCAAAAGTGATTTTTTTCAGTTACATGAATTTATATTTTAGATTCCTGGACGTTTTTTTTATTTTATGGAAGGATCCGGAGAACAAGATTTTGGAATTTGTTGAATATTTGAATGGTACCACAGAATTTTTAAAATTTACTTTTGGATACGAGAGGGGTATCAACTATTTGGATACTTATATTTTAAAGGAAAAAAAAGTTTTAGATCTAAGGTTTTTAGGAAGGCTACCTTCAGTAATTCACATTTAGAGTACTCCAGTAATCATCCAACACATCAAAAAAAGAGCATTATTAAGGGACAACTCATTCAGGTGGCCCGAATGACATCTCATTTTGAAGATATAGAAAGTGAATTACAAAAAGTAGTTACTTTATTTAAAGAAAGGGGGTACCCCAATAAGATTATTCAAGAAAATCTTGATTATGTTAGTAAACAGTGGGGGAAGAAATATAAACCTCTGTTGGATAGACCTGATGGTATCAGAAATGATGTACAAGTAGAAGGGGAAGTGAATAAAGAATTTGAGAGAGCTATGGTGGTCCCTTTTTGTAACAAGGCAAATGAAGTGAAAAAGTTTGTTGAAAGTAATTGGGCTATTTTAAGGAACAATTCAAAGTTGTGGTCAGTAGTGGGTATTAGACCTAATTTTGTTTTTAAGACTGGGGTAAACCTTAAGAAAAGTTTTGAAAATGACCCAGAAAGGACTGATAAATATGATACAAAAAATGTGGGAATTGTTCCCAGTGTAAGCATATTTATACTGAAGATAATGTTACACTTGGAAACATGTTGAAAATCAAGGTAAAGTTCAGTCATGGTAATTGCCAGAGTAAAGGTGTGATATACTTGGCCATGTGTTCATCCTGTCCCAGTTTTTATGTTGGTAAAACTGAAAGAAGATTAAGGGACAGGATATATGAACACATGTACCAAATTTCCACCAGCAATAATAATAATGCCCTGCTAAAACATTCTACTAGTTGTCCAACTTTATTTGGTTTTAAGTTTGCCATCCTGGAGAAGGTTTTGGCAAACCCTAGAGGTGGAGATTTTAAAAGCTATATAGAGGAAAGAGAGGTCAGATGGCAGATCAAATTACAAACAAGCCAAAGTCCAGGACTTAATGAAATTATTTCAAGTTAAGCCTATTTTAAATAGGAAAGCTAGCTGTTTGATGTAGCCATGTTTTATAATGTTTACATTTTTTTATATATTCATTACATATTTTACAAATGTTTTAGATGGTGTTTTTAATATTTGTTAAAAGTATTTTTATAGAGTGATTTTTATAGACATTAGAGAATAGTTGTTTATGTGTTTAGTACTTGTTTAGAGTGATGGGTATATTTATTGGGGGAGGTTTAAAGATGTGTTAATTTATGAGGTGTTGCCTTTAATTACTGGTTATTTAAGGGGAATGGGGTAATTGGACACCAGATTCTGATGAAGTCCCTGTTTGAAGGGAAGAAAGCACTCAATCTGTATGCACTGATCTGTGTGTGCAGTTTTAGCTGGAGAGTTCTTCGTGTTTGCTGTGAAAATGTTTGTGTTGTTGTAGATTTGTACAACAATAAAGTGGATTTGGTTTATGCAGCAGCAGTGTGACTTATTTTACATTTGTTGTTCCTGACACTGCTTTGGGTTCCATTTCTTCGTTTTAATGAGGAATTATTTAGATGACTTTTACTTCTTCAGAGATCATGCATATTTACTGATACTGGTGGACTGTAGACATTTGAGTACTTTTATGATGGAAATGTTCTGAATTGGGCAGTTTTGTCATCATTGGTGCATGCATTCTGTTTCATTGTTTACTGGAAAAATGTTCAAAACAATAAATTTAAAATGCCCGCTAACAACTGTACTGTATTGTACAAGGAATATCATTTAATATAGTCAGGAAGGTGTATCAAAGAGCATATGTATGTTTCATGTTCAAGGGGCCTATGATTTGAAAACAGCCCAGAATTAATCTTTATCTGCCACTGGCAAAATGTAATTTCTTTGAATGTGGGTTTCAATGAATGTGAGTTTCAAGGGCAGAAAAGTTTTAATGCTAACTCTATTTTCATTGTGAGAATGCATTGCTTTGTTTAGCAGATATCTATTAGCGTTTATGCTGTAATATATAAAATAAAACTTTCAAATGAAATCCATATCATTGCAGAAGTAAAGCAGTATGCACATTACAGTGTTTATGGCAAATAGGGTGAAATAACCAAGGAATGGGACATTGAAATGGCTGCAGGGGAGACGCTCCATTCGGCCATGATTTTGTGAGGGGGGAAGGGCAGCAAACTCATACATCCCCAGGTGAACTATACCTCTCAACTGTCCAGAATTTTGCAGAATGAATAGATTTTTGCTTCTTATTTTTGGTTTGTTCCTCATAAAATTTGTGGTTTTCTGCAAATCATTTAGGAATGAAGTCACTAAATAATGACAGACATTGAGTTTCAGACGTCATAACCTTCAGAAAAATGCATGCTGAAGCAAGACCTGTTATTCTATCAACTGTCTTTTTAGTACTGCTTGTATGTTCCCCCAATATATTTGGCCTTATCCAGATTTCCTGCATTAAGAGGTTGAGAGGTACATGCAAATAAATCACTTTATAGAATTAGAAATATCCAAACCTCTCAAATGTCTCCAATTTTGGCTCAAAATGTTGCTCTCCCCCTAATAATCCCTCTGCAAAATGGCAATTTTGGAATAAATTCATTTTTTCATGCCTCACAACCTTTGTGTTTCCATCTAGATATTAAGTAAGTTGTCATGTAGCCAATGCATTGAAATATTTTTTTCTTCTACAGTTTATTTTGTCTTGATTGGACTCTTGTAATGACGGCTTGGCACCCAGGGCAGCGTATTTAATTGAAGTTCCAGTTGTTGTAGTTTTGAGCATAGCCCTACCACTTTCTAGCTGGCCACACCCCTTCCCATTGGCCCAACCCATTCAGCTGTCTCCTGCAGCCCTCGTTTAATCTGAAGTCACCAGCCACCACTGAAGGTATGTGATGATATAGTTGCATTGTTAGGTTTGTCTGGTATAGACATAACGCTGTTAATGCATCTTGGTGTCAAACATTTCTGGAAGCTAACATAAGGGTCTTTTGATGTAGTAGAATGTTTCTTAAACCTTTCTGACATCACATCCTTTTCTAGTCCTTAAAATTGCTACAGTACAAGTCCATGCTTGTTATGGTGCTTATTTTCTAAGCGCTAAGCACTTTATATCAAAGTATCAACTCAAACAAAATAAGTATCCAACAAAAGCTATAAAACATGCAATGATTTACAAGAACAATTCCCTCAAGACTAACAAGCAATGTTTCAGAAAGAAAACAGCAAAAATGCTACAAAACTGTGACTGATAGTATAATATTAGTATGATGAATAATAATATTATAAATGTTAAAATGGTAACAAGTTCTAGACTGCCATAAGAATTGAAGAGCATCATCAAAATACTGCTCCAACATATTAAACAAAGATAACATAAATGAATGAACCACTTACATTTTGGCAGACAAATTTATTGCAGCCACAGACTGTAAAAATGCCCATCTGAGCATTAAAACTGGTTAATTCAAAATAAAGTCAGTAAATATCAATGTAAGTTTGACAGCATATTACAGCATGCCTACAAAAAAAGCAGTCAGAAACAGTCTCGTAATTCAGAAGTACTACCATTCCAGCAAATAAAACTAAACCAAACCTCTTCAATCTGCCCCACTAGACAACTGATTATCTTCTCTCTGACACCCACATCATCCACTTTCACACCTACCACAACCAGAATTACACCAGGCTGAAACACCCAGCTCATACAACCAGTCTTCATCCTACCATCATCCTTTCGTCTAACACCGCTGCTTTTTTATGAGCATCATTACATGTGAAAACCATAAAGCACAGTAAACCATCCATCCCCAGCCACCATCATTCCTATGACATTAAATATCCAGGTGAATACACAGTAGTCAAAACAAGTACAAATGAAAACAAATTTGGCATACTGTACAGTCTGACATCCACCTTCCACCATCGTTTAAGGCCTAGCCTTGCCTCCTCCATTGTTAAAACTTTTTTCTCTTATAAACAACAACAAGTGCTTGACATGCAAAGGTATTGGATGATAAAACTGTATGGAATGGGTTATAGCATCTATAAGTAAAGTTAGAAATTGTTCAGAATAGAATTCTACATCTACCATATGATACAATATTAAATAAAAAAGAAAAATGTATTATGGATAGACCAAAACTTTTTTCTGTGCTGCTTAGGACCTTTTCATCCAGACATGCTGCAAGAAAGGATACAATCAGTATGGTGAGTTTGGTCATTCATTTGTAAACTTCTAAGGGTTATGCAGGAAATGTGGACAGAATAGTCATTTTTGGGGCTTGCTTATAATGTACTAATTAATGATGACAAAGAAAATGGCCATTATTTTATGTATTTATTCATTGAATTGCTTAAAACCAGATATCTGAGGATCACATTATACAAATGGTTGTAACTGGTCATGTGTGTGTGTGTGTGTGTGTGTGTGTGTGTGTGTGTGTGTGTGTGTGTGTGTGTGTGTGTGTGTGTGTGTGTGTGTGTGTGTTTGTGTGTGTGTGTGTGTGTGTGTGTGTGTGTGTGTGTATGCAGTCGCATGAACATGTACACAGAAGGTGTAGTTCTCAACTGTCCCTGATTTTTTTTGCCTGATATATATGGACAGTTCCTCATAAAATGTATGGGTTTCTGGCAAAGTGTTGTGGATTGCAGTCACTAAATAAAGACAAACATATTCAGACAGCCTAATTTTTCAGAAAATGCCTAATAATGCAAATATTATTCTACCAACTGTTTAAGTGTATAAGAGAAATATTTAAACTATGTTCATGATTTTAATTTTATATCTCTGACTCTTGAGATAAGAAGTTGAAAGGAAAGAAGGTACTGTCAAATGGGTTGCACTATAATGTTAAGATAACAGCAGGCTGAGATACATTTCATTGAGATAAAATTCATACAACAAAAGAAAAAGGAGGTTCAAGGAGGCATGAAGGATTTTCAGTATAACTATGTTTTTCCTTGACCCAAGGAGAGGTCACCAGAAAATAATGCTAAACAACTGAGTGAAGCAGTCTCAGATGATGGTGAGGGAGTCAATGCTGAATCTATTATGGTGACTCCCAACCATAATGAGTATTCCACTCCCATGACCAATGCATCTGTTTATGGTACACCACAGGGGGCAGGCTGTCTGAAAATGAGGTGGTGCAGCAAGCTGATAAGGTTGACATAGTACCTGTTGTTGTGTCTTTCGGCTTTTCCTGGTTAGGGGTCGCCACAGTGGAAATCCGGTCCACTAATGATTGGTAGTTGATTTTTACGTGCTGTGTTACCAGCCCTGATGCACAACCTTCAAAGAAGGTACGCCCATTCACACATGTCTCCACGCAGAAGACGCTCTAGCTGAGAATCGAACCAGACAGCGGCTTACTGTGAGGCGACAACGCTACCGCAGCACCACCACCGCAGTGACATACCTGTTGTTCGCCGTAAAACAACTGTTTCTAATGGTGGGCAGGGTTTTCTTATGTTGCCTCTTCCCTTTCGTGTACAGGTAGGGTGTCAAAACTAAATTTCACAGCAAGGGAAGAACCAAGAGAAAGCAGTCACTTGAAGAAACCAATTATCCAACCATAAAAAAGATATGGTAAAGGACAAAGAACAATTAGTTAGGAATATATTGAACAGGAGTCTGTCAACAGCTGACTATCAGGTCCTTAATAAGGGCCCATTTTTATACCTGCTCACCAAGTGGACTTGGCTCACACCATTGTTGATTTAAAGTTTTTTTATTAGAATGTTGATGCTTAAGTTAATATTTGATAAACAGACAGATGTTACTGTAGACACAGATGTATTTAGAAAGCCCAGTGCAGACACACCTCAGAACCACCCCTGTATTAGAAGTGATTAGTTGGGTCTGTGAAGGAAAAATATATAATTTGCTGTGCAGTAATATGAGACCTAGATTTAAGGAAGAGAGGGAAGCTTTGAAGAGACTGCATATGGATAGATCACTAGTCACCAGACCTGATAAGGGTGGTTCTGTGGTTGTGATATTTAGGACATTCTATTTTATGAAGATGAATGAAATGTTACAAGATAATAGTACATACAAAGTCATTGAAAATAGTACAATAACCTTGATGTCCTAAAAAAATAGCTTCATTAAGTTACTGTGCAATTGCTGGCATAATCACTAAAGAACTGTTCCAATATTTTATGGTTGAGAATCCATTAATTACCATATTGCAGGGAATGCCAAAAATTCATAAGGACCCATTGACACCCCCATTTAGACCTATAGTGTCAAGAAGAGGGTGGGTCAATGAGACATTATCAATATATATTGAGAAACAGTTGGGACTTGTTTTAGATCAGTATGGAGTAGTATTAAGTGACAGTAAACATTTTTTTGCAAGATGTATACAATAATCTTAAAGAAAGTGACAATAGAATACCCACATTAGATGTTCAGTCTTTTTTTGACTGTGATTCTGAATTTGGAGGGCATACAGATGGTGAATGAGTTTCTACAGGTGAACAGCACTTATTTTATTGATAAGATAGAATTTTTTGCTTGAGTTGGTATTAGGACATTTTTATTTTTGATGGGGCATACTACCTACAGACTACTGGCATAGCTATGGGCACTTATTGTGCCAATAGCTATGCCAACATACTGATGAGCCAATGGGAAAGCATTTATGTCATGGGTGATGGACAGTACAAATATAGAGAGTTCTCTAAATTACATTGAAGGGAGACTCAAAGAGGAAGAATTCCAAAAATAATTTCTGCTTAAACAGAATACATGGCTGCTTAACAAAATAGATGACTTAGAAAACAGGGAAAGGGGAAACAACATAAGGATCTTTGGTCTGCCTGAAAACACACTGAAGGAGAAGACATTATTTAATTCTTAACAACCTGGATTCCTGAATTTTTAGACTTGAAAGAGTGACTTTCATTTGGAATTGAAAGGACACACAGAACACTGAGGAAACTTGCTTCTAGCTCATCAAATACTCCACCTAGATCCATAGTTATAAAATTTCTTTCATTTCTGGACAAGGAAATAATATTACAATCTGCTTGGAGAACATCACCCTTAAAATACAATCAAAGCCTGATAAGGTTTGACAATGATTATTCTTCCAGAATACTAGAACAAGGGAAAAAAGTCTGGCCAATAATAAAACTGTTGAAACAAAATAACATTAAAGCACAGCTGGCCTTTCCAGCCAAGATAACAAATACTTTTTGCCAATGAGATGGGTACCTTTAATGACTTAGAAAAAGCTACTATATTCATCAAAAACAACAACATAGAGTGTCTATTTCAGATGAAATGGAATGGATGGCCCCTACTCTTAAAAGAATAAAAGGAAACAACTCCTTGGACTGATGCTAGAAAGAAGAAACAAAAAACAGATTCCAAGATAGCTGTCCCAAAACAATAACTCTTACAACTACATCTCTCAAAGTATCAACTGATATGGTACATCACTTGTCATCTGTTTTTATTTATAAAGGAGGGATTCTTAAACAACTGAGAAACAGTAATGATTTATTCAGAATGTTTAAAGAATCCAATAATTCTTCACAAACAAAGGTAGGTCAAGATGGGTTACTATTTACATTATATATATATATATATATATATATATATATATATATATATATATATAAAACAAACAAAGCAACATATAATACAAACATAGAAGTTTCTATTCCCCTATGTGAACTCACTGAAAACTTATCTTGTTCATTTTTCATTGATTTTACCAGTGGTGGCTGGTGACTTTAAGTTAAAGGAGGGCTGCAGGAGACAGCTGGATGGGTGGGGCCAATGGGATGGGGGTGTGGCCAAATAGAAAGGGGTGGGGCTATGCTAGAAACCACAACAACTGGAACTTCAATTAAATACGCTGCCCTGGGTGCCAAACCATCATTATGAGAGTCCAATCAAGACAAAATGAAGTGTAGAAGAAAAAATATTTCAATGCATGGGCTACATAACAGCTTACTTAATATCTAGATGGAAACAAAAAAGTTGTGAGGCATGAAAAAATAAATTACTTTTTAAATACATTACTGGAATACCAGTCAAAATCAAGTATAAAAAGACAAGCTCCTCCTTGCACTGCAGTTCTAATTATAATTTATATTAAGCTTTATAAAAGTACCAAGTAACATGCTGAAAGCAGCAATCTCTGTGATACCCCCATTTGTAAAAATGTTTCTTATCCAAAAAAGACCTGCTGCCTGACAACTATCTACTTGTTTCACGGGGAAAACATGATCAAAGTAAAAAATGAACAGCAAACAAGAAACAAGCTCAAGATAAATTGCTTGAAGGATTACTGCACAGGTTATGGACCACACATTATAGATTGGCATTCTGTTTAGTTTACAGTTTAAGCTGAAAAGATGTCTGCAAATCTCCAACAAATGTAATGAGCTTCTGAAAATACTTTAATCCTGTCCTTTATTACAAATACTGTCATATGCATTTCAATACCTAAGGCTTGTACATTATCTAGTTATGTAAATATTCTCTGCATGGCAACAACAAAAAGGCTTTCAGTGTTGGTAATTATTTAACAGTATACTTATTAAAGGTTACTTGCATCTTACAATTTCAGAGAAGCTTACCTGATGGTCATTAAAGCATTGCTACTTAAACACAGAGCAACAGGGAACTGTGACAGCATGCATTTTCTAAATAATAAGAAGCATAAATCAACAGTATAAAAATATGACAGAAAACCAGAACATTCTGCAAAATCAAGGACAGATGAAAAGCCACTGTCATGCTTGTGTCTAATTAGGATGGGGGAATATTCTGCACACACACTGCATAACTGCTCATTGCCTTGCTTGGACACATCCAGAGTCACTACATGGGGGAGTGGGGTGCAACAAGTATGTCACAATTTGAAATGTCTCTGGCTGACGGTGATGGCTCTGACACTCATACCTCTCAACCTCAGAGCAAAGAATCTGGACAAAGCCATACATAGAAGTGGGACAAAGGACAAAAATAAGGACAAATTTTAAATATTGCTCTTATAAACTTAGAAAGATAATAGAATAGTAGTAGGTCTTGCATTAGTATGAATTTTCTGAAGGGTATGAAATCTGAAACTCAAATGTGTCATTATTTTCTAACATCAGTCTCTAATGATTTGCCAGTAATTTGCCAGAAAACCACAATTTTATGAAAAACGGACCAAACGTGATGCAAAAATATAAAATTCCCACATAATACGTCTGGGAACCTTTCAAAGAAGGGAAACTTTTTTATATTAGTACTGTTAACTTGAGCAGCTGACAAAATAAGAGAATCTACATGCATTTCTGAAATAAAAGTAATCTATAACTCTGATCCTTACAGTTATTTATAATTGTAAATCCTCCACATTTTCTTCCAAAATTGCCATTTTTTGGAGGGATTATTAGAGGGACAGCAACATTTTTACCAAAATTGGGGACAGTTGAGAGGTTTGGATATTCCTAATTCTATAAAGCAATTTATTTGCAAGTTACCTCTCAACCTCTTAATGCAGGAAATCTGGACAAGGCCAAATATATCGGGGGAACACACAAACAATCTAAAAATTGCTCTTGTATAAACTTAAGACAGTTGATAGAATAACAGGTCTTGCTTTAGCATGCATTTTTCTGGAGGTTATGAAGTTGAAACTGAATGTCTGTCATTATTTAGTGACTTCATTCCTAAATGATTTGCCAGAAAACCACAAATTTTATGAGGAACAAACCAAAAATAAGAAGCAAAAAATCTATTCATTCTGCAAAAATCTGGACAGTTGAGAGGTGTAATTTAGCCAGGGCTATCTTTGAGTTTGCTGCCCTTCCCCCCTCACAAGATCATGGTCGAATGGAGCTAATGTGCATACTGCTTTACTTCTGAGATGATCTGGATTTCATTTGAAAGTTTTATTTTGCATTTTACACACAAACACTAATAGACATCTGGTAAATGAAGCAATGCAGTCTAACAATGAAAATAGACTTGGCATTAAAACTTCTCTGCTCTTGAAACTCCTCACATTCATTGAAACAGCATTGAAACCCACATTCAACGAAACTACATTTTGCCAGTGGCAGATAATGATTAACTTTGGGCTGTTTTCAAATCATAGGCCCCTTGCGCATGAAACATACATGTGCTCTTTGATAGACCTTCCTGATTGCATTAAATTATATTCCTTGCACAATACAGTACAGTTGTTAGAAGGCATTTTAAATTTATTGTTTTGAACATTTTTCCAGTAAACAATGAAACAAAATGCATGTACCAATAATGGCAAAACTGCCTAATTCAGAACATTTCCATCATAAAAGTCTACTCAAACTTCAACAGTCCACCAGTATCCGTAAATATGCACAATATCTGAATCAAAAGCAAGTACACTACTGGTTGTGCTATTAACAATGTAAGCAGACTCAGCATAAGCAGCACTAAACTTCTATTCGCCAGCAGCTTTCAGCTCCTTGTAAAGTCTAATCGACACTCAGATGTATCTCTGAACTTTGCAGCGCAAGAAATCTGGAAAAAGCCAAAATGTATTGGGCGGGGGGCAAAAGCCCAAAAACCAGGGACACATTTTAAAAATTGCTTGTATAATTTTGGAAAGTTGCTAGAATAAAATGCTGGGATACCACCATACATTTCACTGCAAAATCTTGAACCCAGGACCCTGTGCAAAACAGTCAGAGCAACATACCACTATGCCAAATCAGCTGTTTTGTGTGAAAAAGAAGAAGACTGAAACTGAAATGGATACCATTTAGTGAATTTTGTTCTCACCATAGCTGTCAACCTCTTAGCACAAAACACTTGAACAAAGCCAATAATGGGGGAATACAGCCCCCAAACATATTCATTGAATTGAGTTCTCACCATAGCTCTTAACCTTAGCACAAAAAACCTGGACAAAGCCAATAATGGGGGAATACAGTCTCAAAAATATGGACGAATTTCAAATATCCATCTTATAAACTTAGAAAATTGCTAGAATAAAAGGTTTCTGGTTACCATGTACTTTCTGAAGAATACAAAGTCTGAAATTCAAATGCCTGTCATTTTTATTTATTTAACATTTGTTAACCAGGAAAGTCTGATTTGCAACAAAAGCCAATTTTCAGCAGAGGCCCAGGGAGATAAAGTCCAGACACATGTCTTGTATGATAAGAGGACACCACAACAAACACACACAAACACAGGGAGGACATGCAGACTCCACTTAGAAGGCTCGGCAGCCAAGAATCAAACCAGAGAACCTGTAGCTGTCAGGCAACAATGCTACCACTGCACCATCAACTATGTAAGACAACAAAAATACAGAAACCACAGATTTTTATGAGGAACAGAACACAACAAATCTGAGGGGAAAATCTGCAAATTTTTAACAAATGGTGGTGGTTAGGGAATTCAGGCTGTTGTTACCTGCACACAAGGTACAGGGTTCAATCCTGACTACCCACCACCATGCATCCTGAGTTCTCTCTAGCCACCAGTATATAGCAACTGGAGCATTTCATACGCACACACATACACACTCACACAAACTGAAAACAACATTTGTTTCAGAGTTCCCTACCTGAAATGAGTCCAACATACACACATTGAAAACAGCTTTCTTTTCAGTTCCCTTCCTGAAATGAGTCCATCTGCAGCTCAATGAAGTCTAGTTCCTGAAACAAGTCCATCTGCAGCAGAAGCTAGTTCCTGTAACAGTCCTGCACAGCTAAATGTCTTCCTGGGAAGGTTTTCCCATGACAGCAGGCTCCAGCCTGTGGACGTTGCAGTCCAGACGTCTTCCGTTCTGTGCAGTCATCACCGCATAGTCGCCACATAGATGTCTGGGATGCAGGGCAGAGATGGCCTTTCCTCCTATCTGGACTGCTGACAAAGCAGTCTGGAGTTCCCAATTTGTGCAACCACACATGCGCGGAGTTCTGGGACTCGAGAAATATTTATTTTTTGTTCCTTTTTTTTCACAATTTTTTAAATTTTGTTTTTTGTCTTTCCACAGCTGGGGGTCTGCAGTCCTATAGCACGAGCCACCCCCGGATTTTACTTATAATAATTTAAGTAATTAATTAAATAATTCAACAAGGTACCATTCATCAGAGTTCAGACTCAAATGTAACAAATTAACATTATATATAATAGCAGTGACAGTAGAGTGTTTTGAAAAAAAAATGCTGTCATGGTGACTGATGCCTTCTTCCGTTAAAGTATGATTTAGAAATGTCATGTATATCCTGGTTAAATAATAGTAGCAAGCTCTTAGTACAAATGTCATCATTATTCTGTCTAAATATAGTTAATATCAATTATGGCAGGTATCACAGCTAGGCGTGCTGTTTGATCAGTCCTGATATGGTGTGCATAGATGCAGCTGTGTCTGGCAGCTGGCACAAATGTCATTATTATTCTGTATAAACATAGTTAATATGAATTATGGCAGGTATCATAGCTTTGAGTGCTGTTTGATCAATCCTGATATGGTGTGCATGGATGCAGCCGTGTCTGGCAGCTAGTACAAATGTGATTATTATTCTTTCTAAACATAATTAATATCAATTATGGCAGGTATCATAGCTTTGAGTGCTATTTGATTAAGCCTGACATGGTGTATGTGGATGCAGCTGTGTCTAGCAGCTGTTATATGTTGTCATTTTCATCTCTGGGAAGCAGTGGGTTGCAGTTTGTGATTGAGGCTTACTGATGCTTGTGTATTAGCAAGAGACATTTGATGTTTTAGCATGGATCCAGGGGAAGGGGGTGGATAGAACTGTGATTTGGGATATTTTGGCAGAGAATGGTTTGTTCATCCATCTGCTGAGTGAGAGGTGGGAGGGCTGGAGGAGTGTGTTGTCTCTTGTTGTGGTGGCTTGTTGGGAGTTTTTTTTTTTTTGATGTTTGCTCTCTGTTCTTTTCCTGGCTGCTGCCTTACTAAAAGGGAGGGAATTTAGGCTTGAAGTTGTAGTGAAGTGAAGCTTTGCTTCAGGTGCATCGTGAGCCTCTAGTATGCAGTTGCTATGGTAATGGAGACAGAGTGACGATAATGCTTAATGGCTCTGAGGATACAGTGCTAGAGAGTCATTAGATTTCCTTCGTGGAAATATCTGTGGGAATAGAAATTGTGTTGAGTTGTTCACTGGAAGAGTGGCCACTGCATGGAACAGACTGGTAAAATGGAAAAGGACAAATATTGGTTTGGATACTTTAAGAACATCTAGTAAACACACCACATGAACTAGTGAATGGTATTCTGGCAAAACTGGATGGGCATTGTTTCCCGTGCTTGAAGTACTGATATGTGTGTATGTAAAAATGGAAATATAACAAATAAGAAACTAGAGGGGTCTCATCATTTAAAGTCTACGGACTGTATAAACATGCTTGAAAGGAGCTAATAATAAGAACAAACATTCAGCTTGTGGTCTGTCATATAACTAAGCAACAGCCAAAAAAAACACACACACACACACAATAGTTATGTAATGTATTATTTTACTAACTCTAGACATAAAATACATAATCCTCATATAAGATAAAGCAGTCTGATGAATTTAAATATTAAAGACAGGATTTAATAACATGGGCTTGTGTATGATAGCACTACTGTCTTAACTTGTCATAAATGACATAGACTACATTGAACATCAAGGGGAAGCATGATGATTTTCTAATATAAGTAAATATGCATAAAAAGTCATGCAACTGCTTTAACTTGAATTGTAGTTTTTGTATCTCATCTTGAACATATATAATACTTAAGTGGTTACCAAGGTAACTAATGTTTTATAAATGACATCAAACTGACAAAGTTGTTCAAGAGAAACAACAGAAGCCTGAACTTGAAATATCACAGAATGTAACGATCATATTCTGAACAAATAGTATTAAATTGACAATAGACACTCAGTTTAATATCAAGGGCTTAAGTATAATAACACTACTGTTTTAACTTGTCATAATTGACATACAATATATTGAACATGAAGGGGAAGCATGATGATTTTCTCATCTAAGTAAATGTGCATAACAAGTCATATAATTGTTTTAACTTGAATTGTGGTTTTGTAATATATCTTGACCATACAAAATACTTAAGATGTTAGCAAGGTAAGTAATGTTTCATACATGACATCAAATTGACTAAGTTGTTCAATGGAAACAATAGAAGCTTGAACTAGGAATGTCACAGGATGTAACAATCACATTCTGAACAAATAGTATTAAATTGACAATAATCACTCAGTTCAACCTTTGCTAATTATACAAAATAGAATGTTGCCATGTAAATCTAAAAACTTTCAGTATATGCCATAAAATGGCAATTTATGAATATGGAAAGGGAACTTGTAATCATTAATCACAATAAGTGAATCTGTTGTTTTTAACCTATAATTTCACTCATTTTATAATAAGAAATGACTGATATGAAAATCCTTATGTGTATGAAACAGGGGGAAGAGGGATGCACTGATAATTAAAATGCACTAACTTTCATTTTATTTATTTTTTTATTTATCATTTGTTGACCGGGAAAGTCCGACTAGGTTCCACAGAGCCTGTTTTCAGCGGAGGCCCGGGGAGAAATTCTCCAGATGCATGTCTTTGGAATGTGGGAGGAAACCGGAGTACCCGGAGGAAACCCACGCGAACACAGGGAGAACATGCAAACTCCACACAGGAGGCACCCCAGCCGAGAATCGAACCGGAGAACCTCTTGCTGTGAGGTGACAATGTTAACCACTGCACCAATGTTTACATAAAACAAACTTGATGCTTTAAGTAAGTTAGCAACAAACAAAATGATGACTTAAATGCCGGAAAACAATGAAATATAACTTCTGATATATTTGGTAAAATACATTGTTATATAAACATTAGGTATAAATATTATTACCATCTATTTATATTAAGTAATAAGTTTTGAAACACTTCATCAATAAGGGTGAATATGTTAAATAACTGTGCGCTATAATCTTTTACTGAGGTTTTACATATGATGCATCCTACTTTACTATGATTGAATTGTCACCTATCATTCATCATCATCATCTTCTTTTGGCTGTTCCCATTAGGGGTCGCCACAGCGGATCATCTGTTTCCATTTCTTCCTGTCCTTTGCATCATGCTCTTTCAAACCAACCGCCTGCATGTCCTCTCTCACCACATCCATAAACCTTATCTTAGGCCTTCCTCTTTTCCTCTTACCTGGCAGCTCCATCCTTAGCATCCTTTTCTCAGCATCCCTCCTCAGCACATGTCCAAACCAATGCAATCTCACCTCTCTTGCTTTGTCTCCAAACTGTCCAACCTGAGCTGACCCTCTAATATACTGATTCCTAATCCTGTCCATCCTAGTCACACCCAGTGCAAATCTTAACATCTTTAACTCTGCCACATCCAGCTATGACTCCTGCCTTTTAGTCAATGCCACCGTCTCCAACCCATATAACATAGCTGGTGTCACTACCCTCTTGTAGACCTTCCCTTTCACTCTTACTGGTACCCGTCTGTCAAAAATCACTCTTCTCCACCCATTTCACCCTGCCTGTACTTTCTTCTTCACCTCTCTTCTACACTCACCATTACTCTGAACTGTTGTTCCCAAGTACTTAAACTCAACCACCTTTACCAACTCTACTCCCTGCATCCTCAACATTCCTCTGCCCTCCCTCTCATTTACACACATATATTCTGTTTTAACCCTGCTGACCTTCATTCCTCTCCTCTCTAAAGCATATTTCCACCTCTCCAGGGTCTCCGCAACCTGGTCCCTACTCTCACTACATATCACAATGTCATCTGCAAACATCATAGTCCATGGGGCCTTCTGTCTGATCTCATCTGTCAACCTGTCCATCACCACTGCAAATAAGAAAGGGCTCAGAGCTGATCCTTGATGTAATTCCACCTCCACTTTAAATGTATCTGTCACTCCCACCTCAGTCCTCACCAATGTCACACTACCCTCGTACATATCCTGTACCACTCTTACATACTTCTCTAACACTCCTGACTTCCTCATACAATACCACAACTCCTGTCTAGGCACCCTGTCATATGCTTTCTCTAAGTTCACAAAGACAGAATGCAACTCCTTCTGGCCTTCTCTGTATTTCTCCAACAACACTCTCAGAGCAAATATTGCATCTGTAGTGCTCTTTCCTGGCATGAAACCATACTGCTGATCACTAATCATCATCGCTCTTCTTAACCTAGTTTCCACTACTCTTTCCCATAACTTCAAGCTGTGACTGATCAATTTTATCCCTCTGTAGTTACTGCAGCTCTGCACATCACCCTTATTCTTAAAGATAGGTACCAAAACACTTTTTCTCCACTCCTCAGGCATCCTCTGACTTTCCAAAATTTTATTAAACAATCTGGTTAAAAAAATTCCACTGCCATTTCTCCTAAGCACCTCCATGCTTCCACTGGTATGTCATCTGGGCCAACAGCCTTTCCATTCTTCATCCACTTCATAGCTGTCCTTACTTCCTCCTTGCTAATCTGTTTCACTTCTGATTCACTATCCCCACATCATCCAACCTTCTCTCCCTCTCATTCTCTTCATTCATCAGGCCTTCAAAGTACTCTTTCCATCTACTCAACACACTCTCCTCATGTGTGAGTACGTTTCCCTCACTGTCCATTATCACCCTTACCTGCTGCACATCTTTCCCAGCTCTATCCCTCTGTCTAGCCAATCAGTACAGGTCCTTTTCTCCCTCTTTAGTGTCCAATCTCTCAGAAAACTCTCCATATGCCTTATCCTTAGCCTTCGCCACCTCTCTCTTTGCCATGCGCCTCATCTCCTTATACTCATGTCTACTTTCTTCATCTCTTTGACAATCCCACTTCTTCTTCACCAGCCTATTCCTCTGTATACTCTCCTGTACTTCCTCATTCCACCACCAGGTATACTTGTCCTCCTTCCCCTGTCCAGATGTCACACCAAGCACCTTTCTAGCAGTCTCCCTTACTAGCTCTGCTGAAGTTACCCAGCTATTCGGTAACTCTTCACTGCCTCCCAGTGCCTGTCTTAACTCTTCCCTGAACTCCACCTCACAATCACCCTTTTTTAACTTCCACCATTTAATCCTTGGCACTGATGTCACACTCCTACTCCTCTTCTTGATCACCAATGTCATCCTACAGACCACCATTCTATGCTGCTTCACTACACTTTCCCCTGTCACCACTTTACAGTCTCTAATCTCCTTCAGACTGGCCCTCCTACATAGGATATAATCCATGTGTGTGCATCTTCCTCCACTCTTGTACGTCACCCTATGCTCCTCCCTCTTCTTAAAATACGTATTCACCACAGCCATGTCCATCCTTTTCGCAAAATCCACAATCATCTCACCTTCTGCATTTCTCTCCTTAATACCATACCTACCCATCATTTCCTCATCCCCTCTGTTCACTTCACCAACATGCCCATTGAAGTCCGTTCCAATCACCAGTCTCTCAACCTTGGGTACACACACCACCACTTCATCCAACTCACTACAACAATTTTCTTTCTCATCCATTGCACACCCAACTTGTGGAGCATATGTACTAACAACATTCATCATTACACCATCAATTTCAAGCTTCATAAACATCACTCTATCAGACACTCTCTTCACCTCCAAAACACTCTTGGCATACTGTTCCTTGAAGATAACCCCTACCCCATTTCTCCTGTCATCCACACCATGATAGAACAATTTGAACCCACCTCCTATACACCTAGCCTTACTTCCCTTCCATCTGGTCTCCTGCACACACAATATATCAACCTTCCTTCTCTCCATCATATCAGCTAGCTCTCTCTCTATACCAGTCATACTGCCAACATTCAAAGTTCCTACCCTCACTACTACACTCCTAACCTTTCTCCTCTCTTCCTTCCTTCAGGCATGCCTTCCCCCTCCTTTTCTCCTTCGGCCAACAGTAGCCCAATTTCCGCCAGCACCCTGTTGGCTAACAGTACTGGTGACGGTTGTTGTTTACCCGGGCCTCAATCAATCTGGTATGGAAATATGAAATGTTCTCCACATTAGTAATTTGGCAGTGGTTTTACGCTGGATGCGCTTCCTGATGCAACCCTCCCCATTTATCCGGGCTTGAGACCGGCACAAAGAAATGCACTGGCTTGTGCATCCCCAGTGGCTGGGTTATCTATCATTCATGTAAATATAAATTGCTTATACAATAAGTAGACATTTATATTGTATTATAATTCTATCGAATCTACAATAGTACTATATCTGTTCAAAATAATATAAATATTGTTTATTCCTATTACAAATATTCTCCATATGATAATTGAATTTATGGAGCTCATATGTTCTGGATTGTCAAGATATGAGTGATAATCTGATGGACTTAGGTTTATCTATCAGATTAGGAATGATTTTCATTCCATGGCTAGTGTGGATCTTAGTTTTGTTAACATTTATTAGTTTAAATTTGAAATTTCACAAACACATTTTTAGTATGCCTGACCAAACATTACTTTATTGGTAAACACTCAAAGTATAAAACTGATAATTTCCTTTAAAAGCTCAAACATATACTTTATAGTTATCAGAGGAAAATGTTTAATAGTCACAATAAAACAAAAAAGTGTATAGTCTAAATAACCTAAGATGGATTTAACTTTACTATCTTAAAATACCAATGGCTTAAACAATCCTAGCAAGAGATCAAATCTACTGAAATATTTAAAACTGAACAAAGCACAAATTGTCTTCCTTCAAGAAACTCATTTCAAAACAAATGACAATTACAAATGGAATCCTAAGGAATATATGATATTGGCACAATCCACTTATAAGACAGAGAAAAAAAGGGGTAACAATTTTATGGAAAACAAATGTGATTAACCCATAAATCATTTATAAGTATGAAAATAAAGAAGGCCTTATGGCATTCATAATAGTTAAATATAATAACAAAATGTGGACCCTAGCCAATCTGTACTGGTTCCCAGGCATTGGATCAGGAACTGTTAAAAAAACACTTGGATTCCATTTCCAATAATTATAAAGGCAACTTAATATTAGGAAGCGATTTTATTTCATATTTCTGAAACTGCAAATAAAAGATCACTGCATACATCTGCTGTATCAAAAGCAATAAACAAGTGGGTAGAATAATTTCATCTTGTAGATACTTTCAAATTTAAAGAACATAAATCTGTGTTGTTTTCCCATCAAGATCACAGATTTGGTACCCAAACTAGAATAGATAAAATATTTGCTGCCAGTGACTTACACTCTAAACTCATTAATTTCTCAATTACTCCCTGCCCCTTTTCAGACTACAATTCATTGATACTAAAACTTAAAAATGGGTACAAACCATTAATCTTTAACTCCAGAATTCCAGCATATATAACTACAATTAAAGAATTCATACCCTGGTTATTATCTGAATTACAGTTATTCTTAGATATTAATTACACCACAGAGATAAATAAAATAATGATATGGGACTCATTAAAAGCTTGCATATATGGTAAAACCCTAACTTGGATTAAAAAAAAATCAGAGAATGGGATTCTGAATTATTAGATCTACAATCCAAACTTTTGTCAATAAAAGCTGAAAAATATCAAAATCATTTGGAGATGAAAAAGAAAGTAGAAGTATTAAACAATAAATACAATGAAATTCTAACACATAAAAACTAGCTTAGCTTTAGAAAAATTAAAAATTAATATTGTGGTCACTTCTCCCAAATATCTACATAATTTATCCACAAGAATCAAAATACAATCAAAAGCTAATAACATTAAAAGTATCTTCGATAAAAAGAAAGAGAAAAATGTCTCGGATATAGGTGACATTCTTGATGCCTATAAAAATCAGTATATGGAACATTTCCAAAAAGAAAATATACATATCGATCAATTAAATCTAGATGAACAATGTTCTAATATAAAAAAATACCAGAAAAATTAAAACAAGATCTGCAAGCACCCATATCCTACAAAGAAATTACAGATACAATAAAAGAGGGTTAAAATTATAAAGCTCCAGTTATAGATGGCATAATTATGGAAATATATAAACTTTTTCCTTCAAAGATACTATCCCTCTTCCATAAAACTATATTAGAAATTCAGTCACAAGCTTTAATACCACCCTCTTGGAGATATTCCTTAATCACACCAATCCTAAAGGAAAACAAATCCCCAAACCTCTGTACCTCATATAGACCTATATCATTATTAAATGATGACTATAAGATATTTATGACAATATTAACTAACTGAATGAAAATACCACTATCTAAAACAATAAATAATGATCAAACTGGATTTATACATCATAGACAAACACGGCAATATTAAAAGGATAATTTCTCTTATAGATTATGTTAATAAAGAAAATAAAGAAACAGTCATAATTGGCTTAGATATATTAAAAGCCTTTGATTCCCTAAATTGGGACTATTTATTCAAAATGCTGGTGTTATTTGAATTTCCTCCTTCCTTTGTTCATCTATTAAAGAATATATATACTAATAATTTAGTGTATGTTAAACTAGGTCCTTTCACCTCTGAATCTGTACATATAACAAAGGGTACTAAACAAGGATGTTCCATGCCACTGATTCTGTTTGCGTTGGCTATTGAAATATTGGCAGATTCAATATGTAACAATACAAAAATCAAAGGAGTAGATGTTTATGAACAACACAATTCTAAAGTAATGCTCTTTGCTGATGACATATTATTAACATTATCCAATACAAAAGAGACATTAGAAGAATTAGATATTTTAATTGACACATTTTATAGGACTTCAGGACTCCATTTCAATAAATCAAAATCAAAAGTTTTATTTTTAAATAAAAAAGAATTGCAGATGGAAGGGGAATCACATTATAGGGAAACAAGAATCTACCATAAAATATCTAGGAATTGAGTTATGCAAGGATAATAATGAACTGGTCTCAAAAAACTGCAATAATATCATCAATACAATTAAAATCTCTGTGGAAAAGTGGAACAAAATAATATTAACATTTGAAGATAGACTACAGTTAATAAAAATGGTTTTACTACCCAAGATTCTATATATAGCTTTGGCAATATAACTGTTACCAGAAAGGAATATACTTAAAGAAATAAACTCATGTCTAATAAAATTTTTATGGTTTCCCAAAAGAAACAGAATAGATTTAATACATCATATTAAACCATGGAAACAGGGAGGATTAAACTTTCCTGATATAGAAACATATATAAAAGCATCAATATCTAAAACAATCTCAGATTGGATAAGTCCAAATTATTCTGCAAATTGGAAAGAATCACTAACTGTAATATCAATAAATGAGTTTGATTTACAAAAAAATTCAAATAACAGATAAAAACAATTTGCCATGGCACATATGTATTAGTATGCAATATAACATAACTAAGCCCACTAAAACTCATATGATTAATTATTACATTGACTCATTTTGGAAAATTATTAATGCAAATATAGATTTAAAAATCTGGTTTGATCTTTTAACACCATTCATAGTTACAAAGAACTATCCACATAAAATATACAGAGAAGTAATTAATTCCTGGGAGCAGAAAGGATTTGTTTGTTGGTTTCAATGTATCAAAGAACTAAAAGTTTTGGATATGCAAATAATAGAAACAACATACAAAATTCCACAACAAGAGTGGCTAACTATGCAAAGCATTCTGACATATTCACAAGATTAATGCAGAATAATTAGTAATTCTTCATTTAAAGAAATACCTAAACTTACAAAATACCTATATGAAATCATATATAATGATTATGACATTGGAAATAGTATTTTGAAATTTTACAAGATATTGATAAATTATAAAACAACATCCATATCTTCATATTGGAATTATATAACAAAAGGGCACTCATTACAGCTAACTGAAGTATTTAAATCAAATATTTTATTATCAATAAGCCATAAATCCTTTACACAAAACTGGAAAGTTTTTAATTGGAAATGCTTGCACAGAGCATTCTTAACTCCAGATAGAATCACTAAAATTAATTCTTCCACAAAGGGAATATGTTGGAGGTGTGAGCAAATTCACAATTCAGATTGGGATCACATTTTTTTCGACTGTGTTATAATTAATTCATTTTGGAATGGTATCAAAAACTTTTTACAAGCTTTATTTAATGAATAGTTTAACTTATCTAAAGCTCTAGTATTATTAAATGTGTATGAAGGTCCTCATTTGAATGAGTCAAATATGTATCTAGTATGGACAATATTTGCAATCTCAAGGAAGTGTATAAGAAGATGGAATACCAACACAATACCGACTTTGAAAGACCATCACAGCATTATTGGAAATTAAAATTAAGGAATTAAGGATTCATCCTAAGCCATTTATTAACAATCCATGAAAAAAAAATCTTATCATTGATTGATACTTTACAATAACTAAACAGATACACTCTGATAACTGGATTGTTATACCTATAAAGTAATTGTATATATTGAGCTCTGTTATAGTGTCATGCTGAAAATAGTGTACATAGTTATTAAGATGTTATATACAAATACTATGGAATTTATTCAACTGTATTTGAAAAATATTTTTTTTTCAGGAAGAAAATGCTTGGAAATACCAAAATCATTATATTAACAACTTTTCTAATTATATAAAAATAATATTTAAAACCTATTCCTGATTTTGGGTATTTCTTGAACAAGGAGATTGAGAAAACAATGAATAACTGCAATAGATTATACAACATGGTTCTGACAGTAGTGAGTTGGAATTATTTCTGGGGTATTATTTATGTATCAATTCACACATTTGGTCTCTCTCTCTTTCTCACACACACACACACACACACACATATATATATATATATATATATATATATATATATATATATATATATATATATATATATATATATATATAAAGCACACAGTCATACAACTAGCTTTAATTGATAGTCACATTCTTGTGTGCTTGGGCATGTGGAGGGTGTCTTCAGCTGTTCCCAATTTTGCCACATATTAGTTCCTTATAAAATTTATGGTTTTCTATCCAAGTGCTGTGGATTATAATCACCAAATAATGACAAATGTGATATTCAGACTTAATATGTTCCCTAATACAAAATATGTTACTGGAAACGTTCCAAGTATATAAGAGAAATATTTGAAATCTGTTTCTGATTTTGGATCAGTCTCCAATTCCTGAGCTAAGTGGTTATGCGATCATGGGGTATGCAATGGATTATACTGTAGGACTCTCACAGTAGTGAGCTAGACTAAATGTGTAGGTCATTATTTGAGTAGCTATTCATTCATTTTATCACAAACAGCTGAGGTGTACATAGTCATTCAAGGGGGTTGTAATTGATGGTCTTGTGTGTGTGTGTGTGTGTGTGTGTGTGTGTGTGTGTGTGTGTGTGTGTGTGTGTGTGTGTGTGTGTTTGTGTGTGTGCAAAATTGGTTCTTGTTTTTCAGAGTAGCTGTGGTAGAAAAGAAGGAATTGATGGTAGTGTCATCATGTGTGTCACATTCTTTGGGTACAATCCTTGGTGTCCTTGTTTTGTTGACAGTTAACAGGGTGTTTATTATCTAGTTATGAATAAAATGGGCAACATGAAGTCTACAAGTTTAATGTTAATACTTGAACTTTGAATACTTTTTTTTAATGTACCTTGTATTTTGCAGCGGGTCTATATTAAATCAGCAAACAGTGATTTATCGACCCCATGTGAGCAAAAGCTTACAATCCCGAACACTTAGAACAGTGATTTTTTTCCCAGGGGAAAAAAATTGCTGTTACAAGAAAGAAAAAAAATAAATAAAACATTACATAAGGTGGGTGGATTCGCCCCCCCCATATGAGGGGGCTGTACCCCCCCACAACCCCCCTACTTAAAAATACCAACTCTGAGATTGCACTATAGTGACAAAAATGGCAAAATAATGAAGGCAGCCAAGCTATTTCTTTCCCAGGGAAAGAATTTGCTTATATGCCATTTCGGTATTTTGCCGTTTCGTGCTTTCGAGTTAGATCAAGATGCATTTGAAAGAATGTGTCTTCGATCATATAATAGGGAACTTTTTTCAGAAACTAGTTGTAAAATGCATTGCATTAGG
Organism: Protopterus annectens; assembly: GCF_019279795.1. Lineage (NCBI taxonomy): Eukaryota > Metazoa > Chordata > Ceratodontiformes > Protopteridae > Protopterus > Protopterus annectens. Next base: position 936,805,751 of record NC_056728.1, on the reverse strand, counting down.
TTCTTTGCTCATGGGTTCATAGTTAAGTACTAGACTAGCTGCCCTTGTTGGCCATTTTAAGCCTAGCCAATTTCTTTCAAAGATAAGAATCAACCCTGTACATTGTACCTGTGAGATAAAAACCTTACTAATTATGCCAACCCCCACTGTAACATTGGGCTACAGCAGTGTCTGTCTGTCAGTATGAGCAGATGAACACTTCTAAGATCTGTTGATAATCTGCTTCCTGAGTGCAGGGTTTGATTCCCTCAGTCTTCTTTTGTCTGCCATTCATCTCTATCTCAATCATTTCACCATACAGTGCTCCTGGACAGCCCCTGAAAAGTGACACATGTCAAGTAGACTGTCCCAAGTTGTTACAGGTTCATAGGTGTGTACTGGGGCCTTTACAAGCCTAACCATAGGATTTCCCTTGCATAGTGCCACCCGACCTTAGTTCCCAGTGCATCTGTCGAGTAGAGCCACTGGAGTTATCCCCGGGGTGAATTTTCTGTTTCCCATCCACTCATCAAGATTTCTCTTGAAGAGGGTCAGCAAGGTGCTCTGCTTGACATGTATGGGAACTCTATTCCATAGCATGGGCAGTCTCTGGGTTATGGGCAATCTGTGGGTTATGAATTTGTCCCTCCAGCATGTTCTGTTAATTGTGGTAATGAGGTTGAGGTCTCTGGAGCGTGTGGTGCAATGGGATTGGGATTTATTTAGATGTAGCATTTCTAACAGAGCTGAGTCAGACATGGCTTTGTAAGAGATCACATCTAAGTAGGCAATATGAGACAGAGAATAGTTGGAGATTTTTGAATCTGTCTATATAGGACAAGTGTTTAAGGCCTAGGATCCTCTTTGTGAGGTACTTTTGTGGCCTTTCTAGTTGTTCAGGTATTTAGTCAGGTGCATGCCAAATGGGGCATTGTACTCAATGACTGGCCTAATGAGGAAAGAGTAGAGGGAGACAATGACCTCTTTCTTCCTGGATGCAAAACTCTTAGTAATGAGATGTGCCACATAGAAGGACTTTCTGACCACAGTGGCAATGTGGTCATCAAAAGAGAGGTTGCTGTCAACCTATGTTCCCAGATGTCTTATATAAATAAATAATAAATAAATAAACAAGCATCCCACTATACCCTATTCAAAGTAACCACTTCATAGGTACAGTCCTTATATTTAACAAAACCCACAACTGATGCATAAAAGCATGCTCTGAACTGAGCCAAGTAAAAGCTTTTGAACTGCTAGAGGCTATAGCATGAAGAGCATTTCGGCATATTTTCATCAGTATTAGAAAGTACTCGAATGATACTTGCTTTTGTTGCAACATTTCTTGTCATCTTGTACAAATAAAAATGGAGTTGATTATTTTTCGGCATAGCAATAAGTAATGTTGCAGATTCACATTCACATTATTTTTTGGTTGGGTGTGCTTGCTGCATGAAGTCTACTTGCCCTCCCTGTGTGAACTAAGCTTACATGCTCTCTTTGCATCTGAGCTTTTTGCCAGGTGCTCTAGTTTTTACTCACATCCCTAAGATGTGTCTTAACTGAGTAGGTCGATATGCAGTGCATGCATGCGTACCTGTCTCTGTCTCGGGCACCTGAATGGGGAGGATGCTCTTGATCAGTCAGTCCTTCCCCAGGCAGAAACCCTGCAGCTCAAATATTAAACAATAATGGATGTTTACTATGCAGAAGAGTAGCTGCTGTTTGGTAGTAACAGTATGAACGATGACGACAGATGACAAATGTCACAAGTTAAAATTAAAGCACTGCAAGCTTATTAAGTTTGCGTGTTAGGATCCTGTGAAAGAGTTATGCATTTTAAGAGTTAAATCTTTCAGAGTATTGCAACTCAAAATCAATGCTGCAATGTTTAGTTCTAAAATAGTCGACCTATTTAATTACTCTGATGGCAATGAATCTGTTACCCATATTACCTTCTCATATATGTTATTTATCAGAGTGACACAAATTTGCTATGTCTCCTATGCCTGATTATTAATTATGGCAATAGCATGTGCCTTGTCCCTATCAGATGAGAGGCATCCATTGTCTTCAGAATCATACTAACACATGTTATTCAAGTGGCTTATGTTTCTGTTTTAGCAATATTACTTAAATATAACATTCAATTAGTAAATGAGAAAAGGATGTAGTATGTTGTACTCTCTAAGAATGCCACCAGCTGCAGTTACAAGCAACACTTTTTCTACACTGAGGATGGAAGTCTCTTTCAGTCCTAGGATCATAGGATCATAGGAGGTTACTAGACTATTGACCATGAGGCCCTTATAAGCCTAGCCAAGAGTTTAGCCTATGTTAGGCAAATCAGCACCTGATGCCCCTGTCCAGCAGAGACATGGGGGGAATCCCAGGGGTATATTTTATGTTTCCCATCCAGCTATCTAGGCTGTGCTTAAAAAGAGGTAAAGAGGTACTCTGCTCGATGTAGAGAGGGAGTCTATTCCATAGATGGGGGAGTCTCTGGGACACAAATCTGTCCCACCAACAAGTCTTGTTAATGTCACAGACCAGGTTGAGGCCAAGCATGCAGGTTACTTGAGTAGAGCTTGATGAGCAGATATGCAGCAGTCCCATCAAGTTGTCCGTGATTTCTCTGTATGCCCGACAGAGGTCACCTCTGAGGAGTCTGTATGAAACTGAGTAGAGGGATAGGGCTTTTAGCCTATCTGGCTATGGTAGATGTTTGAGGCCCTGGATTCTCCTGTTGAGGAACCTCTATGTCTCTCCAGCTGCTGCATGTGCTTTGTGAGGTACATGTGTAATGGGGCACTGGATGCAATAATGGGCCTTATAATGGAAGAATACAGGGATGTTATGACCTCCTTGTCCCTGGATGAGATACTCTTACTTCAGATGTGGGCCATGTAGAAGGCTTTCCATATAACGGAAGCAACACGGTGGTCATAAGTCAGGTTGCTATCAACCTAGGTGCACAAATCCTTCACGACTGATTGCATGTTTAGGACATTGTTATTAATGTGATAATTTGTGGGGACGCCACTTTCCCCAAAGGGGATGATGATGCAATTTTTAGTATTAAGCTTGAGGCCATGTTTCTTGCATCAGTCATTTGTCTGAGTGAGACCCTCTTCGAGGATGTCCACATCACTAGGGGAACTGATGACAGCACCCAGCTTGCAGTCATCTGCAAACATGGTCAGCCATAGCCCACTGGTTTTGGCCTGCACCTCAGAAAAATATATCCCAAATAACAGAACCTTCAAGACTGAACCCTGGGTATGCAGCTTGTTATGGGTCGACTGCTTGAGGTGGCTTCCCCTATTTTGACTACATGGGTTCTATCAGTGAGACAGTTTTCTATCCATCTGGTAACATATGGATTGATGCCTAGTTGTGAGAGTTTATCTATTATGCCTGAGTGGGGAATAGTGTCAAAGGCTTTGGCCAGGTCAAGGTAGGCAGTGTGCACCATCTTGCCCTCATCCATGGCTTTGGACACTGTCTCAAAGAAGTCGACCAAATTTAGCAGACATGGCCTCCCCTTGATGAAGCCAAACTGTGTGGGATCAAGTGTTTGGAGGTTGCCAATGTCCTTGTTAATGAGGTCCATGATAATCTGTTCCATGGCCTTGCAGATCAGGCTAGTTAGGCTGATGGGTCTATTAATTTCCCGGATCGGTGGATGCTCCACCTTTGTGCAAAGGGATGACAGTGGCTGTCCTCCTCTCAGCTGGGATGTAGGCAGTATTCAAGCTTTGGTTGAATAGGGTGCCTAATGGTGCTGCAAGTTCCTGCCTGAGTTCACGTAGGATGCAGCATGGGATGTTTTTGGGTCCCACGGAGGCTGTAATTTTTGCATTTGAGAGAGCAGTGATGACCTGTTCCCTAGTTATAAGGGGAATGGGGCAGGTACTGGGGATGTCCCGATTTACTGATGGGGGGACAGAGGGATAAAGTTTTCACTGAACCTGTCAGCCAGCAAGTTTATTATATTTATGGCATTTGTATATGTGGTGTCCTTGACCACCAGTTCCAAACATATCTGGGTGCTTCCTTTGAGGTTGTGGACATATGTGAAGAAGGCCTTATGATTGTCCCTAGTAGATGTGGCCAATTTGGACTTGAAGATTGCTTTGGAGGATTTCACTAGTGCTCTTATTTGCTTGTTCAGGCTAAGGAGACATTGCTTCCAATTGGGCACCTGCTCCTTCTTGGTCTTGGACAGCTATTTTTTCCTCTTGTTATAGAGTTTATTTATTGCAGATGTCCAGCAGACAGGTTTACTCTTCCTTGCGGAGGATGATTTAGTCCTAATAGGTATACCTGATTCCATGCATCTATATAAATGCTTGTATAGTGCTTTGGTGTAGTTTTAGATATTTGTGCTAGTTCCTACAGATGTGGAAAGGGCTATGAAGCTGTTTATACCATCCCTCAGGGAGCTGTAATCAGCTTTGGAAAAGTTTTTATGTCTGATCCTAGCTAGAGGGGGGTTGGGGGAGATGGTGACTTCGAAAGTGACCACTTTGTGGTCGGATCTTACCAGGGAGGATGATACTATATGGATGCTGCAGTGGTTACTCATGTTGGTTAATACTAAGTCCAAGATATTATCAACTCTTGTAGAGGTATCGACTAGCTGTTCCAAGGTATTTGCATTGACAAAATCAAGACATCTCTGGGCATTTGTGTTCTGGCATGAGTAGTTATTCCAGTCTATGTTTGTGAAGTTAAAGTCACCCAGGATCAAGGTAAAGGGTTGAATGTTGATAGATTCAAACAGGTCCAAATAGGCAGATTGGGCATCTTGAGTCATATTTGGGGGCCAATAGCTAGCTATGATTCGAATAGGGGTCTTATCAATGGTTAACTGCATCTGGAGTGTCTCCTATGTGTCATACTGTTTGACCAGCCTGGAGGTGTGCATGTCTTTAATGTATATTGAAACTCCACCTCTATGGCTTTACTGCCCACAGTTTGGGGTCTGAAGCTTAAACATGTTTTACTGCCATTTATTTTTAATATTTACAGCTTCTATTATTTTTGTAATATATTTGTCATGATAATTATAACCTGCTTGGTTCTGTTTTGAAGTCATATCTAAGCTTCTTAAAACACTGCAGTTGGCATTGTTCTCTCTTCTTGCACTGTACAAATGGCTTTAGGAAATGCATTACCATAACATGTTTATGGTATTTTCCATCTGCTTTAAATGTAACATAAGTCCCCGACCATGTCCCAAGATTCACACTTCACATTCCTAAGCACCCTGGAGAATATTAGGGTCCAACCTAACACTCTCATAGTGGGCAACTTCAACTACCCCTTCATTTACTGGGAAAACTACTGATGTACCAATACACTTGCCCAATGCTTTTGGGAATTCATTAATTCTAATGCCCTGGACCAGCTCGTTCTTACCCCCCGCTAGAGGTAGCAACATCCTTGACCTGGTCATTACTAACATGGGCGACCGTTGCTCTACACCAATAGTCAACTCCTCCCTGGTTATATCTGATCACAAGTTAATCATCTTGGAAATCAACATCCACCCCCCAACAAAGATAACCACCATGAAAAACTTCTCCAAAGCTAATTTTGGGCTCCTAAAAACAGAGATGGCTAACTTCACAGCACCCATGTAAACGGAGAATAGTTGCATGACCACCAAATCATACACCGATGCACTGTACAAGCACGTGCACAAATGCATGGATCTCGCCATACCCAATAGAACTAAGACACTCTCCTCAAAAAAAGGAAGCCGATCTGGTGGCCCCCTACCATAAACAAACTCTACAATAGAAGGAGGAAACTGATGCAGAATAAGGTGAAGTCCCAAGAGTGGAAAAACTCCCATATCAGCCACAACAAAAGTCTGAGATCCCTCATCAAATCCTCTAAAGCTAGCTATGAAAACAGAATTGCAGCAGATAGTAAAGACAACAAGAAGACCTTCTATAGCTATGTAAAGAATCTCCATGGCAATACCCAGATTTGCTCTGAGCTAATGCACAATGGTACCTCCTATACCAAGTGGACAGATTCAGTGTTAACTTTGCCCCTCTCTTCCCCCAAAGGACCAATCAAAATACCAGTAGATTGCCAGACACCCAGTATTACTGCTGCACAGGTTAAAACAGCACTATCCAAGGCCAAGAATACAGCTTCTATGTGGCCTGACAGTATCCCTGGCTGTGTTCTAGATGAACTACAGAGTGAACTGGCACCTCACCGGTGTGCCCTGTTCAATCACAGCCTCACCTCAGGCTTTGTCTCTATCAAATGGCGCACTGCTACAGTCATCCCTCTCCACAAAGGAGGAGTGACTAAAGACCTCGGGAACTATTGCCCCATTAGCCTGATGAGTCTAATATGCAAAGCTATGGAACACATCATCATGGACCTAATAAACAAGGATATAGGGAATCTCCAAACTCTGTTAGAGGTAGATCATGCCTGCTCAACATGGTCGACTTCTTTGAGTCAGTCACCAGAGCTGTGGATGAAGGTAAGGTGGTTCGTACAGCCAACATTGATCTGGCCAAAGCCTTTGATACCATTCCCCACTCAGGAATCATAGACAAACTTACTAAGCTAGGCATCAACCCCTATATCACTAGGTGGGTTGCAAACTGGCTCACAGATAGAACCCACGGTGTGAAAGTAGCTGATTCCAAGTCAGACTGCCGACCAATCACGAGTGGAGTCCCACAGGGTTCGGTCCAGGGTCCTCTCTTGTTTGGTATCTACTTCTCTGAAGTCCAGTCCAATACGAAGGGACTCTGTCTGACAAAGTTCACAGACGATTGCAAGTTGGGAGCTATTATTAACTTCCCAAGTAATGTTGACATCCTACAGAAAGTCCTCAATGAGACCAACGACGGGTGTCAGAACCATGGCCTTAAGCTCAATGCCAAAAATTGTGCCTTCATCCCTTTTAGGAAAACCCAGTTCCCTTGAATTACCACATTGATGGTAGTCCACTGAACACAGAAGGCGCTATAAGTGATCTGGGAACACAGGTTAACATCAACCTCTCTTTTGACCACCACATTGCCACTGTGGTTAGAAAGTCTTCTATGTGGCACATCTCATTACTAAGGGTTTTGCATCCAGAAAGAAAGAGGTCATTGTCTCCCTCTACTCTTTCTTCATTAGGCCAATCATCGAGTACAATTCCCCATTTGGCATGTACCTCATTAGACACCTGCAACAACTGGAGAGGCTGCAAAAGTACCTGACAAAGAGGATCCTAGGCCTTATACACTTGTCCTATATGGACAGACTCAAAAAACACAAACTATTCTCTGTCTCATATCGCCTACTTAGAGGCGATCTCTGCTTGAATTACAATGCAATGTATGACCCAGCTCTGTTAGAAATGCTACATCTAAAGAAATCCCAATCCCTCCACACCACATGCTCCAGAGACCTCAACCTCATTACCACAATCAACAGAACATGCTGGAGGGACAGGTTCATAACCCAGAAACTGCCAATGCTATGGAACAGACTTCCCATACATGTCAAGCAGAGCACCTCACTGGCCCTCTTCAAGAGAAATCTTGATGAGTGGATGGGAAATAGAAAATTCAGCCCGGGGATCATTCCAGTGGCTCTACTCGACAGAGGCACTAGAAACTAAGGTTGGGTGGCATGATGCCAGGGTAATCCTATGAGCTAGGCTTGTAAAGGCTCCAGGGCCATTAGCCTAGTACACACCTATGAAACTATACTGGGGCATATTTTACATATTGGTAATCATTAATCCTTGGCTGTGACTTATCATTAGACATAATGTGAAGTCTTAAAGTCTTTGCTGAAGTTGTGATGAGACTAGGAGCTAGCAAACAAACAAATTGCGAGCATATAGCAGTCCCTTTCAATGAATTCCAGTTAGAATTTGGTAAAACAGCTTGAAACAAAAGCAACTTGCTGAGAATAAATGTAAATAATCATTTTATTTAACAAAGAGGATTTCGTCTCACTGAAGACCGGAACTTCTTCAGATAAAACCTATTAAAAAAATCAAAACCATTTAAAAAGCAGTGAACCAATGAAGTCACATAGTAAAACACACCTTCACATTATAACAAATAAGGTTAATGTTATAGCTGACTGACACAGGCTAGAGACAAACACATCCCCTCTATGCACATCGACGAATGTTTAACATTGAACCAATGAAATCGCGTACAAGAATGCAATAACCAATAATCTTCATATTATGACTCACATAATAACCAATAAGGTTAGTATTATAGCTAAATGACACAGGCTAGAGGCAAGCATGCCCTCTCGTATGTGCATCAATAAGTGTTTAACACTGAACCAATGAAATCGCATACTAAAGTGTGATAACCAATAGCCTTCATACTATAACTTAATCACAGTAGTTAACAATAGACACGCCCCCTCCTATATGTGTCTGAAATTTAACATAATTTCTTAACACTGTTGATAATGTTTTATTATGGTTGGGTTTCCCTTTATATTAAAACATAAAAAAATGAATCTAACTTTTATTTAAACAACTCTTAAATCATAACTTAAACTAAAACATAACTAAATGACACAGACTCGAGATGAGCATGCCTCCTCCTATATGTGTCCGTAACTTGGCATCATTTGTTTATAAAGTTGATGATAATTTATTAGCAATAAAACTGCTTTCATATTAAAACATTAAACATTATTTGACTTTTATTTAACCCACTCCTAGAGCATAACTAACCTATAACATAACTGAATGACATGGACTAGAGACAAACATGCCATCTCCTATGCACATCTATGAATAATTAGCGTTAAGTCACTAGAATCGTGTACTAAACCACGATAGCCAATAACCTTCATGTTGGAATTCAAGCATATAACTAGAGACCAATAAGCCCCCCTCCTTTGCACATCTATGGGTGGTCAACATTAAGCCAATAAAATCACATACCAAACACCAGTAACCAATAGCTTTCATGTTATACATCAATCACAATGGCTAATAACGGACAAGCCTCCTCCTATATGTGTCCATAACTAAACCTCATTTCTTTATACTATACATCATATTTTATTAACAATAAAATTGAATTCCTACTAAAACATTTAAAAATGATTAAACTTATGTCTAAACCACTCCTAGATCACCTAGATATAGCCTTTAATTTAAACAGACATAAAACAGATGCTGCTTCATTTAAATCTGGCCAATAATGTGCAGCCAGCCGAAGTTGCCAAGATAATTCGGCTATTTCAACAAGTAATGGCCAAGCACCACCTCTATTCAATTCAGGAAGAGTTTGCAACACTACAAATTTAAAAGAGTGATCTTTGTGGTTAGAAATGTGCCTATACAGAGCATTAGTTATTTTTTTATTTCGAATATCTGATAAATGCTCACTAATTTAATTTGTTTAGTTTCCGCTTTGTCTTGCCTACATAAAAACATGGGCAAGTCGAGCAGATTGCATAATGCACAACCCTTATAGTGTTGCAATTTGGTTTCACAAAAATTTGTATGGTCTGATGATTAACAATAACTTGGCTTGCTGTTAAAACGTGTTTACAAAAAACACAAGCCCCACATTTTATCACATGTCCTTTGTTGGAAAGGGTCTTAGATTGTTGAAAAATATTCTTCAAATTGAAACCTCTTTTAAACACTATAGTGGGTTTATCACCCACTCATACTCTAATCTCAGTGTCATTCATTAATACATTCCAATTTTTCATAAAAATATTTCTAATGGCATAACTATCATCGCTAAATGCTGTAGTAAAGGCAATGGTGTATATATTGGCCCTTGTCTACCAATAGGTCCGCTGTTAACATCAGAATCAAACAATAAAATATTTGACTTATTTCTTGTGTTTGAATCTATGCATGACAAATTCATCATACCATTATTAAAAGGGCCATTATTCAAAAGAGATTGAAAATGGCCCTTAGTTCTTTTTTCTTTTACCTCTAATATAAGTCTAGTAATAAATGACTCAGGATATCCTCGTTTTAAAAACATTGCCTTTAAAAGCTCGCATTCTTCAGCAAAATGGGACCAATCTGTAACCATACATTAACAATAGCCCATTTTTGAAATTGTGGATGATTGCTCTGAAAATGAAGAAATGAATTAGAATAGGTGGGCTTACGATATATTTTAGCCACTAGTCTGTGATTTGTAACATCTTTCATCAATAACACATCTAAATAAGCGATCTGTACCAAATCAACTACATGAGTAAATCTAAGAAAATTAGTAGTGTTATTAATGTAGGAAACAAACAAATCAATTCCATTAATGTTGCCAGACCACAAAACAAAGATATCGTCTTGATATCTAATATACAAGTCAGAGCAAGTAAAATATGGGGAATTTAGTAAATATGTTCCCACATAATCATCACAATATTAGCGTAAAGCCCACCACATGCAGAACCCATAGCAATACTATCTTGTTGTAAGTAGATTTCTTTTTAAACAAAATAAAATTAGATTTTAATACTAGATCTAACAAAAGTTCATAAGTATTAATATGGTCTTGTGATAGACCCTTATGAAATAAACTCCCTAAACCATTTTTCTCCAATAGAGTGTGGAATTGTACTGTACATATCTTTAATATCGATTGTAATAAATACCCAATATTTATTATAGAGGAGACCATTCAAATGTTTATGGAAGTCCCAAGAGTCTATACAGACATAGGGTTCAGCATATGCAATACTCTTTAATTCTGAGTCTAAGAGTTTTGCTATAGGTTGTGTAATAGAACCCCTAGTGTCTACTATAGGATGTACAGGGGGTTGATGTACATCCTAATGCAATTTCGGAAGACTGAATATAGTAGGTGTTATAGGAAAATCAACATTTAAAAAATTATATTGATGGATATCAATTGATCCTTCAAAAAACAAATCATAAATATAACTGCAAATTCTTCCACACAATATGTTCATTTTATTGATAGAACTCTTTTTATAAGTATCTGAATTAAGAAGACTTTTCATTTTCCTAACATAATCACATTGATCTATAGCAACAAGACCTCCACCTTTATCTGGCTTGATAAAACGCACATGTGCATTATTTCTCAAAAATTCAAAGACAACATGTTCATTCATATTAAGGTTGTCCTGAATAAGTATTTTCCTATTATTAAACATTTCTGTAATATCAAGCTCACACATATTTTGGAAAATAATTAAAGTAGGGTGGAGGGGTGGATTATATGTGCTAGCCACTCTTAATGGATTATTAACATAAACTTCATTCAGAAATAGTAGGTGTAAATTCAACTTACGAACATAAAGTTTCAAGTCCATTAATGTTTGAACATAATTCATATGTTTAGAAACAACAAAAGTCCATCCTTTGGAGAAGAAGTCACACATTTCAGTAGAAATATCCAAAGATGAATAGTTATAAACTTTAAAGTCACCTTTCGTATTTGTAGAAATATGCAATACTGGCAAAGTCTCGTCTGGAATTTGTTACTCAGAACCTATTTGGCCTGATTCTTCCCTCTCCGATTCTGAGGGCCATGACCTCGATGGTTTCTCCAAGGCCCACTGTTGGAGTGCACACCCCTTGATGGATACATTGACTGCACATTGCTCTGGCTGCTCTGATTCGTCAGGTGCTCGGACCACCTCAAGGGGGTGATTTGTGGATTCCCTAAAAAATCATCACCATCATCAAGATTTTCATCATACCAGTCATTATTTGTTTCGTGGATGTCAGGACCCTTAAACTCATCTCTTGGTCTATTAAACCATAATTGTGAGCTAGGGGGAGCTGGATAAGCAGTATTATTGTTGTATGCTTCCACATTCCTCGTCAATTTCTTTATTTTCCTAGATTTTATTACACTCATCTGTTCTTCTATAGACCGTAGAATGCGAGCATATTCAAACTGGTTGTCAGTAAAGACTAAATCTTGAGTAATAGAATTATTCAACCCCAAGATATCCTTAGTAAGCATTTCAATGGAATTGTTGTTAAACTTAATGACTAAGTCCATATATTCAAATCCGTGTTTTTCAAAGAGCTGAATAAGCTCTTTGTGAAATGATGAATTTTTGACCAAGCCTGTAGGAAAGCGCCATAGGTACAGGCCTTTCAGCACAATATGTCTTTTAATACATTCTCTGAAATACTCAGAGTCCATCTGTAATTTTTTAAGTTTAAAAAGACAGCGGTTGAATTTTATTGCTAATAAATTATCATCAACTGTATAAACAAATGATGCCAAGTTACAGACACGTATAGGAGGAGGCGTGCTCGTCTTGAGTCCAAGTCATTTAGTTATGTTTGAGTTTAAGTTATGATTTAAGAGTTGTTTAAATAAAAGTTAATTTTTTTTTATGTTTTAATATAAAGGGAAACTTAACTCTAATAAAACTTTATCAACAGTGTTAAGAAATGATGTTTCGGATACATATAGGAGGGGGGGTGTCTGTTGTTGCCTACTGTGATTGAGTTATAGTATGAAGGCTATTGGTTATTGCACATTAGTATGTGATTTCATTGGTTCAATGTTAAACACTTATTGATGCGCATAAGAGGGGGCGTGCTTGCCTCTAGCCTGTGTTATTTAGCTATAAAATTAACCTTATTGGTTATTATGTGAGTCATAATATGAAGACTATTGGTTATCACATTCCTGTACATGATTTAATTGGTTCAATGTTAAACATTCATTGATGTGCATAGGAGGGGGCGTGTTTGTCTATAGCCTGTGTCAGTCAGCTATAACATTAACCTTATTGGTTATAATGTGAAGGTGCATTTTACTATGTGATTTCATTGGTTCAATGCTTTTTAAATGGTTTTGATTTTTGTGATATGTTTTATCTGAAGAAGTTCCGTTTTTTAGTTGGACGAAATCTTCTGTGTTAAATAAAATGATTATTTACACTTATTCTCAGCAAGTTGCTTTTGATTCAAGCTGTTTTACTGAATTTTAACTGGAATTCATTGAGATGGACTGCTACATGCTCAAACTTTGTTTGTTTGCTTGTGGTTTACTGGTTTACTAGAGACTAGGAGCTACACAGAAGCTATGTCTGTGCTAACAGAATACAAAATATATACATAGGAACATTTTAAATCAAATCTACATTTCTATCAAATAGGAGCTCTGTCAACTGTCAAACTATGGTATTTTAAATAAGTGAATTTATCTCAGAAAACATTTTGCTCAGATTAGAGTAAAGGTACCCTGTATTTACAATCTAGAATTAGAAAACTGTGGCAAAATCCCATGTCCACTGACAGTATGTAAGACTATTCTGCATTATTACTTTACTCTAAAGTAAAATCATTGCAACATTATGTATCCTCTGCAAGCTTTGAACATTAAGTAATATTCATTTTAGCAGCACATGTACACTCTCTTACAACAGGACATTCCTTTGGGAACTACCCTGCGTTCAATTGAAGAGCTACACTGAATTTTAATACTAGTGATATGTGGAAGGTTAAGCCCAAAAGATGCTTTCTGCTAACTCTACAATGGCCATGATCCTAACGAGCATGACAGAATCAATATATGAAGTAGAATGGCAGTGAGGTTCATAGGTCAATTTGTGAAATAAATCATTTATTGAGAAAGTCATCAAATCATCAGGACAGCAAACCATTCATACGACTGTATGTAAACTGGGGAGGGTTCATAACACATCATGGGTATAAGACATTCATTCAGAAATTATTATACCATCATTTTAATATGCAGGCTATTACATAATGTACTCTACTTAGATCCTAAGAAAAGAGGACTGACTGGCAAAGCTGCTTTACTGCTCATTCTCTTAGTTCTGCTTTGTAGATTGCAGTGCATATATCTCAGATGTTCCTGATTTTTCTGAACATTCCTGATTTTGCTGCATTGGTTTTGACTTGCCCATCTTAAAATGTGTGATTTTCTGGTAAATTAATGAAGATTACAGTTTGCAAATAATGCCAGTGTTCCATACATCTCATTGTTCAGAAAAAATGCCAATATAAAACCTATCCTACTACTAAGTTTTTGAGAATATTCACGCAAAAGTAGGTAAACAATGATTACACAGCAGCCATTATTTTATCATAGTATGGAGACAGAGGTATGCACAGTCAACAAAATGGATGTAATTGCTGGTGGGTTAGAGGGGCTGCCTTGGATAAAAATAATTTATCTTCTTGTCATCTGCTCATTGTGAACTGTTCAGTATAAACAGTCATTAATGTTGTTTTTTTAATGTAGTCATTAACCTTTCTTTGCAGGATTAGTGTGCATTTGTACGAAGTAAGCTGGATTAATACTTTACTGTGGCTACTTATTTCTGTTTGTGTGAAACAAACCTAAAATATGTTACTGAGACCATTATTGTAAATGTTGTCTCAGATGCACTGCATTAATAAAGTGGCTACACCTAATGGATGAGTGTGGAGTCTGTCTGTAGATGCAAATAACTTATCTTTTTGTCATTTGCTCATCTTAAACCATTTTAACTGGTTTATCAGGAGTAGTTTGTATTTGTATGAAGATGAAATACTTTACTGTGGTTAATGTGCATTTGTGTGATATACATTTGAAGTATGTTACTATGGCCATTATTATTGTCATCATTTGGGCTTCTTAGGTGCACACAGTCAATAATATGGATATAATCATTAGGTACTGGTCTGTCGGTGGATGAAAATTATCCTGTTGTCATGATCAAGTTAATCAGTCATTAGTCTGGATTGCACATTTCTGTAAACCAAGTTGTCATACCTTACTGTATCCATTTCTATCAAGACATGTATGGTGTACACAGTCTATAACATAGTTGAAACTGACAAGTGTAGACATTGGTGGTATATAATGACAGCAGTGAATGGTCTTTTCTGATATAAATATTCTGAAATTGATAATTTTGTCATTGTTGGTTAATAAAGCTTGTTTCACTTCTTGCAGGAAAAACATGCAAGACTACAAATTTCAAACATGCTCAATGAGATTTTACTTTATTACATAAACATCATTCAACACAGTTTGGTTGGTAAGTATATATTTAAAGCACTTAGGTAAACTCAGAAGAGCATTTATACATGGTCCTAAAAACAACTATGATTTGAAAATCTTTTGGGGTCCAAGGTGAATGAATGCTCAACTACCCAATCCATATTGTAGTTTACCAATAATCTTTTCTCTAACACTATCACTATTCAGATAAAATATGCAGTATATCTGAAGTTACTGTTAGACTGGTTAGATAGTAGGTTAGTTAGTGAGTTAGTGAGTTAGTTAGTTAGTTAGTTTAACAATCTCAAAAGGAAATTGTTTGTTTTCTTTCTGTGATCAGTGTAATTCTATCTACATTTGTTAGATCTAACATAAATCAATGTAATGTGCATCAATGTTTCTGCA
>NC_056728.1:936690374-936787874 GCF_019279795.1 Protopterus annectens | reverse complement strand
CCGTGAAAACGGGCTGCGCTGTACAAAACCATAAAAAAGAAGGTTATAAACCCACAAATGTGGGTTTCATGCAATACATGGAATGACAATGCAGGGACAAGCAGACCAAAAACAACATGGCCACCGTGTAGTGGTTGCTAAAGGGGGAAGCTGAGTCTAAGACATGTAACTAAGCATTAGTAGGCAATCTCATGTAAATGAGGGTTAGGATACTGAATCTCACAGTCACATAGCAAATGAGCACAGTCTGAGTAGTGTAAGAGATACATAAGGGGGAGTAATAGAGTAGGAGATAGTTGACATCACAGGGGGGAATGGTAGAAAGAAATGCAGATCATTGGAGGTCAGTGTAACATGACAGATGACAGACACAGATCATGGAAAGAGGTGTGCCACTAGATAAGTCATGGAAAGTCAAGAAATGGAAGGTGTACACTGTTACTTACACCAAAGTTTCTTGCTGGGCGTGCATGCACACGTGTGCACGCCATGAAGCGCGAGTAGGGCAGTGTGCATGCGTGTAAGGCAGACTGAGCATGTGGGAGCGTGTTGGGAGATGTTTAACACTGCGCGAGTGTGCGCGCGTGTAGGGCAGGCTGAGTATGTTGGAGGCTGTTGGCAGATGTGTAACAGTGTTTGCGTGGGTGTACGTGCATTTTAACCCAAATAAGTAGATTCTGAACCGTGTAAGCACGTGTGCGCGTGTGTAAGCCACTGTGAGCGTGTTTCTGATGGTATACACGTTGCTCCTCCCTGAGGAAACAGAGAGGAAAAAGGAAGCAACAGAATTAATAGGAAGCTAGCAGGGATAACTGCTGAAGCTAGCAGGTGAAAACAATTAGAAGTAGGCAATTACACAGGCAGAATAGTAGCTCAGCCCTGCACTTAAAACTCTGCAAACAGTAGTGCAGGATGTTTCTCTTAAGAGACACTGCAAGACAGGAGTAAGCTAATAGAAGTGAAAACTGAAAAAGCTTAACTCAGAGCAGAAATGTTAGGGGCTGCCATAGCTGTCATAATGAGACATAGGCGACTTGCTGAGGGTGGTGACAATGCAGATGGTGCCAGACAACCCACAGTGAGGAGACGGAGAAGAGTGTACAGGCCCAGGGTCACCTACCACGGGTTACATGAGCTGGAGATAGTAGAGCACTATAGAGTGGACAGACAGCTCCTGCAGCAAATAGTTGAGCTGTGCAGGCCACGCCTCACACACAGAACCAACAGAGGGAAACCCATCCCAGTGGAAACCAAGGTATGTGTTGGCCTAAGAATACTAGCAACAGTTACCTTCCAGAGACCAACTGGCGATATGATGGGGATATCACAGGCATCAGCCTCCAGGGTACTGCACCAGTTCCTGGATGCCATGTCAGCACATGTCGGTGATCATGTATATTTCCCCAATGCCAGTGAGGTATTGGCCAGCAATATGCATCTCTTCCAGCAAATAGTGGAATACCCTGAGGTAGTGGGTGCAATAGACTGCACGCACATACGCATCAAAGCACCAGCCGGTGAGCAGGGTAGGGCCTACATTAACCGCAAGGGCATCCCCTCCATCAACTGCCAGGTCGTGTGTGATGCCCAGGGCATAATAATGAATGTGTGTGCTGGCTGCCCTGGGAGTTACCACGATTCCCACATCTGGCATTTGACGCAGCTGTACCAGACATTTGCCCATGGGGACATCCCACATGGACACCTAGTGGGGGATGCAGGTTATGTACTGGAGCCATGGCTGATGACACCCATCAGAAACGCACACACACCTGAACAGGAACGCCATTATGAGGCACACGCACAAACACGTAATGTAATAGAGCGTGTGTTTGGGCTGCTCAAGTCATGGTTCCGGTGTCTGGACACATCTGGTGGAGCCTTGCAGTACACACCAACTACATGTACCCAAATTGTCATGGTACGTGCTATGCTACATAATATGATCTTGCGAAAACAGCTGCAGCAGGACCAGCATAGGGCCGGGCCAAACAGCCCCCCACCATTGCCAAGGCCATCACAGGCAGAGCATGACTCAGAGGAGGAACAACCTGAGCCTGCCCCAGTAGGCAGAAGGAGGTGTGCCCAGTATACCCTGGCCTTGGCAAAGAGGCAACACATAGCACATACACTGGCTCAGTAGGAACCCTGGGAATGATACCCCTCTGACTCACTCAAATAATAACATGGATGCCTAAAATGACATGACCTGCTCACAAACATGTACAGAGAAGTGTAATATGCGCATCCGACAGAGGCAGCCCAGCAGCACCACCTGAGGCATGAATGCCATGTATTGAGTAATGTAACACCATGTACTATATGCACACATGAGCACCCTGACTAACATCCACCCTCACTAAGCATGAAGCCACAAAATGACGATGGGATGATCAAGTGCAATAACTGGCTGAAGTAATGCAGTTAGTCAAAGGGGAGCCAATGTGTTTCAGGCTGGGAAGACATGCGGAGCATGACATGATGCACCACCTTCTAGGGGTGGTGTGCACCTATCATGCCATGCCGCATGGATACTGGCAAAGGCTGTGAGTACCCACAGCAAGCCCTGAATAGGTAAGTCTCAAAACACAAACCCACCTTCATAGGTTCCACAAGGAATAGGAACCTAGATGTAATGCTACCCAATGACAGATGTCTAAACAGCAAGATGTGTGCAGTGTAAACGCACACAGTATGGAGAATGTAGATATCAGTCCTGTAATAGAGAACTGGGTCAAGGCTCACATCAGCACCCTAACACTACCAGGTCACACCTCATACTGTGCTGTACAGCCGCAAAACATGGAAGCTACAAAAGGAGCATGACTAGCAAGAAATGTCAAGGATAACCACACCCCCATGTTGGTACCACAACAAGAAGCAGCATGGATTAGCCATGGTCAAATATCAATGGCTAAAACCGCCTCCCAGTATATAGCCTGCTGCAGACTACTGTCCTAATACTAGGAACTGCACCTGGCCTATGTCGGAATACATGAATATATCAAGCCCCCCAAACCACATTATATTGCTTGACTGAAAATACCCAGACATACACCGGGAGCATTATACTAGCACCAACACAGTAGGAGAAAATTTCCCAGAATCCATAAACCAAAATGCCCAGGAACAATGTACCACTCCCACAAGAGGGGTAAGCATACTGGATGTGATAATCAGCAACATGTGTACTGGATGGCAAGATGAGAAGTGTACCCCTCACTGGTAAGACCAGACCATAGAGTAATCACACTGGATATACACATCATGACCCCAGTCCCTGGCCAGAATACCACAGTGAAAAACATGTGTAAAGCATAGGTTGCAGCCCTCCAAACTGATGTTGAATCCACAAAAGGCCCTGTGCAAGTGCAGAATATGGGACACACCACAGAACATGTTATACAGGCATTCCATGAACACAGCCAGGAATGCTTGGAGTATGCAATCACAAATAACAACAACACACAATGCCATACACGCAGGCATCTGGCATGCTGGACTCCAGCCATTACCAAACCATGCAAGAGAATGAGGAAGCTACCACATTATAGAGCAAACATAAAAAGGGAAGTAATCACTGACCAGTAGTATGGCGATAACATATGTCCACACATACAATCCACTAAGTCCAGCCACAACAAGTAGAATTTGTGAATTCAGAGGCAATGTGACACCAGTCCCAAGTACACAGACAACCACAACACCCCCCAATAAATACAAATATATGTGATAGATGCAACCATGTATCCAAACCAGAGGTTGAGCTCCACCAACTCAGTACTGTGAAAACTAGTCAAGAGGAGAAAGTAACCACATACACCACAAACCCAGTCCCACATAGACCTACCACAACTGTAAACCAAACGCATAAACACAGACAAATATTCCTGGAGGCCTTAATTACAAACACACCACACCAACAGAAGCCTCCAAAGCAGATCACAAGCAACCACAACCTTCAAACATAGCACATGCAACGAATAGTATGCAAAGCTGGTGTGCCAAACAATCACAGGCCAGAAGGAGAAACAACATGCCTGATACAATTGTAATAGGTGTCTGTATAGGCAGACACACTGCTGTCCCACTCACCAGACTGAACAAGGGAAAGGGTAGAGTAAGCTGCCTGTAGGCTGCCACAAAATGCCACATAACACAAGTACGCAGGTCACCCCAAAGCAAGCAGAAATATGATGCACTCAATGTCCATGCTGGTGTGAATTACCTGAGATGTACCTCCCTGGTCAACATGAAAAGAGACATGGATGGTCCCTCTGAGTATGTACCCCAGGCCGGTATGACACTGGCTGTGTGCAGCATCCAACCCTCACCAAGAATGATGCCACAGTACAAACACAGAATGCTCATGTTTAACAGCTGGCACAGTTACAGCTGTCAGTCCAAGAGGGTCTAATGTTTGTCTGCTTGAGATGTCAAGCATGACAAGCCATGCTGCTGTTCCAGGGATGGTTTGCATCTGTTACCCGTGTGCGTCTGGATACTGGATAAGGCCTTTGCCGCCTCCATAGAGCCATATGTAGGCAAGGCCAAAAAGACTACCCACCACCCTAGAAAACATAAGTGGTAGGAAACATAAGGGTAATGCTGACCAATGCCAGATGTGTAAACTGCAATATGCATGCCCCTGAGGCACTTACCATTATGGAGAACATCGATGCCTGTGCAGTGACAGAAGCCTGCTGCAAGCCTAGTGATAGCACACCAGCACTACTAGGTAATACCACATATCATGTGTTATGGCCCCAACACCAGCACCAAAACGTCAAAGGAGGGGGAGTATCCATATGCAGCACAGACACCCATATGGCCAGGTAACTGACAATGCACAAAGCAGCGGAGACCACCCATGTGCACCTAACTGTAGTCAAAATTGCTGTACAGTCTGTAGCATGTGACAGACCACACTCTCACACACAAGAACTCCACCCAGACATCCTGAAGACACTGGACAGTATGAATGTCCCACCAAATACCAGACAAGGTACACACAAATTACCACATAGGTGGCAAACCATTATGTATGCAAGGAGTAATCAGGGACCTAGGGACACAGGTCGACAGTAATCTGTCATGTGACACTCACAATGCCAATGTGGCTAGGAAGATTGTCGATATTGGACACCGTATCATGAAAGGATTCACATCTACATCAACAGAGGTCACTGTGCCGCTGTACTGTTCCCTTATCAGACCCATAATCTAGTACAATGACTCATATGGGATGTACCGTACATGACACCTGCAGCGGTTCGGAAGACCTCATAGTTACCCCACCAACAGGATAAAGGGTGTGAAATATATGTCATATGCTGCCTGGCTGTAGACACCCCAGCTGACTGCAGTCACAGACTGCCTACACAGAGGCATTGTATGTCTGTTGTACAAGGCCATGTCCAACACAGGAGTAATGGACATGCTCCACCACAGGAAATCAAAGCCATTGGAGCTGTGAGAGTCACAGATATCAGCCTCAACACATAATGAAATAAGATGTGCTGGAGGGACAGATACATAACCCAGAGGCTCCCCACACCCAGAAACAGGATCCCAATCCATGGTAGGCAGAGCCCCTCACTGACACCCCTCAATAGGAATATTGCCAAGTGAATGGATGATCGTACATGTATACTGGGGGTCCTCACTGTGTCACGACCAGACAGAGGCACAGTGAAGAAATTCATAAATGGCCATAATAGAACATAGCAAGGGGTGGCGAAAGACACACACACTCTGGCTAGGCTTACTAATGGCCTAGGGTGTATAGCCTAGTATGAACCCATGAACCTATGAAGATACAAAACGTACAGGACACTAAGGATAATCACAAGGCTTACCCAACTGATGGTAGGAACCATGTTGGGCATCCACAGATATGCTCCGAATCACACAGATATTACAAACAACATACCAAACACACACACATATTGCTAACATACAACCTGTCAGGTGCAGTGCAAACACCCCCCCACCCAGAGTGCAAAATACCTATCCCAGCAGACTGATGGTCCCCTGACATTGCAGATGCTAAGGTAACAGCCATCATCTGCAAAGCAGAACACACAGCAGCAAAGGTATGTGATGGTGCCCTGTGCTGAGGCCAACATGGACTCCAAGAATAATGGAATGCCAAATCACACTACTGCCCAATATCAGCCTTACCACAGGATATGTACCCAAAGAGCAGTGTACAACAACAGTGGTCCATCACAACAAAGGTGTTGCTTGAATGGATAGTCTACCACCCCAGGATCCTGACAAGCTTGTTCTGCACAGCTATGGAAAGGATCAGTATGTACCACAGACAGAAGGCTATTGTGGACCTACTGATACTGGACCCTACACAGTGTGGCTGTCGTAACTGCAGATCCTGCCCCTAAACATGTCTGACCCATTTGAAGCAGTCAGTAAGGTCATTGATGAGGGCAATGTGGTCCACACACCGTAGCTGGACCATGCACATGCTTCTAGACCAGGGGTGTCCAACCTTTTCAGTTGCAAGGGCCGCATTGGGTTAACAAAAATGGTCTGGGGGCAAACGGCAGGTGAGGACCAAAAAAAAAAAAAAAAAGGTCTCACATTAACTGAAGAGCAAAAAAAAAAAAAAAAAAGGTCTCACATTAACTGAAGGCGCGAAAAACGCTGCTTTATGTGGACTAATGTGGCTGTATTGTAGGTTAATGTGAATAAATAAATTAATAAATAATATAAATAAATTAATAAATGCATAATATTTCACCTAAACTTCAATATCTCTTTCTAATTATTTAAAAAACAGTTAAATCCATTCTAACATCTTAGTAAAGTTTATTTGTAAAAAAATTAACAGGTACAAACCTTTCAATTTGTATGAGATCATACCTGTGATTTTGCTGGTTTCCATGTCTTCCATCATGTCCTTAATGGCCATATGTTGTCCAAAGCGCTCATGTATTCTTCTTTCTGTTTCTAGCTTTGCAATCTGTCTCTGAAGTATGGCACTGGCAATATCAGGAATGATGACACTTTTACTTCTTAAAAAATGAACAATTTTTATTTTTACATTTGTTTCGCTGTCACTAACAGATGGTACAACACATTTAACTTTGGTTCACCCACTTACTGTGGAGACACAAAGAACATGGTAGTATGCCAAAACACACTCCAGTTTCACAAGGTAAACTCACACATGCTGTTTTGCAGTTGCGGCTGCAATCTGCATTTCTCACATTTAAACAAATAAGTGACTTTATAATAAAATAGTAGTGGCACTGTTTGTGAAACCAGTTCACAAGGGTGCAGCCAGGCACAGACCTTTGCAGATTTCAAACTTATTGGTCCTAGTTCTTGTTATACTTAAGTGTCCATATTTTGGTTAGGCTATATATATATATATATATATATATATATATACATCTATATATATATATATATATATATATATATATATATATATATATAAATCTATATCTATATATATATATATATATATATATATATATATACATATATAATATATATACATCTATATCATATATATATATATATATATATATATATATATATAGATATATATATAGATATATATATATATATATATATAGAGAGAGAGAGATATTGGGCACAGGATTCCGCGAAGGCTTGCGAGGTGTAAGAGATGTTACTGACACTCCATGCAAGCCTCGCCCGAGACCAGGAACGGCCCGAAACTCCGTTAGCAAGAGACCAGCTAAAGCGTCTCTTACCACCGGACTGAGCATCGGACATGCTAAATACCTCACTTGCGGCGAAGGTATGCAAATGAGGTATATTAACGCAATCACCGAAGCGAAACCGGTCCGTTAACCAGAGATGTTTGGCTGCGAAAACTCAGTTGACAACTGAAATGCGTTTCTCTAAATTCTAGCAAAGACCATGTCAGCTCAAAAGGGTGCATGAGCTCAGGCAGCATGCCAATGGCCAAATATGACCATTGGCAATATAACGATACCAAAATATTAAAAATATATATATTTTTGATCTGATGTTTAAACTAGCGCAGCCCGTGGCAGGCTGCGCTGTCTAAACTCAAGAAGGTTATAAACCCACAAATGTGGAGTTTCATGCAACCATGGAATGACAATGCAGGACAAGCAGACCAAAACAATGACCACCGTGGTGGTTTGAAGCTGAGTCTAAGACATGTAACTAAGCATTAGTAGGCAATCTCATGTAAATGAGGGTTAGGATACTGAATCTCACAGTCACATAGCAAATAGGCACAGTGAGTAGTGTAAGAGATACATAAGGGGTAATAGAGTGGAGATGGTTGTTGACATCACAGAATGGTAGAAAGAAATGCAGATCATTGGAGGTCAGTGTAACATGACAGATGGCAGACACAGATCATGGAAAGAGGTATTGCCACTAGATAAGTCGCCAAGTCAAGAAATGGAAGGTACTGTTACTTACACAAAGTTTCTTGCTGGGCGTGCATACTGCGTGTGCGCGCCAGGCCTTGATAGGGCAGTGTGCATCGCGTGTAAGGCAGACTGAGCATGTGGGAGGCGTGGGACATGTTTAACTTTTCTTGGCAGTGTGCGGCGTGTAGAGCAGGCTGTGAGTATGTTGGAGGCTGTTGGCGGTGTGTAACAGTGTTTGCGTGGGTGTCACGTGCATTTAACCCAAATAAGTAGATTCTGAACCGTGTAGCGTTAATGCTTGGCGTGTGTAACAAGCCACTGTGGCTGATGTTTCTGATGGTATACACGTTGCTTTCCTCCCTGAAGAAACAGAGAGGAAAAAAGGGAAGCAACAGGTGTGGGAAAGCTAGCAGGGATAACATGAAGCTGTAGGTGAAAACATTAGAAGTGAGGCAATTACACAGGCAGAGATAGTGGCTCAGCCCAGCACTTAAACTCTGCAAACAGTAGTGCAGGATGTTTCTCTTAGAGACACTGCAAGACGGGAGTGATAAGCTAATAGAAGTGGCTTCAGAAAAGCCTTTCAAACCTTGAAATGTTAGGGGCTGCCTAGCTGTCATATTGAGACATAGGCGACTTGCTGAGGGTGGTGACAATGCAGATGGTGCCAGACAATAAGCCCACAGTGAGGAGAGCGAGGAGAAGAGAATGTACAGGCAGGGTCACCTACCACGGGTTACATGAGCTGGAATGGTAGAGACGCCTGGTGGACAGACAGCTCCTGCAGCAAATAGTTGAGCTGTGCAGGCCACGCCTCACACACAGAACCAACAGAGGGGGAACCCATCCCAGTGGAAACCCAAGGTATGTGTTGGCTAAGAATACTAACAGCAGGTACCTTCCAGAGACCAACTGGCGATAACAGTGGGGATATCACAGGCTCAGCCTCCAGGTACTACACCAGTTCCTGGATGCCATGTCAACACATAGCCGATCATGTATTTCCCAATGCCAGTGAGGTGTTGGCCAGCAATATCGTCTCTTCCAGCAGAATAGCCGGAATACCCTGAGGTAGTGGGTGCAATAGACCTTTCCTGCGATATACTTGTCATCAAAGCACCAGCCCGGTGAGCAGAGGTGGGGCCTACATTAACCGCAGGGGAGCATCCCCTCCATCCAACTGCCGGGTCAGGTATTGTGATGCCCAGGGGCATAATAATGTGAATGTGTGTGCTGAAACTGCCCTGGGAGCCTACCACCCGTTCCCACATCTGGCATTTTGGCGCGACTTTAGCTGTACCAGACATTTGCCCATGGGGACATCCACATGGACACCTAGTGGGGATGCAGGTTATGCGCACTGGAGCCATGGCTGATGACACCCATCAGAAGCAGCACACACACCCTGAACAGGAGCAGCCATTATGAGGCACTGCGCACAAACACGTAATGTAATAGGCGTGTGTTTGGGCCTCTTTCAAGTCATGGTTCGGTGTCTGGACACATCTGGTGGAACCCTTGCGATTACATAACTACATGTACCCAAATTGACCATGGTACGTTAACATGCTACATAATATGATCTTCGCGAAAACAGCTGCAGCAGGACCAGCATAGGGCGGGCCAAACAGCCCCCACCATTGCCAAGGCCATCACAGGCAGGCGTGACTCAGAAGGGAGGAACAACCTGGAGCAGCCTGCCCCAGTAGGCAGAAGGAGGTGTGCCCAGTATACCCTGGCCTTGGCAAAGAGGCAACGCATAGCACATACACTGGCTCAGTAGGAACCCTGGGAATGAATACCCTCTGACTCCTCAAATAATAACATGGATGCACTAAAATGACATGACCTGCTCTGAAACATGTACAGAAGTGTAATGTCATCCGACAGAGGCAACCAGCAGCACCACCTGAGGCATAGAATGCCATGTATTGAGTAATGTAACACCATGTACTATAACACACACATGAGCACCCCTGACTAACATCCACCCTCACCTAAGCATGAAGCCACAGCGATGGGATGATCAAATTCACAATAACTGGCTGAAGTAATGCAGTTAGTCAAAGGGGAGCCAATGTGTTTCAGGCTGGAAGACATGCGGGCCTTGACATGATGCACCACCTGCTGGGGGTGGCATGCACCTATCATGCCATGCTTGCATGGATACTGGCAAAGGCTGTGAGTACCCACAGCAAGCCCTGAATAAATTAAGTCTCAAAACTGAGCCACCTTCATAGGTTCCACAAGGAATAGGAACCTAGATGTAATCTTGCCAATGACAGATGTCTAAACAGCAAGATATTGTGCGGTGTAAGCGCACTGAGTATAAACAAATATGAATGTCAGTCTGTAATAGGGAGAACTGGGTCGAGCTCACATCAGCACCTAACACTACCAAGATTCACACCTCATACAATAACAAACAAAACATAGGCTTCTGAGCATGACTAGCAAAAATGTCAAGGATAACACCCCATGTTGGTACCACAACTTAAGAAGCAGCATGGATGCTTCGCGATCAAAATACCCAATGGCTAAAACTTTCCCCAATTATATGTACTGCTGAACTACTGTCCTAATACACTAGGGAGCTACCTGGCCTATGTCGGAGCCATAGATATATCAAGCCCCCAAACCACATTATATTATACACGGCTGAAAATACCCAACAGACATACACCGGGAGCATTATACTACTTTTAACACAGTAGGGGAAAAATTTCCAGAATCCATAAACCAAAATGCCCCGGAACAATGTACCACTCCTGGGGTAAGCATACTAGATGTGATAATCAGCAACATGTGTACTGGATGGCAGGGATAGAAATGTACCCCTCACTGGTAAGACCAGACCATGAGTAATCACACTGGATATACACATCATGACCCCAGTCCCTGGCCAGAATACCACAGTGAAAACATGTATACAAAGCATAGGTTGCAGCCCTCCAAGCTGATGTTGCAGATCCACAAAGGCCCTGTGCAAGTGCAGAATATAGGACACACCACAGAACATGTTATACAGGCATTCCATGAACACAGCCAGGAATGCTTGGGTATGCAATCACAAATAACAACAACACACAATGCCGCTTTGCATAGGCATCTGGCGTGCTGGACTCAGCCATTACCAAACCATGAGAATGAGGAAGCTACCACATTATAGAGCAAACATAAAAGGGAAGTAATCACTGACCAGTAGTATGGTGATAACATATGTCCACATACAATCCACTAAGTCAACCACAACAAGTGAGATTTGTGAATTCAGAGACATAGGTTGATGCTGTGAAAACTAGTCAAGAGGGAGAAAGTAACCACATACACCACAAACCCAGTCCCTGGACACACCACAACTGTAAACCAAAGCATAAACACAGACAAATATTCCTGGAGCCTTAATTACAGAAGCTGCCACGCAACAGAAACTCCAAAGCAGATCACAAAACATACAACCTTCAAACATAGCACATACAACGAATAGTATGCAAGCTGGTGTGCCAAACAATCACAGGCCAGAAGGAGAAACAACATGCCTGATACAATTGTAATAGGTGTCTGTATGGCAGACACGCAACATCCCACTCACCAGACTGAACAAGGGAAAATTGAGTAAGCTGCCTGTAGGCTGCCACAAAATGCTGCGTAACACAAATGCGCGCAGGTCACCCCAAAGCAAGCAGAAATATATGGTACACTCAATGTCCATGCTGGTGATTACCTGAGATGTACCTCCTGGTCCCATGAAAAGAGACATGGATGGTCCCTCTCTGAGTGCTTCGCCCACCCCAGGCGGTATGACTGGCTGTGTGCAGCATCAGCCCTCACCAAGAATGATGCCAAAGTACAAACACAGAATGCTCATGTTTAACAGCTGGCACAGTTACAGCTGTCAGTCCAAGAGGGTCTAATGTTTGTCTGCTTGAGATGTCAAGCATGATGAAGCCATGCTGCTGTTCAGGGATGGCTTGCATCTGTTACCGTGTCGTCTGGATACTGGATAAGGCCTTTGCCGCCTCCATAGAGCCATGTGTAGGCAAGGCCAAGACTACCCACCACCCTAGAAAGCATAGAGGTAGGAAACATAAAGGCAATGCTGACCAATGCCAGATGTAAACTGCAATGGCAAGCTGTGCCCTGAGGCACTTACCGTATGGAACATCGATGCCTGTGCAGTGACCCAGAGGCTGCTGCAAGCCTGAGTGATAACACACCAGCACTACTGAGTATACACATATCATGTGTTACATGGCTAACACCAGCACCATCGGCGTCAAGGGTATCCATATGCAGCACAGACACCCATATGGCCAGGTAACTGACAATGCACAAAGCAGCGGAGACCACCCGTATTGCACCTAACTGTAGTCAAAATTGCTGTACAGTGCAACGTATGACAGACTACGCTCTCACACAAGAACTCCACCCCAGACATCCTAGAAGACACTGGACAGTATGAATGTCCCACCAAATACCAGACAAAGTACACAAATTACCATAGGTGGCAAACCATTGTATGCAAGGGTAATCAGGGACCTAGGGACACAGGTGACAGTAATCTGTCATGTGACTCCACAATGCCAATGTGGCTAGGAAGATTGTCGATATTGGACACCGTATCATGAAGGATGCATCTACATCAACAGAGGTCACTGTGCAGCTGTACTGTTCCCTTATCAGACCCATAATCTAGTACAATGACTCATATGGGATGTACCGTACACTTGACACCTGCAGCGGTTCGGAAGACCTCATAGTTACCCCACCAACAGGATAAGGGTGTGGCCTTATGTCATATGCTGCCCTGGCTGTAGACACCCCAACTGACTGCAGTCACAGACTGCCTACACAGAGGCATTGTATGTCTGTTGTGGGCCATGTCAACACAGGAGTAATGGACATGCTCACACCACAGGAAATCAAAGCCATTGGAGCTGTGAGGTCACAGATATCCAGCCTCAACCCTTAATGAAATAAGATGTGCTGGAAGGACAGATACATAACCCAGAGGCTCCCCACACCCAGAAACGGGATCCCAATCCGCAGTGAGCAGAGCCCCTCACTGACACCCCTCAATAGGAATGACCTTGCCCAGTGAATGGATGATCGTACATGTATACTGAGGGGTCCTCACTGTGTCACGACCAGACAGAGCACAGTGAAGAAATTCATAAATGGCCATAATAGAACGCATATGAGGGGTGGTGAAGACACACACACTCTGACTAGAGCTTACTAATGGCCTGGTGGCATAACCTATAGTATGAACCCCGCGAACCTATGAAGATACAAAGCGTGCAGGACACTAAGGGATAATCACAGGAGCACTGACTGATGGTAGGAACCATGTTGGGCATCCTGAATAATGTCGAATCACACAGATGTACAAACAACATACCAAACACACACACATGTTGCTGGCATACAACCTGTCAGGTGCAGTGCAAACTTACCCCCCCACCCAGGTGCAAAATACCCTATCCCAGCAGACTGATGGTCGCCTGACATTGCAGATGCTGGTAACAGCCATCATCTGCAAAGCAGAACACACAGCAACAAGGTATGTGATGGTGCCCTGTGCTGAGGCCAACATGGACTCCAGAATAATGGAATGCTGCAAATCACACTACTGCCCAATATCAACCTTACCACAGGATATGTACCCAAAAGAGCAGTGTACAACAACAGTGGTCCATCACAACAAGGTGTTGCTTGAATGGATAGTCTACCCCAGGATCTGACAAGCTTGTTCTGCAGCTATGGAAAGGATCAGTATAACCTACAGACAGAAGCTGTTATTGTGGACCTACTGATACTGGACCCTACACAGTGTGTTAATAAGCGGCTTCAAAGATCCTGCCCTAAACATGTCTGACCCATTTGAAGCAGTCAGTAGGGTCATTGATGAGGGCAATGTGGTCCCCGTGGCTGGACCATGCACGTAACTTCTAGACCAGGGTGTCCAACCTTTTCAGTTGCCAAAGGGGCGCATTGGGTTAACAAAAATGGTCTGGGGAGCAAGCGGCCAGGTGAGGACCAAAAAAGGTCTCACGTGCTTTGAGCAAAAAAGGTCTCACATTAACTGAAGCCAGCGGCAACTGCTTTATGTGGACTAATGTATGGCTGTATTGTAGGTTAATGTGAATAAATAAATAATAAATAATATAAATAAATTAATAATAAATGCATATTAATATTTCACCCTATAAACTTCAATATCTCTTTCTAATTATTTAAAAATGATTAAATCCATTCTAACATCTTAGTAAAGTTTATTTGTAAAAAATTAACAGGTACAAACCTTTCAATTTGTATGAGATCATACCTGTGATTTTGCTGGTTTCCATGTCTTTATCATGTCCTTAATAGCCATATGTTGTCAGCTCATGTATTCTTCTGTTTCTAGCTTTTAATCTGTCTCTGAAGTATGGCACTGGCAATATCAGGAATGATGACACTTTACTTCTTAATCTACTACCATCACTACTCTACAGCGCACTCCTTGACAAACTCTCACGACTACCTACTTTCTACCATCACTACTCTACAGTGCACCCCTAGATAAACTCTCCCTACTTACTACCATCACTACTCTACAGTGCACCCCTAGACAAACTCTCACCACTACCTACTTACTACCATCACTACTCTACAGTGCACCCCTAGACAAACTCTCACCACTCCCTACTTACTACCATCACTACTCTACAGTGCACCCCTAGACAAACTCTCACCACTACCTACTTACTACCATCACTACTCTACAGTGCACCCCTAGACAAACTCTCACCACTACCTACTTACTACCATCACTACTCTACAGTGCACCCCTAGACAAACTCTCACCACTCCCTACTTACTACCATCACTACTCTACAGTGCACCCCTAGACAAACTCTCACCACTACCTACTTACTACCATCACTACTCTACAGTGCACCCCTAGACAAACTCTCACCACTCCCTACTTACTACCATCACTACTCTACAGTGCACCCCTAGACAAACTCTCACCACTCCCTACTTACTACAATCACTACTCTACAGTGCACCCCTAGACAAACTCTCACCACTACCTACTTACTACCATCACTACTCTACAGTGCACCCCTAGACAAACTCTCACCACTACCTACTTACTACCATCACTACTCTACAGTGCACCCCTAGACAAACTCTCACCACTACCTACTTACTACCATCACTACTCTACAGTGCACCCCTAGACAAACTCTCACCACTACCTACTTACTACCATCACTACTCTACAGTGCACCCCTAGACAAACTCTCACCACTACCTACTTACTACCATCACTACTCTACAGTGCACCCCTAGACAAACTCTCACCACTACCTACTTACTACCATCACTACTCTACAGTGCACCCCTAGACAAACTCTCACCACTCCCTACTTACTACCATCACTACTCTACAGTGCACCCCTAGACAAACTCTCACCACTACCTACTTACTACCATCACTACTCTACAGTGCACCCCTAGACAAACTCTCACCACTACCTACTTACTACCATCACTACTCTACAGTGCACCCCTAGACAAACTCTCACCACTCCCTACTTACTACCATCACTACTCTACAGTGCACCCTAGACAAACTCTCACCACTCCCTACTTACTACCATCACTACTCTACAGTGCACCCCTAGACAAACTCTCACCACTTCCTACTTACTACCATCACTACTCTACAGTGCACCCCTAGACAAACTCTCACCACTCCCTACTTACTACCATCACTACTCTACAGTGCACCCCTAGACAAACTCTCACCACTCCCTACTTACTACCATCACTACTCTACAGTGCACCCCTAGACAAACTCTCACCACTCCCTACTTACTACCATCACTACTCTACAGTGCACCCCTAGACAAACTCTCACCACTCCCTACTTACTACCATCACTACTCTACAGTGCACCCCTAGACAAACTCTCACCACTCCCTACTTACTACCATCACTACTCTACAGTGCACCCCTAGACAAACTCTCACCACTACCTACTTACTACCATCACTACTCTACAGTGCACCCCTAGACAAACTCTCACCACTACCTACTTACTACCATCACTACTCTACAGTGCACCCCTAGACAAACTCTCACCACTACCTACTTACTACCATCACTACTCTACAGTGCACCCCTAGACAAACTCTCACCACTACCTACTTACTACCATCACTACTCTACAGTGCACCCCTAGACAAACTCTCACCACTACCTACTTACTACCATCACTACTCTACAGTGCACCCCTAGACAAACTCTCACCACTACCTACTTACTACCATCACTACTCTACAGTGCACCCCTAGACAAACTCTCACCACTACCTACTTACTACCATCACTACTCTACAGTGCACCCCTAGACAAACTCTCACCACTACCTACTTACTACCATCACTACTCTACAGTGCACCCCTAGACAAACTCTCACCACTACCTACTTACTACCATCACTACTCTACAGTGCACCCCTAGACAAACTCTCACCACTACCTACTTACTACCATCACTACTCTACAGTGCACCCCTAGACAAACTCTCACCACTCCCTACTTACTACCATCACTACTCTACAGTGCACCCCTAGACAAACTCTCACCACTCCCTACTTACTACCATCACTACTCTACAGTGCACCCCTAGACAAACTCTCACCACTCCCTACTTACTACCATCACTACTCTACAGTGCACCCCTAGACAAACTCTCACCACTACCTACTTACTACCATCACTACTCTACAGTGCACCCCTAGACAAACTCTCACCACTACCTACTTACTACCATCACTACTCTACAGTGCACCCCTAGACAAACTCTCACCACTCCCTACTTACTACCATCACTACTCTACAGTGCACCCCTAGACAAACTCTCACCACTTCCTACTTACTACCATCACTACTCTACAGTGCACCCTAGACAAACTCTCACCACTCCCTACTTACTACCATCACTACTCTACAGTGCACCCCTAGACAAACTCTCACCACTCCCTACTTACTACCATCACTACTCTACAGTGCACCCCTAGACAAACTCTCACCACTACCTACTTACTACCATCACTACTCTACAGTGCACCCCTAGACAAACTCTCACCACTACCTACTTACTACCATCACTACTCTACAGTGCACCCCTAGACAAACTCTCACCACTACCTACTTACTACCATCACTACTCTACAGTGCACCCCTAGACAAACTCTCACCACTACCTACTTACTACCATCACTACTCTACAGTGCACCCCTAGACAAACTCTCACCACTCCCTACTTACTACCATCACTACTCTACAGTGCACCCCTAGACAAACTCTCACCACTCACTACTTACTACCATCACTACTCTACAGTGCACCCCTAGACAAACTCTCACCACTCCCTACTTACTACCATCACTACTCTACAGTGCACCCCTAGACAAACTCTCACCACTCCCTACTTACTACCATCACTACTCTACAGTGCACCCCTAGACAAACTCTCACCACTCCCTACTTACTACCATCACTACTCTACAGTGCACCCCTAGACAAACTCTCACCACTACCTACTTACTACCATCACTACTCTACAGTGCACCCCTAGACAAACTCTCACCACTACCTACTTACTACCATCACTACTCTACAGTGCACCCCTAGACAAACTCTCACCACTCCCTACTTACTACCATCACTACTCTACAGTGCACCCCTAGACAAACTCTCACCACTACCTACTTACTACCATCACTACTCTTTAGTGCACCCCAAGACAAACTCTCACCACTTCCTACTTACTACCATCACTACTCTACAGTGCACCCCTAGACAAACTCTCACCACTCCCTACTTACTACCATCACTACTCTACAGTGCACCCCTAGACAAACTCTCACCACTCCCTACTTACTACAATCACTACTCTACAGTGCACCCCTACTAACCAACCTATCTTCCACCATCTCTTCAAAAGCAGAAACCTGTTACAACAAAATCTCTAAATTTGAAACTAACTCTAACTACTCCTCCCACCACTGTACATCTCTCCACCTGCTAAACTGGCTAGACCTTCCCACCCACCTTGACTTCCTCCAACTCACTGTTGCCCACAAATTAATTTTCAAACCAACTTCATGCCCTGCTCTAACAAATAGCTTACCATTTTACACTCCTCACAGAGCTCTGAGATCTGCACACCAAAAACTTCTTTCTGTATACAAACCAAAACGTCCTGTTGGTCAGCTTCTCCTATCCTCTTCCTTAGCCAAATAATGGAACTCTCTCCCATCCTCTCTAAGACTCTCTGAAAACTATGAACACTTTAAAACCCAGCTTCATTCCTACCTCTCCCATAATTGGAAATGTAATTGCACTCTACCTACCTCCTCTTCATGTACCTCAACCCCTGGCTGTTCTCCTAAACAACAGCCTCACTCAATCTAACATCCTCCTTAATAGCTGCCTCTCTCTAAATCTAAGATAATATTACATTAATAATATTACATGAATACCTAAATGTTTTGTTTGTTTGTCTTTTCGGCTTTTCCCGGTTAGGGGTCCTCACAGTGGAACTCCGGTCTGCTAATGATTGGCAGATGATTTTTATGGTGCCGAGTTTTCAGCCTGACGCCCGACCTTCAGCGAAAGCATGCCTATTCATGTGTGTCTTTCGGAGGCCACTCGACCGTGGGGAGGACATGCAGACTCCACACAGAAGGCACTCCAGCCGAGAATCGAACAGGAGAACCTCTTGCTGTGAGGTAACAACGCTACCGCTGTACCACCGCGGATCACATGAATACCTTAAATGTATATATTGTATATACTGTACTTAGTCTTCTATCTCTTCCCCCCTCAACTGGGAATGATTTTCTTCACTACCTACATTTAACAGTATGCTGTTTAACTACAACAATCAAATCTGCCATGTTTGCACTCCACTTTTACAACTGTTCAACTACCTTTTTCTGAATACTCCAGAAACTTTAATGTATACACAGCTATGTACATGTATGTACATGTATGTACTACTGTTCAACTACCTCTCTCTCTAAATACTCCAGAAAATTAATGTACGTACAGCTAATAGTGTACTTTCCACCTTCATTTCTCCCTATTCTACTAAACTTATATTTACTACAAACCTTCAAATATTAGTTTATAACTATTTACATTTCATCTACAATTGTTAACTTTCATAACTATGTAAATATTATTGATTGCCTCTACCAACTTAAATGCTGTACAAATGGTTCTCCAATGAACTATGTAAATATGTAACATATTTTCTTCTATTTTGCATTTGTACTTTACTACATTGCATTGTATAATTCTACTTTTGTTTACTAGTATGTAATATGGAGCTTTTCTCCCCGGGCCTCCACTGAAAACAGGCTCCTTGAACCCAATGGACCTCCCCGGTAATCAAACTGGAAATAAATAAATAAATCTAGAACTATGAATTAAAGCTAAAAAACATAATAGACAGGACAAAATAAATTACCATCATCACTGTTCAATCAAAAAAAAAAATCAAAGAAACCCACAAAAATTCTGGGCTGCCATCAAAAACATCCTACATCCAGGACAAACTAGTACTCCCTCCCTAACACTCAGTGATACTAAAGACAACATAGCCTCACAATTTAACATTTACTTCACTGAATCCATACAAGCCCTCACAAACAATAATTGTTCTTCCTTTACCCAAACTTATATAGTACCCACACTAGATCCCAAAAATTCTCTTTCCAACTTGTCCCAATAAACACCATAGTTAAACATCTCAGAAGGCTTAAACCTACTACACTTGCTAGCAACTATCTGCCTGCTAAATATCTAAAAAAATCACTGCATAAGTAATATCCAATCCAGTATTCATATTAATAAATTGATTTATCTCAGAACAACAAGTCCCTAAAATTTGGAAAGTTTCACATATCCCACTACATAAAGGTGGAAACTCAACAGAATTATCAAACTACCAGCCAATAGCTATATTATCATCATTATCACAAATACTTGAGAGGTAAATCCATTCACAAATCTTAAACTATCGAATAACCAAAAATATTCTAACACTCAGCATGGTTTCTGTCCCAATTATAGCACTACCACCCTTGTTAACATTACTAACGTTATTAACCACCATCGCAATGATGGCAATTTAGTTTCCTCCATCTTTCTTGATCTTTCCAAAGCTTTTGATACCGTTTCCCATTCTAAACTCTTAACTAGACTCTTGGAACTTAAACGTAGTCATTCTTCACTTACTTGGTTCCAGCAATATCTACCTGGTCACCAGCAAGCTGTAAAATGGCAATACAATCTCTCCTCACCACTGCCTGTAACCGTGGGAGTACCACAGGGATGTACTCTGGGTCCTCTCCTCTTTATTACATTTACTAACAGTCTTCATGCTGCAACCCCACTTGCCTCCGTAGTTTAATACATGGATGATTCCACCCTGATTTGTGCCACCCCAACACTAAAAAAACTCCAAAAAATCACCCAGCAGTCATTTAATGGTGTGGAATCTTTGCTAAACAAGCCACAACCTATACTTAACCCTACCAAAACAAAACTCACGTTCTTCTATCCAGCTAGAGCTGCAGACACTCACCCACAATTCAGTATCTCATCATTTAACCAAACAATTATTTCTCCACTTTCCCAGACAAAATTACTCAGAGGGGTCATTGACCATAATATGAAATTTGACATAGACATAGCAAAGACCAACCTTGCACTGATTAGTCCTACAACTGTTTTTGTATCTTTGACTGTATTATCGTTTTCCTCATGTACATTACTGTACAACCAACTTCTTATATTTCCTCCTATTCTTTTTTAATCTGGTTGCAAATCCTGGGCTGAGCCTCAAAATGGGCCACTTAGATCAGTGCTCTACTTCATCCAACAAGTAGATGAATACATAAATAAACTGTAGCTGCTCATAATGTGCATCACATGATGCCCAAGGTGCTGCTCAGTGATGCACAATCACGTGATGTCCACAAGCGCAAGTGCATGCAAAGGGCTACCATTTTGCTCCTTGCAATTGACATAGCCTCTTCAGGTGCTTGCTTTAGCAGGAGTCCTTCCTGGTGAGAGCAGAAGACCAGGATTTGTCTTATCTGCTGCACAAGGACTATTAGTAGAACTTGCTGGGTCATTATGATGGCACATTGCACAAAGCAGACACCAGGCCTAAGCTTGCTAGAGCAGTAAGTGATGCCACTGCTGTGACCCATTCTGTTGAGCAGTGCAGGCATTGCTATAGCAACATGCAGTACTGCCAATACAACCTGTGTTGCCTGTGGGAGGTAGAAGTTATACAAGGACTGTATACCTTTATCTATTTAAGATAAAAATCCTGAATGTATAGCCAATGAATTCAATACCCATTTCATTCAAACTGCACTTAGATTACTCAAAACCAACTTCTCAAGCCTTGCCCTTCCACTAATACCAGTAACCCATGACACTCTATTTCAAGCAAAGCTGTCCCCACATCTACAATAAAAGGACATCTCAAAAATTTGAAACCTACAACTTTAGCAGTTGATAAACTACCAACAGAATAATTATCTATTGCAGCTGAAGCCTTAGTAATTCCAATAAATCGTTCTGTGAAAGTCTCATCCCAGCCTCTGAAAAACATCTTACAGAATTCCCCTTTGTAAAGGTGGTACTTCAATTGAAAAGCAAATTACTCAAACACCTATATTGTCACCACTCTCAAATATTTTAGAAAAACATTCTAGCTTATGACTTACCTACTTCAAAACAATCTTATCACAAACTCACAGCATGGTTTTAGACCGAAGTATAGCACCACAACCATCCTTCTGAACCTACGATTAATAGTGAGAGAAACAAAAACACTCAGAAAAATGTAGGATGATAGTGGATACTATGGCTTTTCATACAGTACCACACCAAAAACTTAGACCAAATTTCTTCCCTCATTCTTTCCCAAAAAGCATTATCCTGGTTTCACAACTACCTCTCATATAGAATATAGGCAGTTAAATGGCAACAGACATACTTTTCTTTCCTTCTGATCACTACTGGGGGTTTAACAGGAGTCCATACTAGTTCCTTTACTGTGTAATATCTATACCAGTTCACTTTACAAGGCCTCTAATGCAGACAACTTCACCTTCATCTGCTCTGCACCTACCCTCTTCATTCTCCAAAGAATTACTCGACTCCTCCTCCTCCTCCTCCATTGAAGCATAACTATCAAACTCCCAACTACTTCTCAACCCCCAAAAAATGAAACTGATGCTCTTTACCCTGAAAAATCTCAGAACTGAAATGCCCTTCTGTGATAACTTCTTAGCAGTACTTGCCCTTTGAACTGTAATCCAAATCAAACTTCTTGGTTTCGTAGTAGATGAACACCTCAAATGTGATCACCATCTCGACAATGTATTCAAGAAAACACATTAAAAACTAGGCATCCTCTATAGATCCAAGTCCTACCTTACCCAGTTCAGTAGAAAAACCCTACTAATAATATACCTTTTACTCTCACTTTTCTATGTATCTCACATACTAAGCATAAAATTACCCTAAAAACTAAATCTTATGGTACAACAAAATAGCCAAATTTGTAATCAACCTCACCTCCTATGCCCATCACTGTACTGGCCTAAAGGAATTAAAATAGCTTGAGTTGCCCAATCACTGTACATACACTCATCTAGTAACTGCACAAAAGCTAAACTACAAGCTGGACAGTTTACCTGCCCTTTGTTACACTCTTCACAGTTACGCCCCTACCAGAAACCTATGATTCAGCACTCAATCACATCTAAAGGAGGCCAATTCAAACATTATAGCTGGTGACTCCTTACATTCCAGCTACACCACAGATTTATGGAACTCCATCCCCCTCCACATAAAACAAATACCTAATCTCCCAAGGTTCAAACTTTTTCTTAAAAAGCACTTTAAACAGATACAGCTATGTTCATGTCATACACCAAACTAATAAACAAAATATAACTGTTGTACTTTCTTCTACTAAACTAAATGTAATTGTTGCTCTGTATTCTACGATGCACCCTTTTTTCTCTCCCTACTTGACTCCTTAGTATGCTTGTTAACAACCAGTTTCTAAAATTTCCTCCACTCCTGCTATTTCTTCTCACATCTTCCTTTCTTACTTATTTCCCTTAAACCTCTTGACATATTGTTGTCTTATATGTGAGCAGCACTATGTGCTTTACCTTCCGTATATGTGCAATATGATTATATACTATGTGCTTTATATACTATGTGCTTTACCTTCCGTATATGTGCAATACAATTATATACTATGTGCTTTACCTTCCGTATATGTGCAATATGATTATATACTATGTGCTTTACCTTCCGTATATGTGCAATACAATTATATACTATGTGCTTTACCTTACGTATATGTGCAATACGATTATATACTATGTGCTTTACCTTCCGTATATGTGCAATACGATTATATACTATGTGCTTTACCTTCTGTATATGTGCAATACAATTATATACTATGTGCTTTACCTTCCGTATATGTGCAATATGATTATATACTATGTGCTTTACCTTCTGTATATGTGCAATACAATTATATACTATGTGCTTTACCTTACGTATATGTGCAATACGATTATATACTATGTGCTTTACCTTCCTTATATGTGCAATACAATTATATACTATGTGCTTTACCTTCCGTATATGTGCAATACAATTATATACTATGTGCTTTACCTTACGTATATGTGCAATACGATTATATACTATGTGCTTTACCTTCCTTATATGTGCAATACGATTATATACTATGTGCTTTACCTTCCTTATATGTGCAATACGATTATATACTATGTGCTTTACCTTACGTATATGTGCAGTACGATTATATACTATGTGCTTTACCTTCCTTATATGTGCAATACGATTATATACTATGTGCTTTACCTTACTTATATGTGCAGTATGATTTATATACTATGTGCTTTACCTTCCTTATATGTGCAATACGATTATATACTATGTGCTTTACCTTCCTTATATGTGCAATATGATTACATACTATGTGCTTTACCTTCCTTATATGTGCAATACAATTTATATACTATGTGCTTTACCTTCCTTATATATGCAATATGATTATATACTATGTGATTTACCTTCCTTATATGTGCAATACAATTATATACTATGTGCTTTACCTTCTGTATATGTGCAATATGATTATATACTATGTGCTTTACCTTCTGTATATGTGCAATAAGATTATATACTATGTGCTTTACCTTCCGTATATGTGCAATACGATTATATACTATGTGCTTTACCTTCTTATATGTGCAATACAATTATATACTATGTGCTTTACCTTCCGTATATGTGCAATACGATTATATACTATGTGCTTTACCTTCCGTATATGTGCAATACGATTATATACTGTGTTCTTTACCTTCCATATATGTGCAATATGATTATATACTATGTGCTTTACCTTCTGTATAGGTGCAATATGATTATATACTATGTGCTTTACCTTCCGTATATGTGCAATATGATTATATGCTATGTGCTTTACCTTCCGTATATGTGCACTACGATTATATACTATGTGCTTTATCTTCCTTATATGTGCAGTGCGATTATATACTATGTGCTTTACCTTCAGTATATGTGTAATACAATTTATATACTATGTGCTTTACCTTACGTATATGTGCAATATGATTATATACTATGTGCTTTACCTTCCTTATATGTGCAATACGATTATATACTATGTGCTTTACCTTGCGTATATGTGCAGTATGATTATATGCTATATGCTTTACCTTCCTTATATATGCAATATGATTATATACTATGTGATTTACCTTCCTTATATGTGCAATACAA
Source organism: Protopterus annectens (assembly GCF_019279795.1). Lineage (NCBI taxonomy): Eukaryota > Metazoa > Chordata > Ceratodontiformes > Protopteridae > Protopterus > Protopterus annectens. The sequence continues at coordinate 936,762,524 of NC_056728.1, read as the reverse complement.
TTATATACTATGTGCTTTACCTTCCGTATATGTGCAATATGATTATATACTATGTGCTTTACCTTCTGTATATGTGCAATAAGATTATATACTATGTGCTTTACCTTCCGTATATGTGCAATACGATTATATACTATGGGCTTTACCTTACATATTTGTGCAATATGATTATATACTATGTGCTTTACCTTCTTATATGTGCAATACAATTATATACTATGTGCTTTACCTTCCGTATATGTGCAATACGATTATATACTATGTGTTTTACCTTCCGTATATGTGCAATACGATTATATACTATGTGCTTTACCTTCCGTATATGTGCAATACGATTATATACTGTGTGCTTTACCTTCCATATATGTGCAATATGATTATATACTATGTGCTTTACCTTCTGTATAGGTGCAATATGATTATATACTATGTGCTTTACCTTCCGTATATGTGCAATATGATTATATGCTATGTGCTTTACCTTCCGTATATGTGCAATACGATTATATACTATGTGATTTACCTTCTGTATATGTGTAATACGATTATATACTATGTGCTTTACCTTCCTTATATGTGCAGTGCGATTATATACTATGTGCTTTACCTTCTGTATATGTGTAATACGATTATATATTTTGTCTGTGTATGCTGTTTGGCTATTGTTTGGCAATATACAAATGTCTTCTCCTCAACGTGGAGGTTTTCTCCAAGGCCTCTGCTGAAAAGCGATATTCTTGCCATCCCAATCAGACAATCCCAGTAAATGAATGTTGAATGCATAAATAAATAAATAATTTATTTGCTCATCATCAGTTTGTTTCCTTGTCTTAACATGTTCACAGTGTACTGATTTCTTATACTTTCTTTTACAGCTGCTGATGAATTTTGGGAAGTCTGTCTCAGGACAGGTGAAAAACTGTCCCAGTGGCAGCATCTGGGTCTGTGTCAGATGATGTGCTTGGTGCTGGATCATTGGTGCTCACCAGGCTTGCCTCTTCCCAGTAGCACTAAGCTCAGTGTTGAATGCCATCTTTCAGGAAAGGAGGTGGGGTCACAGACATTTCAGAAATTGGTCTGGATGGGTCCATCCTGTCAAGTGCAGAGGATAGTTATGTCTAAATTGCATTGGCAGTTGAATGTCCACATTGATACTATAAAGTGCCTCCTAGCATGACTGGTAGAGCTGTGAAAACTGACCAGTCCCAACCACCAGACCACCAGAGACAGACCCTGCCCATGATATCAGCCACACTTAACTAGAAGTGACAATTTGACACAGTTTGTCCTTTGCATGCATGTCATTACTACTTATGCATACTCATGCCTCTGCCTAACATAATGGATAGGTCCATCTTAGACTGCAGATTACATCTAGCAAAATGCAATTGTCTCTGAAGTCAAATGATTGCTATGTTGCATGAATCTCTGAAAGAAATCTATGCATATCTATTTATTAACCTTCATTCTTCTGTATTTGTAGCTCTTCATCTAGCAGATTACAGATCAGTGGACCCACCTTTTAAATTATCATTTGGTTCACAGATACAAACTTTTTTAAGTTAAATAACTAATCAAATGTAGTTAATATGAAACGTTTCTTCCCAGGCCTCCTCTGAAAAAGGGTTTTGCTTAGTTGAACTTTCAAGGTAAATAAAAGCAAGCAAAACAAACATTGCAAAAGTACTAATAACTCAAGAATCCTGGCTTTTTAAAATCAGACATGACACAAATTATGGTTAAATGTCAGCCATGCTGCAGACACCAACATCCTGTTTCACATGTGTTGCACTAGAACTCAAGTCCAGGTTAAAATGCTTAGAAAGGACTGCTGTACCATATAACTAATAAAGCAGAGCCAAGTATCAGTATCTTGATGTAATGTCCAGTGCATGTTAAGTGAGCTGTGATGACAGAGTGAACAGGACATTGGCTTACATTTAAGGATTTCTCAGTACCAAGGAGTGTCTGGCATGGAGTAGGATGAAACACACGTGCCTGTGATACCATGGACTGCTTTCTGTGTGCATGTAGTAAGAAAAGGGACTTAAATGAACCAAAAAAGAGCTTCAGGTATGATGACAATAACGATAGATGCCTCGACTCGGACACACAAAATTTTATTTTACATAAATTCGCAAGATAAAAGTACGTTAAGCGCTTTCATTTGTATCCAGACTTCATCAGAACATACATCAAGATGTTACAACTGTTTAAATAGCTCATCTGACCCAATTTGGCGCCAAAACTGCTTGCGGTGCTAATTAAACATACATTGTATTAGAAATGCATTCAATTTTAAAAAGTGACATAAAAATTGTACCAATGTTGCTGGAACTGCAACTAATATCACAATAAAATGATGATTATTATTGCTAAATGATGTACATAATACATTTTTAAAACCTATGTAATGTAAAATATACAATGTTCAAGCTAAAATAATGTCAATCTTCCCTATACCCTAATAAAATAGTATAACCTAATGATATAACCTAATATAATGTATTTACACTTATATACACTCTCTAAAAAGATCCTGTGCTATTGCCTATGAAATTGATAGTGAAAGATGCAACTAATACTAGTATGGTAGTCTAGATCCCCTAGCTTCTACCTATTTTCTCAAAATTAGAAAAGGTTGTATGCTTATGTTGTCATTAATTCCTGGAAAGTTTGTGGCATCAGAACTTATCTGCCACTTACTCTCTTTTAAAGCTAACATGGCTTTGATGTTTCCCCCATATGGTGATTGTTCTACCCTGTCAATAATGTGAAACAGAAAATGATGGTTTTCATTTGTATTAACCACATGACGATACAGAGCATTCCTGTTGTCTTTTTTACTAATAGCATACAGATGCTCATAAATACGTCTTTTAAAATGTCTTTCTGTCTTGCCTATGTAGAATGCATTGCATGCTACACAGGTAGCCAAATATATCACAAAATTAGAACTACAATTGCCATGTATACTTGGTATAAATATTCGGTTTGTGTTGTTTAATCTGGTACCTCTGCATATCTTAATGTGTTTGCATTGATTACAATGCCCACATTTTGTCGTATATTTGTTAACTCTTACTGATTTACCTTTAGTACTTTCCAGTAATTTTTTGATATTAAAACCTGTCTTGTATACTATTTTCGTATGAATGCCTAAAATAAACATAGACTCTCTATTAACTACAAATTGATTCCATCGCTCTTTTATACATGTTTCTATATTTTTCACTATAGGTGAATAGGTTAATACACATACCCTTGGGCCGTGCTCAGATGACATATGATCACTGCTTTCTGTGTGCATGTAGTAAGAAAAGGGACTATTTCACAAAGAAAATGGAATAAATTCCAGGAGGGAATTGTGGAACTTGAGGCAACAGAAAGTTTTAAATTAAATGTGATATAGAGAAAAAATGGATGTGACATGGAGATGGTATAGTTGCAATCTAGAAAAGATTTTACTGATCTGTCAGTCTTTTTCAGTTGGCATAATCATACACTCATTTATTGCTAAACTGGATAAGATGACACTGTGACTGGTTCAACATATGAGATAGAAAATACTCACTGGAAACAACTTGCTGAATGTCAGAGTAAGGGGAAAACATAGGTATTAGATGGCAACAATTAGACATGGTGCACAGAACATCAGGTGTCTTACAAATATATACAGTGAACACACAAAAGTAACACTAGCACATAATAGAGAGGTTTAGATATCTAAAGTTTTGATTTTTTTTAGTTCAGCTTGAAGTAATTCCATCCATTCATCCACAGCCTCTTTTCCCATTTTTGGACATAGGGTTATTTACACAGCTGTTTGGCTAGCCCTGCCATGGTGGTTCTCCCATAACATACATACACACTAACACCAATGGCCAATTTAGAGTGCCCTGTCCCCCTATTGCATGTGTTTGGAACGGAGGAAGAAACCAGAGCACCCAGAGAAAACCCACTTGAACACAGGGAAGACATAACACACTCCACACAGAAAGCAACCCAGCCAAGAACCGAACCTGAAAACTTCTTGCTAGGAGGCAACAACACTAGTCCATGCAGCACTTAGCCACCCTTCAGCCTAAAGTAATTCGACAAGACAAACTTACACTGTAGCCTGATAAAACATAGATCACTGTCCATGTGATGCTCCATCTGCTATTGTATATTCCTTGCTACAGCAGACTGCATTCAGGTGAAGTCTGATCATCAGCAGATACACTTACAAAGGACAGGTATGGAAATGAGAGAAATGTAGATCACAGCTGCCATTTTCCAAGTCAGTAGTGAGTTTTCAAATAAGCTATTGACCAATAGGTTTTAAATATTCATTTCAGTCAGCAAGTAAAAATAAGCAGGTCTAGTTTAGCTTTTTACTAATCAGCAAAAGGGATAATGGCATGTGGATGCTGACCTGGGTAAATAATGCTGAAGTTCACGGCAAAGACTTGTAACAGCCCTCTGCTTCCTAACACAATAACTTTTGTTGTGCTGGAGTTAATGCCAACCATGCCAAAATACAATGGTAACAGATCCTGGCAGCCCCAGCTTGTAGCTTGATACACCTCTACATTCACAAAAAAGAAAGAGAAATATTCAACTTAGTTGGCACAGCAGATTTATGTTCATGCTGCTTTACATCATGAGTATTATAACCTCCAATCAATACAGTGTCAATATAAATTACTTAAGCACATTAGGTGAAATATAGTGAAGTCAAAATTACAGAAAACATATCAAGTTTCTCTTTTTTTGTAGTATATCAGTTTCCTGTTTTTGTACTGCATGTGTGTATGCATACAAACAGGAGCTATATGTGCTTGTCTATGTGCAAAAGGAAAGAGAAAAAGAGAATACATAAGAGAGAGAGAGAGAGAGAGATGGGTGGGTGGAGAATTGTTATTGCTCTTCACTTCATTCTCAGCGTATATAAAACTCCATGGGATTTGTTTATGCTCAGAGCTCCTAGTCATTTGACAGTGAATATTTAAGTCTGCTCATTAGTCAGCCATCTTGGTCAACGCCCAGTTGGAGCAGACAGCCAATCCTTATATTACTCTACGTTCCCTCAGCAGAGAAGAGACAGGTGGGGACACAGCTGTTCTGGATTTTGTGCATTCGCATTTTTTTTCTTTTCACTGGCCTTGGTACTGAGACTGCAGGCAATTCTGTCTGAAGAAGGATGCTTTGGAGTCACAGAATGCGTGGTTTAATCTAAAGAGTACCCTAGTTGTTTATGCAGCTGGAGACAGAAAGGAGGAGAACAGAAGGAGACATCAAGATAAAGGCAAGAAAAATATCAGCACTTAGCTTCATCTGAGGTTTCATAAAGAGCAGTGTTTTCAAACTTCATCTCTGCATTGCAGTTGCTGTAGGAGTGGACACATCTTCCTTCTTGTTACATACAACAGGACTTCTGTTTTGTTCCCATACCGCTGAGTCATCATGTCCGATCTGACGCCCTTAAGTGATGTGCCAACCCCCACTATGGACAAAATCACTCAAGCAGCTAAGGAGACTATTTATCTGTGCAACTTCCGAGTTTCTGTGGATGGAGACTGGCTGTGTCTTCGGGAGCTGAATGATATTTCCCTCACCCCTGACCCAGAGCCAGCCCATGAAGGTACTCTTTTGTTTCCTAAAGCATTGTCCTGAAGTCTGTAGTGTTGCTTTGTCTGTTATTACATTTATCCCATTTCACCTCATCACTTGCTGTTCTGTTTGTACAAATTAATGCTCAGTGGTGCATGAAGCAGCACCCTCACTGCTGAAATTCAGTTGAACTGTTCAAAAGGCACAAGTACCCTTTTTAAAAGACAGACAGTGCTTGAAAGGGTGTGCATTTAGTTTCCACAAAGAGTAAAAATGACTAGAAATTTCAAAAGCCTTTAATTGCACAGATGTTCTTTTGTTTCTTCTCTTGCAAAAGGTCACAGTACTATTAAAATGAGGGCATTTACTGCATGACAAAACTACACCTCCCCCTCTTGAAAACAAACAATTTTACATGAAAACAACTGTAAGAACTGCTATTTTAGAAAAAAGGTACTGTGTCGTTACTGGGATTTCAGAAAAATCTTTTTCTTTAAAAAAAACATGGCCTAGTTTGGTTGACATGGCAATTTCCTACAAAGCAGAGTACTAGTAATTTAAAATATGGCATTTTAAGCATTATAACACAATACCAAAACCTAAATTGAATTTAGAAAACCTAAATCCTTATTACTGCTGTATGTTAGAAATGAATCTGGAGTTGAAGTTAAGTACCAGACATGATAAGGTGAGAAACGTATCAATTATATCTTTAAGCCAAAATTGTCCTTGTCAATTTCATTGTTTCTTTTCATCTTTCAGCTACTTGATACCTCTAAAAAGCTGTAAATTCTGAGCACTGACAAGTCACCCCATCAGACAATGGTGAATAAACTGGAGTTTAAAATTATGATGAATGAAGTCCTGTTGTATGAATTGTCCTGTCAGCCTTTACTACATTTCTGCTGAAATTCATAAGGATTCCTGTGAGTCTGTCTCTTTCTCACTTGCTTAGTACCCATTTTACAGCAAACCATGCACTGTGCTAGTAGGGAATTCAGCAAGTGCTGGAACCAAGCAACCATTTCATATCACATGCTTGTGCTAGCATGCAGCACAGATGGCCCACATCTTTGTTTCACTTAGTTTAGTCATATTTCATTGTCAATTCAAGTTGAATTTCAGATATAATTTTCTCACTTTTGTTTTCAAAGTAGAATTTTTCAAAGAAAACTTTTTCATGATATTCTTCCACATCAAACAGTAAACCAGTGATTGTTTTGATGCTTAAAAAAGTCAAAGCAGGAGTCATAATCATACTTGCTATAAGTAATTAACCTGATACTGCAGTCAGAGCCAGTAGTACTTTCCTCGCTTTACAAGTGCTCTTTTCCTGTCAGTGTGTTTGTGCGTGTGCATGCTTGCATATTGTGTGTGTGGGTATGTTTGCACATATGTATATGTTGAACCTTTAGACAATAAAAGATTTATGGCTGTGATATAGAAGTGGGGGAACCTCTGCAAAGATATGGCCATCTTTATGTGGATGTCAGTGTCTTGGAGGTCAAAAGAGCAAATCCAATATCCTTCCTGTAGACAGGAAAGGAATGTTTTTTTTTGAAAAACTGATTCAACCAAATCAGGTAGAGCAGGGCATTAAACTGAGGCCCTCCATCTTCTTGGGTACCAAGAAGACCCTCTAGTAAAACCCAGATCCCTTCTGGTCTGGGGGGGTCTCTGGTATTGCTATTTTTTTTTTTTTTGGCAAAAGATTTGCTACCTCTTGTATCCCTCCCTTTTTCTGACTGGGCATGACATCTGGGATGGGTAAGGATGACATGAGTGGAGTTAAGGCCAGCCACTTGTTTTTGTACAAGGAAATTCACCCCTGACTGCCTCCAGAGGTAGACTGTTATGTAGCCCTTCAGGGGTTCTGCTGCCTGTTCTCATGATAAGAACCATACAATCCCTTGTGGCAGCAATTGGAGAACCCCCCCTTAGGGGGTTCTAATTCCTTGTTACTCATGTTGGATTGTTCAAATTTGTAAAACCATACATACTTTCCAACCTTCTGATTCCTAGTGAAAAGTTATTGTAGGGCTATGAACCTAACTTTGTCAGTCATAACCACCTTGCTTTCCTGCTCACCTTCTGGCAACTGTGTTTTAACTTTTTGTCCAAACGGCATGTACACATCCAATGGAGCAGTGATAGAAGTTGCTGTGAAGTGATCTGCAAATCCAGCCAATCTCAGCCATGCCCATTGTTTCATCACCATGTCCATCCCAGCTGCTTTCACTGATCCAACTGCTGCATTGTGAAGCAATCCCTTGGAGAACATGGCCATGGTATTCAAAGCCGATACCTGTTACTTCAGCTGCTTTTGGATAACTCTAGGGGGCAACTTTCTATGTGACTCCAGGGTGGAATTATGTGCAATCTATCCATATGCAGCAAGTAATTCAAGGAGAACATTTTGAAAATACTCAAAGTATTGACTTTTTCCCTAGGCAAGCCATCTTTCTGGACTCCTTATCTGGAGAATGTATAGCTTGAGCATGCTCAGGGATGTGTCTTTTAGGGCCCGTTCTTAGCAATCCATAGAACTCTGTATGGTTTCCATGAAATGGGTTCCACAACATTAGGCTGCCTCCACACACACTAGCAAACTAAGTCAACCATCTGGTATAAGAGGGGAGGGATGGGGCATCCGAGCTGCATGTGTAGGCAGACTCAAACACCTCCTGGAAGATCTCTTCCTTGGAAGAGGGAAGGTCAGTGAGCAAACATCCCCTCTACTGCATCGTCTCAAGGATTCCCAAAATCTGGAGTCTTCAGTTGTAATCCATGTCCTGGTCAGGGTGGGCATACAGTGACTGATATACACTAAGAAGATCGGCTGCATAAGATGATCTTACAAAGTTAGACAGGTTGTTGTAGGCAATATAATGGGGAGGAGTCATCTGTATGGTTCTAATAGGACTCATCCCTGGAGCTTCTACATGTCAAAGGATGTATCTGTCCTTTGTTCCTATTGGGAGGAGTATTGATGGCTAAGGGCTCCAGACTGGTGAAGTGTACCACTTGTGTTCTTTCATAATCCTCTCCTTGAATTACTTGTTGCATATGGATCCTGGTCTGATGTAATATATTTCTTTTCTGCTTCAAATAGAGATAACATTTTTTCTGGCGCCATTTCCCAACGCTAAATGATGGTGCTGTGGCCATCAGCACTGAGACCACAGATATTGAGGGCTGCATGGGCGCATGGACAGAAATCAGTCCTTTCACCCTGACAGGTCTTCAACACTGAGGCATCAAAGCCTGATAGCATTAACAACTATCAGGGTTGATATTGGCACCAAAGATATTATAGGGCAAACAAAGTATGCCTAGTAAATTCTGGCACCAATGGAACTAGCTCCAATGCCACCATTGTTAAAGGGAATTTACAAGGCAGAAGAAGACACTATTGGTACTAAAGAAAAAAGCTTTGACCCTAACACTCCTAGTACCGAGACCGGGCCTGAGGTAAGAACCATTGAAGTGGACAGTGCAGGCTAACCTGCAGCCACTGTGGGAACAGAGGGGATGGAGATGACACCCAACTCCAACTGGTCTTTCAAAACGGCCATCATCACATTCTCCCAATCCATTAAAACAGTAGGACTTTGCACCAACCTGGAGGATCCATTGGACATGGTTGCAGCTGGTCTAGAATGTAAAATGTTAGATAACTCATTCTCAGAGGAGAAACTGCCCAGTCTTCTCTTCAGAGCGGAGTTGAATCTGGGAGTTTAGTTCTAACAGTAGCTGTAGGAGTAGTAGCTGGTAGAGATGATGCATGAAAATTCCCAGGTAGAATAGAATGGGACACCTGTAATTTAGTGCTTTTGGATGGGGATATGGTCTCCAGGTCCTTTTGTTAACTCCTTTCAATAACCTTTTGAGAAAGAGTTTAACTCTTCTGTCTTAAACAATTACAAATATTGCAGTCAATCCTTAGATGTTTCAACTCTAGACAGACAGACAGCACAAAGGTGGTGCATATCCTAGCGCAGAATTTTTATGACAGCATGACTTGCATTTTTAGACATCAGAGGCTTTCTCTTTATTCATTGTGAAAATTTAGTAACAAAAATTGTATATGTCAATAACAGAAGTAAAATTCCGCAGTGGTATTAGTTAAAATTATATTTACGTGTAAATAACAGAAGAAAAAACTCAGCAATGGTATTAGTTAGCAAAAATAACTGAGCAAAGCACAAAGTTCCATAACAGCAAAACACCTAAAAGCAGCAAATAAGGCCTGCAAACACCAAGAATGGTTCACCAAACAGCTAAGTAACAGTAACTTAGCTGTCTATCAGATCCTAAAAAATTAACTGTATGTGCAAACAGAATTTAAATGAATGGTAGTGAAGCTGCTATTTGGAAAAGGAAGGAAAAGAAATCTTAAATAGACAGCAGGAAGAGAGTGGGATTGTGGGGAGGTAAGAAACAAATTATTTATGATTTTTAACAAAAAAATGAAAGTGGTGACTTATGTGTCGCAGGAAAAAATTTAAAGGAAATTTTGAAGCAGGCACTCTAGCAGAAGAGCTCCAGATGTTGGGTGAAGAAAGTAGCATTGATAGTTCGAGAGGAAACAAAAGCATCACAGGATGAGGAGAAGAGCATGAGCTTTCGAGAGTGACATGTTGTAGAAGCGAGTTCACCTACATACTACAGTATGCAGACTGCATCAGCTTGGATCAGATAATATACATATATGACTGAGATCTGTGGAAATTAACAAATTCTTGAGCATGATACTGAAAAAATGAAGCAGAAAGACAGGATCCCGCTCAGGACATCATGGGAACTGTGTATATGTGCATTGTGCAAGTGATGCAACCCATAGCTCCCCAACCCTGATGTAGAACTGCATTTTCTGGTCTTTTGAGGTGAAGTACAAATTGCTAAAGCTTAGAAGCAGTTATGACAGGTGAATAAGGTTGACATTCAGAGGAGGAGCATGGGAATTTTTAGATAATTAATAGAGAAAGATGCATTTAAATTGTCATCAAACAGGACCAACAGACTATGGGGAATGTGTCTTAATTATTATGGCATGAATTTGGTTGAAATTGCAGGAGTTGGTATGGAAAGCAAAGACAAGATTTTGCTGCATTTGTCTGTGTGTGTCTGTGTCTGTCCCTGCATAAGAGACAGGGGTGTAATGGAGAACTTTATACTACTGTAGGGTAGTTTAGGAGTACATAAACATTATGTGCAGCAGCTCTGTTTACAACTGATGTAAGATGGGACAGCATGGACCTATGAAGTTAACTTCATGATAATACTATCCATTTGTTAACTAAGTAGGCCCTCTGAAATATTGTGGGAAGAAATATCCAGGGAATTGTTAGCTAGGCTTGCATAGGCACTAGGGCCGATAGCCTAGTACCAACCTATGAACACACACACACACACACACGCGCACACACACGCACACACACGCGCGCACACACGCACACACACACACACACACACACACACACACACACACACACACACACACACACACACACACACACACACACTCTTCCTTTTGAAGGGTGACCCAGGAACAGTTTTTGGTCAAGTCACTTTGTTTTCAAGATCACACAGTAGGCAAATGAGAGTTGTGAGAATCAAACGCTGTACCATAGAAATTACAGCTCACAGCCTTAACCAGCAGTGCCAACTTCATGATAAAAAGATTACAAACAATTTTAATTACATTTTAGATCAAAGACCATTTTGACATTATACTTCTGCAAATTTCTGAATTTCTCCAGAGTTAATGCAAACCTAGAAGTGAGACCCCTTCAGGTGGGCATAGGAGGCTTCTCCACATCCACACCACTAACATACAAAAAAAAAGTCTTCACAGATTTACAATTGGGGATTTTTGATGAAATGGTTATCAGTGTCATACTCATATCAAATGCACAAAAATACATTTCATAGCCTCATAGTTTGGGGTTATGTCCTTTGAGTTGGCATTTAGAGAAGAGATCTAAAGGAGATCTAACAGTTATAATTTCACAGCTGTCTTATACATGTTCTTACTAACAGCAAGGAAATCTACATTCCCATACCATCATAACGCAAGGTCCACTTCATCTTCATCTCTGTTTGCCCATTTATTTATCCACCTTACTTTTTTCTCATCTACTGTCAGCATAGTTGTCTATCAGTTAGTTGAAACACAAATCCCAACAAAGTAAACATAGACATGTAAATGATAGCTGTCTTAATGATTTCTTCTCCGTGATCGTTATGCTCAGAAATTTGATCCAGGTGTATAGATATTTTGTAATCAATCAATCACAGATGAATCCTGCTTCTTGATTGCACTGAGCATTATCATGGTCATGTACTAGAAGCCATTACTGTGGCTTGTGGCTTGAGTTTGGACGGCATCAAAACAGCTGCTACATGTCAGGATCAAAAATACAGTGATAAGTTGTACAGGATGCATTGCAAAGTGAGTATACGGGAGATGTCAAAAAGCATTTGTCAGACTACAGAATTAATAACTTCAGAATGTAATCAGTGCAATATAGCCAGACTTGATTCACCCATTATATTCTATTATCTTCACTGAACACATGAAAGGTACAGGTCAGCTTGAAACCAGTCAATCTAACAGTGATGTCAAAATTTAGTGAGTGGTATACAGTATGTATTTACTTAAAAGTCAGAAGATAGAGGGGGTGTTAATTCACGAGTGTATAATTCAGGATATCATTATAATTTTCAGAACATAAACTGCAATCCATGTTACACCAAAACCAAACTGTGATTTCAGGATTATAACAGCGCATTCTGAAACCTGTTCTTACTGTTATGTAACTTTTTTTTTTGCTGGTGGGCTTTACCTCATTCCTACACATGAAGGGGCTGTCCTTCCACACCTCCTTGTTATCAACTTAAAAAAAACATTGACTGTGTACATTATCATATTAAAGTTCTACAACACAACATTTGTTGATAAAAAAAAAAATCAACATTACAAGTCATCACAAACAAAACACTCTGAGACCCTTTTCAGCAAAACTAATCATCCCAGTCTATCTCTTTCACACACAGGCATGCAAACATATACAGACAGACACACACACACACACACACACACACACACACACACACACACACACACACACACACACACACACACACACACACATGGTAAGGATGCACATGCACACACACATGCACACACACGTAGTGAAGCACTGCTGGTGCCACAAATGCAAAGCACGCTGGCAGTGTTTCCCAGCACAAAATGAAAATTAAATAACCTTTTACAACTACAAAACACAGAAAGTGACAGAAATGTTTACATGGGGAACTTTGAGCCACCCTTACTTATTTCTACTAACTCTGCAATTGCACATACAAGTATGAAACAGACAAGGCCACTCATAGTGAATCAGTACTAGTGCACTAACAGAAATTTAATTGGCAATGGTCTTCATGCCAAAAACAAACTAAATAAACTGCACTTAATACTACTTAATACCACTTAATACTACTGTTGTGTTAGAGTAAATAATCCTTGACTTTTAGCATACTTTGATAATACTCTACAGTTTCTGCATAGAATCGATGTAATACTTCCCATAACTCTGAGGGATGCTGTTCTTCAAGTGTAAGGGGAAATAGTCTGAAATACTATGGCTTTGTTTGCCCACTGTCCCACATGTTTAATTACAGCCTTGGATATGAAAGGATCACAGCTACAAAGGCCATGCCGGATATTCAGTAATTTGAAATTAAGGAAGTTAGTGGGAAAAGCTGCCAACCTACTGAGTTATATCCCTAAGAGTATCTGTTAAATGACGGACAGTACCCTGGTAATGGACAGTAGGCTAGTAAGATGAGATTTGAAATGTAAGGTGCAGTTCTAGTTTTCATGTTTAAGAAATATTTCAGTATCGGAAAAAGTATAATATAGGGCCATCGACAATAATCATACTGTATTATTTATTTTACATGTTTTCTTTGATGGTAAGAGAATAAGATCTGACATGACAGTAGGAAATATATCTAGGGTTGCCAGCTTTCTTTGTGGCTAAAACTGAACTAAGGTCACACCCCTTGCATCACCCATAACTCCACCCATTCCCACCCCCTCTCCCATCTATGCTCCACCCATTCTGTGACATCACCGTGATGTCAGCTGATGGGAATGCCGTCTTTTTCTGTTCCGGATGCCTGCTTTCAGCCAATTTACTATGCTTTTCTGTAAAAAAGCATAGTAAATCAGCCAATTTAACAAACACTGATATTCTGTTTCCTTTTGTGAAACAGAATAGTGCAGTTTGTACAGTGTTTTCCTGACTACCAGGGAATTGATTTGATTTGTGGATAGTCCAGAAAAAAAAACATATAAGACTGCAGGCAATACTGCCAAACTGGCTTACCTAGTGCCCAGTGTCTGCACCTCATAGAGCACCCATCCCCTCAGCTAGTCATCAGAAGACGAAAGAAACTCAATTACCTAAACCTGGATTCACACCCCCTTCAGTACAGGCAAAAGGAAAAAAAAAATCCTTTGACTTTTCTTGTAACAAACAGATTTGTACACTTACACCACCTTTATACAAACTGGCTTCCTACAGCTAAGTGACATTCTTGATGCAACTTAACACATATAAAGCTCTGATGTGCCTTTTGGCATCATCATCAGAAATGCCAGTAGAGGAAAAAAAAAGACTGCAGAAACTGTAGTTTGTTGATCAGCCCCATCACCCTTCTTATGTTGCACACCAGGTGGCTGCCTCTTTTACCTCACTCTTGCTAAAACTTGTAATGGCAGCCACTCACAGTCAGCCTCCAGATTGCCACTATGCTCACTTCTGATCCATAGCACCATGATACTCCTTCCTTCATGTTAAATACCTTCTCCCCTACAAAGTCACATAGAAACATATATGCATTCCTTACATATGCAAAATGTCCAACCTCCTGATCATGGCTGTTCCTTGAAATCTTGCTGACAGTGAAGATGTGATAATCTATTGGTACCACTGACCGCCTCAAAGAATGTAAGATGAGAAGGTCAAACTACAGCTTTTCTGGAATATATTGCCCATTTGCTTTTACACTTAAATTCATTTTCTGTAACAGTGTTGCACAAAATTCTGACACCCAGTTATCACTTCAAAAAATGATCACTGTACCTCGGCTCTTCCAGGAGAGCCACTAATTCCATATAATCATCATCCCCAAGCCCCACACTGCTGATTATGTAAACAAGGTAAGAGCCATTATAAGACTGGTGTTCAGGAACTCATAACAAAGCATTAGCTTTGCATTTAGCAGTTTACTCTACTTTTAAGGAAGTAACAACATACTTTGGAATGTCATCTCTTTTCAAGAATACTCATTTGAATAGATAAGAATTACGTATGTTTTACTTCATTAACTAATATTTAAAAATGCATTGACAATAGTAATGTAAAACAATGTCCATAAATATATTTCAGATTTTGGACCTGCTAATGAGAAAATAAGCAAGTAAACAAAATATTCTAAGCAACAGCCGAATCCCAGCTGCAGTTATCAAAGTTAGATTTCAAGCCACAGTAGCAAAAACTGTCCAATATACCAGCATCCCCCCAACCAGCATCTCAGACATGTAATTTTCCTTCTTCCCTTGTCAGAGAATAACCCTGTGAATTGTTATTATTTAAACCAAAATATAAAAGAAAGTCACAAGCCATTCATTAAAAATTGCAAGAAAGCATCCTCACTATGTAATACATTAAATCTCCTGTATAATGTATTTACCTGAATTACCTACTGAAAAAAAAATGAAAAATCTATCTGTGGACTCACTGGACTGTGAAGTATTGTCGATGATTACTTTTGTTCCTTCTACCTCCAAATAGTTCTCTCTGCTCAGCTCCAGAGCTCTCGTACGCTGGACAACATCCTTTACCTGCCACATTGACTTAGCCCCCTCTTCAAACTGCTAGCTTAAAATTTGGCGAGACTGCAAATTAGATTTAGTTTCACGCTGGTAGAGTAAGCATGTTTATGCATGATTCTTCTTAAAGGAGAAGACAGCACTAATACCGCAATCAACGGTACCTGCTGCCTGCAGCTGTAGTGTGAGGGCGGGCATGGTGCTCGCTCACGGTGGCACAAAACCCGGACTTCACGTGTCCGGTTTTGAATTATGTTTGTAACCAGACAATTTCTCAGAAAACCAGACAGTCCAGTCAAAAAACAGACAGCTGGCAACCCTAAATATATCTATGAGTGATATGTACAAGGTATAGCATGAGGTCCAGGACTAGTTCTAACTAGAAAGAACTGGAAAATATATACTGTATTATTTGAAACCATCACAGAAATGTATAGAAGGAAACAAGGAAATAAGATTTCAAGGAAAATATGGGTGATAACACCATAAAATAAGCTACCAGAGGAGACAATCTGGCTGACCTCTGGGAACATTTTGTAGATGTACTTGAATAACTCTGAAGTTAATGCTACAAGTTATAAAGAGACATGGAGGTCAAGGGGAAGTTGTCTAAGGTCACAGGGCATGGAAGCGAGAGGAAGCTTCCTTAACCGAAAGTGAGAGGAAAAATACTCAGCAGATTACTGAATCTTGTAACTGTTCATGTTTATGTGTGTATTCTGTCTGTCTTAATAGCCACTAAAGTTCAGAGTGTTATATTCCAAAAGTGAAACTACAGGCTACTGCATTCAACAGACTGTGAGAGAACCAAATAAACTTTATGTACTAGACAGAAGTAAATCCAACCTGTCAACCATGGCAGTTGCTGTCTAAAATCATGGATTTTATTGAAAGAAGGAAAATAAAACCATAAAAACAAAGCTAAAACACAGATAACCACTTTTGTGCCTTTCTAAACAGGCGCCTCATCAAATCTAAAAACTATTACAAACAAACCAAAAAAACATTTACAGGTCACATGATCTAAGAACTGGTCTTAAAAGGACAGTTCCATTAAGTCTCTTCTTACCATCTGGATGTAATTCTAAAATCCACTTAATCTCTTTACATTCAATTTCATTCCTTAGATCACCTTTTCTTTTGATAGGTGAAGCAATTCCAAAACTAAAAACATAAAGGTATGACTTGTGCCATTCTCTAGAACATGTTTATACAGTGCACTACGGACATTATTCTTCCTGATGTCATTTAAATGTTTGCTAATTCTAGCTTTCAAACATTTGTTCATCTTACATTCGTAGTAAGATTCACATTTCACACAGAATAAAAAATTACACTAGATTATGACTTCTACAATTTGCATAAAAATGAAAGGCATAACTCTTCTTGCTCACTGGATGTACATAAGAATCACTGCTATGATTGTATCTGCACATGCTGCATTCTCTACATGAAACTGTACCACATTTATCAGAAACAGAAACCTATCTTCTTAGTAGATTTATAACACAGCAACTGTTTTAATGATCTATTGCTTACAGCAAAACTTGGATGCACTGCCAAGTACTGACCTATACCTATCATCAGATACTAGTAGTTGCCAGTTTTTCCTAATAGTATTGCAGTTAGTTCAAACATCCATAGAATAAAAGTCATACACTTTCTTAGGTCAGAGCATCTTGCATCAGAGAGCTTTCTTTCACTGTTCACTACTCTCTCAGAGAAGTAAGGTTTAGCAGTATCCCTCCTGTGTTGGAGGACCTCGTCAGAGGCAGTCGCAACCTTCACATCATGGTAACCTCTACATTTAAAGTCCCTTTTAAGATACTTAAATGATTCATACATAATTCTATCATTGGCACTTAGATGCACATGTCTGTAGAACTGTCCATTTAGCACATTGTGCGTACTTGTTTTGGATACATGTTGTTGCACTGTAAAACTTTATTCTTACTATACTCTTTCTTATATAATTTGGTAATTATCCCATTTTCAGTAATCATTACATGCACATCCAAGAAATCAACAGATATAGAACAGAAAGTTAGAGTAAATCTCAGAAAACTGGTTGTAGAATGTAAATACTCAACAAATCTGTGTAAAGTTTCCATAGTGCCTGGCCAAACAAAAATCACATTATCAACAAACCGTACATGAAAAGGAATAAACTTAAAAAAGAAATTATGTTGATTGAATATGCAGAGGGACTCCCAGTATGCCAACACCATATTTGCATAACTGTTGGTGCACATGCTGCCCATCACAACCCCAATCTGCTGATGATACAGCTTATCATTAAATATAAACACATCATTGCTCAAAATAAAGTCAAGAAGTGAGCAGAGAAGCTCTGTCTTATCAGTACTATATCCTGAATGTTTCAGGAAGAATTGCTTAACATATTTAATGCCTACTTAATTGGGGATAACAGTGAAGAGTGATGTGACATTCATATTCACCAGTACATAGTTCTTAATATCTGAATTGCTACACCATTCATATAAATTTGTCAAAAAATGCTTGGTATCTATTAAAACTCTACCCTCTCTGTCCAATACTCGACGTAACATTTTTTCAGTGTATATGGACAGAGGTTCTGTCACCTAGCCCCTATCAGAGACTATAGGTCTCATAGGTGGGTCTACTCTAGACTTGTGCACTTTAGGTAGCCCATAAATGGTAGCAGTCATGGGGTATTATACTAAAAAATACTCAAAGGGATTTATCCAAGATGCCGTCCATTAACAAGTCATACAAGTTAGAGCGCACCCCATTAATGTAACTATCCACCTCATAGTTCAGCATAAGTCAATGTATCACTCAGGTAAGCCTCCATGCTGCCCAAATATTTATCCATGTCCATCAATAGCACCGCACCTCCTTTATCAGCAGGAAGCAGTATAAGTAAATTTGAAGGAAGCATCTGACATAACGCATCATATTCAAAACAACTAAGGTTGTATAAACATCTCCTGCATTTGCCCATCAGAACCTCACATATTTCATGCTCACAGATTTTTCTAAATCCTTCCAGTAATGGTGGATAGGAAGGAGTAATGTGACTAGGTTTTCTAAACACATTAACAGGTTGTACAGTGCCATTACCATGCATTGATCTTAAAGAAATATTCCTTACAAAAAGCTTAAATTCTGTGAGGACATCATATAAAATAGAACTTCTGGTAGGTACAAAGGACAAACCTTTGTTAAGGACATTCAGCTGTTTATTAGTCAATTCAAAAGAACAACTAGGACCAGGGCACCTTTCTCTGAACATCCAGTCCCAGTTCAAGCTGCCCTGTTATCTGCAGTCTTTTTATACCCTGCCATTTCCTGCTCATAGAGCATCCTCTTGCAGCCCTCTTTTTGTTTATCAAGAGATTTGGCAACTGTAGATGTAAAACACAGCAGAAAAAGTAGCATTACAGCTCAAAAACTTGATATGTGAGTTCATAGCAGAAGCAATACATGTGCCTTCTGAATTATTTGTCAAGACATTGTTAGTAGATGTAATAGGTCTCATATTACTTTCCTGATGATATGTATAGGTCAGTACTTGGCAGTTTATCCAAGTTTTGCTGTAAGAGCAATAGAGCATTAAAAGAGATGCTGTGTTATAAATCTACTAATAACAAGGTTTCTGTTTCTGATAAATGTGGTACATTTCCTTGTAGAGACTTCAGCATGTGCAAATATATTTGTAGCAGTGAGTAAGAAATTATGTCTTTCATTTTTATGTAAATTGTAGAAGCCAAAATCTAGTGTATTTGTCATTCTGTGTGAAATGTGAATCCTACTATGTAAGTACAATGTATAGATGTTTGAAAGATAGAACTAGAGAACATTTAAATGACATCAGGAAGAATGATGTTCATAATACACTGTATAAACATGTTTTAGAAAATGACAACAGTCATACTTGTAAGTTTTTACTTTTTAGAATTACACCTAGCAATAGAAAAGGTGATCTAAGGAATAAAACTGAATGTAAAAAGATATAGCGGATTTTAGCATTACATGCAGATAGTAAGAAGGGATTTAATGGAACCCTTTAAGACCAATTCTTAGATCACGTGACCCGGTAAGGTAACTGTGTTTAAAAGATGGTTTGTTTGTAACAGTTTTGTAATCTGATGAAGTGCCTATTAAGAAAGGTGTGAAAGTGCTTATCTTTGTTTTCGCTTTGCTTTTAAGATTTTATTTTACTTCTTTAAATAAAATCCATGATTTTATACAGCAACTGCCATGGTTGACTGGCTAAATTTATTTCTGTTTTACCTTTTCATATTTAATAAGTCTTAGTCCAAGTCTACAACATTTTTCTCTAATTAATTATATACTAGAACACAAACAAAAAAATAATCAAAACTTAAAGCAGTGTTTCAATTTTAAAACCTAGTAAATAAAAAATAGTAAAACTGTAGTAAAGTACAGATGACAAAAACTGAAATAGTCTTTAGTAACATCAGATGTATGCTTTCCAGATTCATGTTCTGGGTTTCTAGTCACAAAGCTAAGTTGAGTGGCAATCAGAAAATGTTTGACAACAAATGGAAATGCGCTGGCATTACCTCTCATTTTTTTTCACAAAGCACACATTAGAAATTCTTTCTGTGATTTATAGCCACTGTGTACTACATGAAAGCTTTACTGCAAGCTGAACATAAAGATACTATCCCACATATATCATAGACTGTCTTGTGACAATGTAGGAAGCCCCAAACTTCCTTTATTGTTATATACTAGAGATCAACATTGTTACCTGGGGCAGAGCTCCTGCTGTTATATAGTGGTTGTAGGGGGTGAACAACAACTCATCATACCTTTCCTTCTGCTAGACAGCAATTTAAAAGAGGCCCACCAGGTGTAGTATGTAGCTCTATACACAGTAAGTACCTGTATACACACACGTGGAAGTGTGTGTGTGTGTGTGTGTGTGTGTGTGTGTGTGTGTGTGTGTGTGTGTGTCTTTCCTGTACATTTCTTTTTTTCTGTCTGTGGTTTGATATAATAGAAATTCTTTCCCAGTTTGGTCATTTCTTCTGTAAACAATTCTCCTTTTGTAGTTTGTCACCTAATGGCTTTAAGTTTACTGAGCACTAGCAATCACCAGTTATGTTAAAGATATCCCACTTGCAATAGCCATTTAGTTGTATTTCAGCTTTATATTAGAAGAGTCTGTTTCTGTTTATCAGATGCAGCTGCACTCTCGGACTTTGTTCTTCCACTAGAGGGGGGTAAGTAGTACACTAAGTAATTTCCTTACCCTTACATTCAGGGTGGATAGTGGCACTGATGATGTATTACTTACATCCAGGGTAGATAGAGGCACTGATGATGTGTTACTTACACCCAGGGTAGATAGTGGCACTGATGATGTGTTACTTACACCCAGGGTAGATAGTGGCACTGATGATGTGTTACTTACATCCAGGGTAGATAGTGGCACTGATGATGTGTTACTTACATTCAGGGTGGATAGTGGCACTGATGATGCGTTACTTACATTCAGGGTGGATAGTGGC
This sequence comes from Protopterus annectens, assembly GCF_019279795.1. NCBI lineage: Eukaryota > Metazoa > Chordata > Ceratodontiformes > Protopteridae > Protopterus > Protopterus annectens. Next base: position 936,741,500 of record NC_056728.1, on the reverse strand, counting down.
ACTGATGATGCGTTACTTACATCCAGAGGAGATAGTGGCACTGTTGATGTGTTACTTATATCCAGAGTAGATAGTGGCACTGTTGATGTGTTACTTATATCCAGAGTAGATAGTGGCACTGATGATGTGTTACTTACATCCAGGGTAGATAGTGGCACTGATGATGCGTTACTTATATCCAGGGTAGACAGTGGCACTGATGATGCGTAACTTACATCCAGGGTGGATAGAGGCACTGATGATGTGTAACTTACATCCAGGGTGGATAGTGGCACTGATGATGCGTTACTTACATCCAGGGTGGATAATGGCACTGATGATGCGTTACTTACCTCCAGGGTGGATAGTGGCACTGATGATGCATTACTTACATCCAGGGTGGATAGTGGCACTGATGATGTGTTACTTATATCCAGAGTAGATAGTGGCACTGATGATGTGTTACTTACATCCAGGGTAGATAGTGGCACTGATGATGCATTACTTACATCCAGGGTAGGTAGTGGCACTGATGATGCGTTACTTACAGCCAGGGTGGATAGTGGCACTGATGATGTGTTACTTACATCCAGGGTGGATAGTGGCACAGATGATGCGTTACTTACATCCAGGGTGAATAGTGGGACTGATGATGCGTTACTTACATCCAGGGTAGATAGTGGCACTGATGATGCATTACTTACATCCAGGGTAGATAGTGGCACTGATGATGCGTTAATTAAATCCAAGGTGGATAGTGGCACTGATGATGCAGTCATTAACAATTTTCTCACAAAGTACAGCCAGTTGAATGGCTGCCTTTTCCATTTTCCAGAGCAAAAGAGTGACAGCCTCTAGGTGATTCACTGCTGTGCACAAAGCACACTGAACTCTGTTTCTGTAGTGCATTTTACACAAAGATGGTGTAAATCAGGAAGCCATACAGTCCTACCATGACAGAACTTTGTCCAGTCAGTTGTTAATCCCCATTGACTTGTCTGTGCACATTGCAAATGTGAATTACTCAAGGAAAGTAGGACTTCCTGCTTCTTCAGGCACTTTTAGTATGAAAAAAGGCATTCTGTAGAAATAAATTAATGCTGTATATAAGGCATACATGAGTTTATTTATTTATTTCACATTTGTTAACCGGGTTAGTCCAACTGAGTTTACAAACAAACCCATATTCAGTGGAGACCCAAGGGGAAAAGCCCCAGCAAACATAAGTAAAGATAAAGTGACAATATACAAATATTAAATAACAATCACAATACAAAATAATTGTAAGAAAGAAAAGGTTATTAACTATTTGCATTGCATTGATAGTAAGCAACCCATTTTCAGTGGATACCTAAGGGGAAAGAGCACCAGCAAACATAAGCAAAGATAAACATACAGGACAAAAACTATTAAAAATAACAATGCAAATACAAAATTAATTATAAAGAGAAAAACAAAAGAAAAAAATTATGAACATAAAGGGTTGCATTGATTAAAAATTTACCACAAAATTTACTACATACGAGAGTAAAAACAAAAAGGTAATCACTGTTTAAATGAAGGACAATGTATAGACATTGATAGGAAGTGGAGGGAAAACAGATAAATAGTGTGGAGAATGGGAGGGGGAGAGAAAGGAGGGGGCTATAGTAGGGCTATAGTAGTAGAACTGAGGGTTTAGGAGGTTAGTTTAAGCAGAAGTTACTAACAGAGAAAGAAAGTTAGGAGATGGAACAGGTTATATAGTAGGTCAGACTAAGACTATGTGTGGTCAAGGCAACGGCATCATTTCAAGTTTAGTAGGTGGGATTTAAAAAACAACTAGCTGGACTTCTGCAGACAAACATAAACATTACTTTAAAAATGACAGATAGGACCCGCTTTCATTGGATATAGACTCTTATAGGATTGTTACGTGGAAAGCTGGCATTCTGAACCTAAATACTGCTTGAGTAAAATTACCCAATGAGTCAGGGTGGAGTTGCCTCTCCATCTTTGTGGCAGTCACTAGTGGCATCCTACCGGGCTTTGTGCATCTTATTTGATTATTCTCAGATACAAAACCAGAAATGGGCTCTGAATAACCAGGTATGTCAAGCTAGGTCATGTAATCTTGTCAGTAAAAGATGTAGAATTCTGCAATATAGTCTATGTCCTCCCCTTTAATATCAGTAGGTGCAGCTTCATGAGATTTGCCAGAAAGGGTTTAGGGTTTATGATTAGAAAATAAACAGTGAAATCATTAAACGTCTATCAATAGCAGTAAACAGTAATTTAAAGTGTGACCAGTATAGATTTGCAAAAGACAGAAAAGCATATTTTTAACCATCTAATTCTAACAAAAATCCAGCTGATTGTCCCAGTGATGTCATGCTACCACTTTATAACTACCTGATCAAAACCGTTACTCAATACATTGCTGTGCTGTGTATACTCCAAACAAGTCAGCTAAATCAACCTGAAAGGTATAAAGTTTCTTTATTAAAAAATGATAGCTTTAGAAAACATTAACTATTTCAAAAGGCCTCAAATTGTCAGCAGGTAGGACATGGGCAGGCAGGAACTTTGAGCTAAATGGAGGAGGTAGATGGCAAAAGAGGCAGAAGGGTGGAGAGGACTTGTAAGAGGAGTACAAAGGAATAAGAAAGGAATCAGATGCAGCAAAGTGAGGGAGACAGTCAGCTCAAACACTGAGAAGGAGGTAGAGGCAAAGGACCGCAAACAGAAGGGGCAGCAATAAAACAGGAAATGGAGTGTGCATCCATTATGAGAAGAGTGAAGATGATTTTGGTGATTAGCGACATATCACCAAGGGATTAAGAGTCTTAAAATGAAAAAGGAGAGGAGAGATCATATTTGTGTCACTGGCCTCAGAGCTCAGATATAATAAACCTTTGAAGAGAAGACCAAGGAAATTTCCATTGAGGTGAATGCCTATAAGCACTATTGATTGGTTTGTGGAAACAGATGAAGTTACAGAAAACACAGCCAGAGAAGTCAGAGAGATGCAAGCAGGAGAGAGGGTTGGAGGTAACATTTTCCCAATGGTTGCATGCACTGGCGACCAACATACTGAGGAAAGGGATTATTGGGGAGTATAATGACTGTATGGCCGACTGCAGCATTCAGCAAGAGAAAAGAGCTATGGGCTGGTAGGTCAACAGGAGAAAACTTGGCAAAGATCCCAGCTGTATGCCTGTGGCAGAGGAAGATATGCTTAGTTCTGGGTTGGAAAGATGCAGCCCAATCATCACACCTTTAAACAAACAAAAAAGTTGCTACAGAGTGTCAAAAAAACAGAAAAAGCAGAAGGTAGGTATTAATACACAGAATATATAAGAAGATGAAACACTGGTGTTTGGATTCTGGGCAAGAAGATCTGGGAGGTGCAAGCCGTGATGCAGGGGGGATAGGGTGGACATGACTGGGTGGACACACAGGTCAGTGGAGATGGGAGTGGTACATGCAGATTCCAGGGAACAGTCTCTTAAGGAATGATAGAGATAGGTGGAGGTGGAGTAACAGTCTACATAAAGAGGAAACATCACATGTGAAGTCAAAGTGAGAAAGAAAACCATATTAAGGAGGCAAGTTGGAAGTCAGGGTCAGAACATGTTATGTACACTAGCAGTCAAGGTAGAGGTATGGGGAAAAATTGGTCAACTGATACACATCAAGGAAAGAAGATGAAATACCAGGAGACAGACTAAAGGAACATCATAGGAGGAAGTGAGTGATGTTTATGGGGATCTGAATCTGCTGGGTGAGTGCAGACTGGGATATTTTGAAACTCAGGACAGCAAGTGAGCAGCTACTGACTGAGGTTTAGGTCCATGAGAAGTTCAGGCAATGGGTGTGGGGAAAGTATCAGAAAGAGGAGGATTCTGGGTGTAGTCCTAACATAGGAGGAGGTTTGATTGTTTTTATCCAGCAGGAATCATGCTAATTGACAATTTAACCCCAGGAGAAGGTCAATGATATAAAGGTAAAGATGATGTGTGGAGTTTTAAGAAGCATATTATACTGAGCTGAGAAAGAGGGTCAACGATGCGCTAAGGAATTAGGATAATAGCCAACAAAATATGTCAAGGATAGAGTATATCAAGAGTAAGGACAAGAGGTTGAGAATGGCAAAAGTACAATACTTTTTGGTAACTTTGTTCTGCAGTTTCATATAGTATAGTTTAAGGCAACAAGCTGCCTCACTGGGATAGTGATTCAAATCTGTGTAGACAGTATTTATTGTGCTGGACCCACTCAGGTTGCACTGTATGACGTTGCATTGTAGGGCATTACAGTTAACTGTGCAGCTGGCTGGCTAACAATTTGTTCCATCAGCAGCCTTATATGTTTGTGGATAATGTAGACTTGATGTTGTATGGACAAACATATACTCCTTTGTCAATTGTTGAAACTCTTCAGGGTAAGAAATGAGTACCATTATCAGTAACAAGTTTGATAGGTGTCTCCCATCTGGAAAACATTGTCTAACTTGTTGAATAGCTATTTTATGTAGATTTTCTATCTCAGTGTCTCACTTGCCAACAACATCTAGGTTATCTGTCCCACTGAATTCCTACAAGTCTACAACAAAGGTTTGTTGTGATCCTTTGACAATGGGGATACAATCAGGAATTCTCTGCTTTGAGTACGTCTTTGTTAAATACAGAATTTACACTCAGACACAAGCCTGGTATTTACAGCATTGATATTTAGCCACAATGCAGACATTTTTGTTCTTTCTGCACTTGGCTAACCATTGATGCTATTTGTGGATCAATATTAGGATTTCTGTTTTCTGCTAGCCACTCTTGATTAATTAGGAGACCCTTCTGCTCTATCAAATGAGTTTGCTCAGTGAAGTGTTTGTATATGAACTGCCTGTGTCCATTTACTTGGCCACTCATCATGAACATAGCCAGTTTTTGTCTGCTGTTTTGCATCCTGTTTAACAACTTCTCTGAGATTATCTATCCTATGGGAAAACACAGGTCTGCTAGACATTATGCCTTGTATAGATGTAATTATATATTCTTCTTCTGTATCAGACTGGACTGTCTGTCACTGGATTTTTGGATAAGCTGTCTGCTACTATCAGTTGTTTTCCTTCAACATGTACTGCTTTCACATTTAATTATCTGAGTTTCATCAACAGTTGTTGACATCTTGGAGGAACCTTGTCTAAGCCAGATGAGTGTTTCACTTGTGCCAATTGTTTGTGACCTGTTTGTAAGTAGAACTCCTTATAGCACAATATGTCGCATGAAAAGCACTCATCTCCCATACTCCTATTAGGCATTCCTTTTCAGTTAAGGAATCTCTCCTTTCAGTCTCTGATAATACAACTTGGGAAAATGTTTACATATACCTATTATGCATTTATTTTCAATTAACAATATTTCCTTTTATTCACTAATAATGTTCTGGAACAGAATACTATGAAATTCACATTCCCATTAACTTGTTAGAACTTGTTACCTGTTGGCAACTGCACTCACCATACTTGTTCTATCCAATTAATGGCAGGTAAGTAATGGTGTGGAGACTAACATAGGCTTGATTCTTTTGAAAGGCTGTCACTTGGTGGTGCCCCATATCCATGCTACATCTTTCACTGCTTTGTTAGAGGATGAAGAACCACTGATAATCCCTTGAAGAAATTTGCCCAGCTAGTTTACTGGGCCAAGCATTTGTTGGAGTTCCCTGACATTACCTGCATTTGGCAAGTCAGTCACATCTTTTACTTTACTTGGATTTGATTTGGTGTGATGCCGTCTTCACTAATGCAATTTCGAAAATACTAGATATCAGTTTTGCCAGAAATGTACCTTACAGAACCCGAGTCTGTACCCTTCAATAGCACAGTACTTAGCTTCTTATCTTGTGACTCTTTGTCAGGCCCAAACATTAAAATGTCATCCATTGGGATCGCAATGCTCATATGGTCTTTTGAGGAGTGTACTCATTTTAGATATTCTAAAATATTTTAAGGGTTGCTGTAATTCCAAAAGGTAACCTTCTAAAACAAAATCTTCCCAGTGGTGTAATAAATGAGGTTAGTTTTTTTTACATGGGTCAAGGGGTATTTGCCAAAATCTGTTCAATGCATCTGATTTGGAGAGAATGACTGGACAAGTTAGCATGGATGATATATCTTCTATGGCAGGTAGATGAACCTCTCACTCCCGAATGCTTCATTTTAAAGCCTTAGATTAACACAAATTCTCACTTTATCATTTTTTCTTTATGACTGGCACAAACCAGTTTATAGGTTTGTGACCCTTTCAATGACCACCAAGGGACTTCATTCTACTTATCAATGGTTCTGCCTTAGATAGTATGGGGCATAGTACCTTTTGTGGCGTAATGACAGCATAAGGAACTTTACCAGGTTTGAACAATTAAGGAGACAGAATCACCAAGCATAACGTACAGTTGTGTAAAATCTTACCACAACAGTAGATGTTCTTCTCTTCACTGTTGCAGTATTCATACCCTAAGGGATCTCCTGCCAAGGATAGCTCAACATCCACAGAGTCAAAGCCTTAAGTACTTATAGGTGTTATATGCAAGGCATAGAGCACAAAGGGGATACCCGGATGCACACACCCAGAAGTGAAAAAGCCCTAGGAGGAGCAGAATGTCTCTAGGGACAAGGATAAAATATGTGCTTCCAGAAGGAGAAAAAGCAGAAGAGCCCTCCCCAACCATGAGGGCATGAAAGAGCAAGGCTAGAGCAGACATGGAAGGAGGGAGGGAGCGACTACTATAACAATGAAGAGAAGGACAACTACTGCTGTGGTAAGATTTTACACAACTGTACTTGTCCTTCATATCTTTGTTCAGTATTCCTAACCTAAGGAAGAGTACAAAAGCTGAAAAGAAAGCCTGAGAGGAGGATGTCATGGAAGACCCCTCCAGAAATCCATGCAGAATAGCCATGGAAAAGCCAGCTCTGGCCCTGGAAATAACATCCAACTTGTAATGCTTAGGGAAAGTACGAAGAGAGGACCAAGCCTCAAGGATGGAATTGGTAACCAGCCCCTTGGAAAAAGTACCAGAGGAGGCAACAGCTCTGATAGAATGAGCCTTTACTGATGAAGAAAGGAAGTCCCCATGAAAAGAATAGCAAAAAGAAATAGCCTTAGAAACCCAAGAAGAGTTGGTTTGCTTAGAAACAGACAAACCCAAAGATCCGAGATGAGGGGTAACAAAAAGCTTATCAGATCTGCAAATAACTTTAGTTTGGTTGAAATAATAAAATGAATTGTCTACACCAATTCAAGGTGTGAAGAACCATCTCACCGGCAGACTGCAGAGAAGGGGAAAAAAGAGGGAAAATGAATAGACAGATTAAGAGACAACTCATTGACCACCTTGTGAATAAAAAAGGTGTAGTAGAGACACCTGGTCTCTGTGGAAAACTAGGAGAGGAGGAATGGCCATGAGAGCCTGATGTTCAGAGACTCTCATGGCTGAAGTGAGAGCCAAAAGGAAAGAAGTCTTCCAAGCACAATGTTGTAAGGAAGCTGTAAGTGAGGCTCAATAGGCACCTGAGTCAATTTTTCAAGAATAAAGCTGAGGTCCCAAGCAGGTGGAATAGGCTTTCTGGGATACCTGATATGAAGGAAGCCTTTAAGAAACTGCTTGACCTCAAATCTAAAGGGCAAAGGAGAATGTAAGGGCAGACAAGCACAAATTGCCAACAGGTGAGCTTTAACTGAGGAATACACTAGCCCAGCATGGAGCAGATCACACAAATAAAACAGAACCAGAGAAACCTCCACAGATAGCGGATCCTGATAGCCAGAGGAGCAAAAGACAGAAAATCACTTCCATTTGCACAGATAGAATTTCCTGGTAGTGGGCTTCCTGGCCTCCTGCAAAACCCAAAGCAAGTCCAAGTGAGAAAGAAGGGGGAACCAATGTTCTATTGGCCAAAAGGAAATCACTAGCAACATTTTGGGAGCATTCTGCCTGATCTTGTGCAAGACTCATGGTAAGAAAGGAAGGAGAGGGAAGGGGTACAGAAATGTCCAGCTTGTGTGCTGGGCCTGCTTAAAGAGTCTGCCATTAAATCGTGCTTCTATGGATTGCAAACTGCCTGAAGAGCCACTTGTTACTGGACAGCTAGATCCCAGACCTGACAAGCTAATCTGTAAAGAAACTAGGACCTTGTACCCCCCCTGATTTTTGAAATATCACATCCTTGTGGTATTGTCTGTAAAAATTGTGAGGGGCCTGGGATGAAAGAGGGAATGAAAAACCTGAAGAGACAGAAACAGAGAGCTCATCTCCTTTACATTGATGTGGTCTGACTTCTGATGAAGAGGCCAGAGACCCTGAACTTTGAGGGAGCTGAAGGAGACACCCCATCCCCTGTCTGAGGCATCTGTAAAGAGTTCTTAATTTGGGACTGGAGCTTGGAAAGGAAGCCCCGCGCTGAGAGGAATTTGATGGATACACCACTGAAGCTTGAGCTTGAGACAAGGAGGGAAGGTTACTTAGAAGTCCAGGGGGTGGCAATGTTGGAGCAAAACTGACTTGAGGTACCACTGAAGCTTTCTCATGTGGAGCCTGGCCAGAAGGAGCATGAGAATGGTGGAAGCCATGAATCTGAGAACCCTGAGAACATTTCTGGCTATGACAGAGATTAGAAAAAGGCATTGAGAGACAGGGCCTTGGAGGCAGAAAGAGATGCCGGCATGAGGATGCTGTGAAGCCTGCAACCAAGGAAAATCTGATCCTGAGAAGACATCAGAGCTGATTTCTGGAAGTTTATGGTGAACCCCAGACTATAACAGGGAGATAGTGAAACTGAGATCATAAAGCAGAACATTAGGGGAAGAAGCTTGAATGAGCAGATCATCCAGATAGGGAAAGATCTGAACTTCTCATGTTCTGCAAAAGGCAATGACAAAGAGTGAGGCATCTGATGAATACCATTGGAGAGGAAGAGAGGCCAAATGGCAAACAGAGAACTGAAAATGCAAGGAAAAAACAGAGAAAAGTACACATTTTCTGAAAGGGGGTAGATGGGGATATGAAATTAGGCATCCTTGAGATCCAGACAGACCAGAAAGGACTTAGTAAAATCTATCAGGTTTCTTGGGTGTAGGGGGCTGAGAATCTCTGGCTTCATGGGAAGCATCATCATCTCATGGGAAGCACACAAACAGAAAATACATTGTTCAGGACAGTCTTAATGGGGGAATCTGCCTCCCACACTGATATTTTCCCTTTTTGGATGACAGGAACCCAACAGCACCAAAGAAAAAAGTAAGATGAGTGCCCCATTGGGATTTCAGACCAAAGTTCAGCGATGGCGTTCAGACTGCTGTGACAAAGAAGTTCTGAGTGTGTCTGTCCATATATCACCTTTATACCCTACACCTTGTGCAGGGAGAATACATACCTCAATGTATCACTTTTATATTTTTTCATATTTTGTCATTTGTATTTGTATTTTTGGAGCTTTTCTCCCCGGGCCTCCACTGAAAATGGGTCCCCAGGGCCCAGTGGACCTCCCTGGTAATCAAACTGGAAATAAATAAATAATGAATAAAAGTGATGTACATTGCCTATAAGTACTAAAGGCTTTGGTATACTGGCCGGATGCTGGTCTGTCCTTGGCAGGAGATCCCTTAGGTTATGAATACTGCAAGAGTGATATGGAAGGACAACACCACTTATTTCTTCAGTTCTGGCAATTACTTTCAATCTACATGCAGTGTCTCTACTCATCAGATTATTCACATAAGCACCTACCAGCCGATATGTCCAAAACTCGTGTGTGCACCCTTTCCACTCAGCGATATCTTTGAACTTCCCTGACAAGTAGGCATCCCTCCTTCAGTGCATACTTCCATTTGTGCTTCGACCATCTGTGAATGTTTTCTCATATTTCTATATGTACTATGTGATATTACAGTTATGTCTCATATTTAACCTTTCTTTCTACTTCTTTGACCCCTTTGGTCTTACATACAACAGCAAAATATTCCATTTTTTTAATTTTTGGCACCTTCTGCTTTATAGCAAGCACTCATTATGCCCATGGTTGCATCTGGTACATGTTTATTGGCATTTATTAGTTTAACCCTTATTTTTACTCACACAGTTGCAATGGCCTCCCCATGCTTACTGCTTTGCTTATTGCATGGCCTTTCCTTAACTTCACTCATGTCTCTGTCCCTTCTAATGTCTGTACACTATTTCTTAAATTGTTCAGACTGATGAGCAATTTGTACAGCTTTCTGTAACATTACATTTGGTTTAAGCTGTAACTCTTGCAAACATTCTCAGTCTGCAATGCCTGGCATTTCTGTCCTTTATTTGTTCATCTTTAGTGTCACCAAACCCACAGTACTCTGTCAGTTTATACGTATGTCTCACAAACACTTCCACAGACTTGCATCCTTTCTGAACATATTTATGGGAGCACATTCTTTCATGTATAACACTTCGTTTAGACCAAAAATATTAATTTAGCTTTGCTATCATGTTCATAAATGCAATTGTTCCTCAGCAACTGTGAAAGCATCAAAGGTAGGTTCAGTATCTGTGCTCAGAAAATAATGAAGAGCTTGCAGCTGAGCATCATGGTTTTCCTTGTTTAATTCAGATGTGGTTTGTACACCGTACAAATCTTTAATTTCATACTGGCCTTGCTGACTGTTGTGGGAAGTGAGGATGACTACATTTCATCATTTTTTTCTCTTTAACTTTTTCTTTACCTATCAGCAACTTATCTGAGTCAAAATGTTATTTATTGATTCATTCATTCATTCATTTATTCATTCATTCATTCATTCATTCATTCATTTTGCTTTTGTTGACCAGGAAAGGTAAACTGGGCAGCAGTAGCTCCTTTTCAGTGGAGGCCCAGAGAGAAAAGCGACAAGCAGTATAAAATATAATAAAACATGAGCACAATAATGGGCTTCTACCACTTGAGTAAAGGATAAGTCATGTGTTAGCTCTTGCTATAATATTTTTTAAGGCTAGGCAGTGGTGTGATTTAGTATTATGATTTGCAATGAAATATCCAATTTTATTGTACCATTGCTCTAGTGTACTTTTGTGGGAGATGTGTAGGTTATTGAAAATATGGCCAGCATGCAGTAAAGATGATAGCAAAAATTTGGAGGCTAATTTTTTTGTTGCTATTTTTTATTTTTATTTTTAATTTTGTTTTTGTTATTATTTTTTTTTGTAATAGTCAGTTAAGAAGTATGTAGTTTGGTAAAGTAGTTCAAATTTTTTGTGTGTTTTTTAATTACTTGATCTATGCTGATGTCAAACTTTAGGTATTCATCAATAGTGATACCAAGTAATTTCGTACAACTGACATGCATAATTGGTGTGTTTTTACTGAGTTGATTACGAAGTTGGTTTTAGTGGTAGAGTAATAGTGTTATTTTCTTAGCATTTAGTGGCAGGTGGGAATTAGTAAGCCATGAATCTATGGAAAAGAAAGAATATGTTTTGCTTACAGTTTTGGCAAGGTTTGTGTGGTACAGATGAGTGTAACATCATCTGCATATCATATGAGTGAAATGTTAAGTACTTGTTATGTAAGTCATTAATGAAAATATTGAATAATATGGATTCCAAAACTGAGCCTTGTGGGATCCCTACTGAGATAGGTGGCATGAGGAGTGTTCTTTTTTTTCCGTCTTACTGCCTGAAATCTGTTATATCTTTAAATGTGGAGCCAAGGTAGAAAGAGCAAAGTGTGGTAAAGAGGTTCTGATGGGATACAGTGTTGAATACCATGTTGAGAGACCATGGCACATTGACAGACAGCATAGCAGTGCAATGCCCATATATGTTAGTGCAATGCACGTGGTTAGTAGCATAGGTTATGGTGACAGTAGAGTTGCTAGGCTCCACAGGCCGACACATACTCATGACCATCATGCCCATGCACAAGAGCGACAGGCAGCTGGAAGCACATGATGTCCACTATCATTAGCTCATTGTAAAATATAGTTAGTAAGGCCAGGCTCCTGTTCACACACAACATACTTAACTCAAAGCCAGTGCATAACTTGGATCAGGTTCAACAGTGTGGAAATAACAATTTGCATTATTGGCACAATTCAAAGACAAGCATGCTAAATCCCCTCATTAGCAGAAATGCTACCCCACAAGCCTCATTTTTGCATAATAAAAACCCAAATCACCATTTTTCAGGACATTGCATTACAGCAAACATACCAAGTATCTGAAGTAAGCAGAGAGTTGTAGCAGACAGGATAAATAGTAATGGACCCCAGGGTTGCATCCACTGCTCAAGGGAGTATGGACCACAGATACTGTCACACAGGGATGCATGGTAACACTGCACTGGTCATGACAGAAGTGTGTCAAGCTGGAGTCCACAAACTGAGAGGGAAAAGGGAACAAGCAGAACAGTTTGCAATCCTGGGTGGAGTCATCTGCCCTGGGCTCAGGCAGCACATTGCAGTCTTGTGGGAGAAGACAGAGCACAGGAACAGGAAGCATAGATAGCAGTCCTAGAAGAGACATATAGGGCAAAGGGAGCAAGTAGGATAGGATGCATTACTTTGGAGGGGTGTTCATCCACCTAGAGCATAGAGAAAACAGAGCACAGGGTGCAGTCCTGGGAGTGGATGGGTGAGCTACAAAGGTGGTGGGGATAACAGGTAGGTTCTACTGTGTCATATACATACAGGCAAAAAGAAAGTCCAAGGGTATTGTTAGGACTCTAGTACATGGAGCACATACATTGTGCTATTGGCACAAGGACAAAGGGCAACACAAGTGATTCATATACCCATAGCTGTCAAACAATGGCACAGTATCAGAACAGTTTCCTTATAGCAGCACGCAGGTCTGTGATCACAACAGGGGTCCTGCAAACAGTCAAGAGACAGGTGTTGGCTAACATAGACCACCTTTCCTACTCTCACTGATCCACATGTGTTCCCACAGGTGTGCCTTACGTATCATAGAACCAAAGGAAAAGCTGTAGCTTCAGAGGTTTACCACACAAGAGATTGAGATGCTACTGCAGACCATGTTCACACATGGCAGGTATCCTTACCAACGATAAAGCAAGCAAGGTTTTCTACTACCAGGTATAGCAAGGTAAGCATAATGGAATGATGGTACAGGTGCATTACACAATCACCAATATGATTCTACAAGGCTCGGGAGCAGCCTAAACACTGAAGGTATACCCCAGTGCAAGAGTATCCCATGAAAACTAATGAAATCCTACTAACCTTCACCCTCATTTGTAACAGTGAGAGAATCATCATTTCTCACAATGGATTGGATGTGGGGGTGGGATGATTATAGTTGCCTGAGTGCCTGTAGTGAATGCTCAATTGAATAGTGGCACATAACATTCATGTCTAGCACCTCTGCCTTGTTTACTTAGATATGCCTTTAAGTCACTCAAGGACATCAGGACTGAAGCAGAAGCAACCTACAGCACAAGGCATTTTTGTGTAAATAGGCTATGTATATTCCTGCCATGCAGCAGTGTGTGTGTGTGTGTGTGTGTGTGTGTGTGTGTGTGTGTGTGTGTGTGTGTGTGTGTGTGTGTGTCAAAAGATGGTGGTAGGCACATGTGTCTTAGCTTTTCCATGTTTACATTACAAATATGCATTAACAGGTTCCAATGGGAGAGGACCTAGCACAAAAAGGGCACATGTTTGATGACAGATGCTGATAATCATGACAACAGTCAAATGACAATGTCAGCAACACTAACAGTGGCACCCTCCTCTTTCCCACATTTTTGGGAACTGTGGATGTCTTGGATGAACCTGTAGTCAGCATAGCATATCCTGCCCTTGTCAGCTCCATCAGTGATACATAGGGAGAGGCATTGGGGAGAGGTATGTATCTGGCTGTTCATGCCATGTCTCCAGAGCAGTGTGTGACCTGCTGCTACTTTGGAATCAGTCAGCAGATGTGCAGATCAGTGATGCAGGTATAATCAGACCATGTAGGAACTGCTCATTGTGGTCTGTGGCCTGTGTAAAGACCTTCAGCCAGAAGGAGAGAGCCACTGTGTAAAGGACATTGGGGCATACACACTTGTTGAGGGTAGTGCTAGCCACATGGCATCATTTAATGCATCCATTCAGCTGCAGGTAACTGGCTGCCATGGCCATACTAAAGGACAATTGCACACTGCAGGAAAAACACACCCAAGTTAACAGAGAGGTACACACTGTTCCTGAGATGGCCACACTCTCTATATTGTCCATGGCTGCCTCCAGCCCTGGTTGTGAATTCTGTTATTGCTGTGACTAGTTCTTGTCTGACACCAACATTCCCTTATAAGACGTCACATTTTATTTTTTTTATATATAGAACAGTGTTCCTAGTAATACCAGAGGTTGTCCCTGAGAAACAAGTATAAAGTACAACTACCTGAGTGCCTGTGGTGAATGGTATGAGGCACTGTTCACCTTTGCATTCACTACAAGCACTCAGGCAGTTTTACTCTTTCCTGGTTTCCTCAGGGACCATCTCTGGTATTACTAGGAACACTGTCCTATACTCAAAAAGACTTAAAACATGAGGCTTTACATATAAGGGATTGCTTGTAAAGTGCATTTATATATTTTTTTATATATAACAATGTCATGCATGTGCTCATAAATTTACCTTAATGTTCTTTCAGTTCTGCCAATGTAAAAAGAAGTGCATGTCAAACACCTGTCCACATATATAAGACCAGCACTTCCACAATTAAAATATTTACTTTTTGTTATGGGCAGCAATAATAATTTGTTTTCAAAAATATTTATTTTATGCTACTAAATGTTTAACAGACACATCCAAAACAGTTGCCTAGAACATAATATCTAACTGTAACAATGTGAATAATATACCTAGTGTAGGCAATGACTTACTTACAAAATATTTTAAACTGTATACACAAAGTATATTGTCTACAATATATACACTATATACAATAAAATAGCAGAAGCTGAATAGATGAGAATATGATATATTTAACTATGGGAAAGAAAGAAGAGGATTATAAAAGGATACTTAATTTTAATAACAAAATAGCTGATTATTTTCAAAGATGAAATATGTACAAAACCAATAAGTTATAACTCTGGAATAAAACCATGGACAGTTAATGCAATAGAAGAAGCAATCAACTGCTAGAAAATGTATGCTGGTAGTTTATACTGTAAGAATACATTCAAACAACTCATTCCAGTAATTATCATAATAGGAACATTTAGAAGGATTGGAAATAAATAATTTATAGGTTAAGATTTACTTGATGTCCGTCTGTTTGAAACCATTCCAAATAATTTTAGATTTCTCCATCCAATTTTGGATAATGAAGAGTTTAACCAATTAGAATAATGTGATTAGTATATGAATATCTTTTTGAGCTAGTCCATTTGGAGGGATATGTCAACAAGCAAATTCCCAAGAAAGTGTATATTTTTTCATAACTCATTTTTGCTAGTTTAACTTATTGAAAACACCAGTGTTTATATGATGGTTTACAACTCCTAATATATTAAATAAATCAGCTGTACAATATTCACAAAGGGAACAATGTGCTAACAGGTTGGGTAATTTAAAAAAAAAAACTAGGATTAGATTTGTGTTATTTATCATTAACTGTGTATAGAGAAGTTTTTAGAAGTTAGATTAATTGATTTAAGTTGATGATTATATGAAATTGCCAGATTTATATTGGTCCAGTAATTTGAAAATATTATGGATTCTTTAAATCTTAATGATGAAATGGTTTATATGTATTAGACATCATTTTTTCGAGGTGAAGGATTTCCATAATTGGTTACATAATGTTATATTAGCTTAATTTGTACTGGGTTCATTCAGGTATATTGAAATTAGTTTTCTTGTCTCAATATAACAGTGTAGCTTTTTGGACAATTAAAGGATTTAAAGGATTTTCTCAAATCTCTATTTGAAAGATTTCTATTTAAATAAAAAATCCAAGATTGACTAAAAGGAGATTTAGGATTCTAATCTGCTATTTGAATTATTTTACTTTAATTCATTATATAATAATATCATTTCAAATCTAGAAGACTCAAGCCTCCAAGGCTTTTAGGATAAATTAGCTTTTTATAACCAATTCTAACCGATTTTGGAAACCATATAAACTTAGCAAGTTTGGAATTGATATTGCCAAAAACTTTGATTAACTGTTAGGTTGAATGAATTAAATTGAAATAAAAGTTTTGGTAATATATTAATCTTAGTTTAGTCCAATTTGCAATATCATTTTCAATGTTTGACCACATTTTTACCAAATTATTTTTAAAAAGAGAGGTAGGGTTGTGATAAAACATTACACCCAGATATGTTGGTGAAGTATTAATCTTGACTTATATCAGTCAACTGTAGTTAGGATTAACAGGAAAGATGAAGGATTTAAGTAAATTTATTTTCTAGTTAGAGAATATAGAAATAATATGAACACTATGGAAATTTTTAGATAAATCCATACTAGGCAATGTAAAATATAGATTTAGATCATCTGCAAAAACAGTAAATGGTATGGGAATTTTACAGATCTTTGGTGTTAAATGATACATATTTTGAATTATCATTAAGAATAGAGGTTCCATGTAGATATTAAACAGATTAGGTGAAAGGGGACAACTCTGTCTTGTACTATTTATTTAATGACAAATAATCCACACGGAGTGAATGCTCTGCAATGAACAGCAATACGAAAATAAGAACATAAACCAGATGTTCGCAGAGCAAAACAATGGTGGGGAAACAGATTACTCCAAAGATGAACGTTATGACAATTCTTTTATAATTATTCATATAGA
This sequence comes from Protopterus annectens, assembly GCF_019279795.1. Classification (NCBI taxonomy): domain Eukaryota; kingdom Metazoa; phylum Chordata; order Ceratodontiformes; family Protopteridae; genus Protopterus; species Protopterus annectens. Next base: position 936,724,692 of record NC_056728.1, on the reverse strand, counting down.
GGTTGAAGATACCATTCTTACATATATTAAATAAATATAACAATGTTTTAGAAATTGGCTGAGCAAATGTTTTATAGAAATCAGTTATTAAACCATCTGGACCTGGTGCTTTAACTTATTTAAGGTTGCTAGTAATATATAAGATTTCTTGATGATTAAAGGGTGCATCAATATTATCTTGTTGAGTCTTATTAAGTTTTGGAAAATATAGATTTTCTTAGAACCCTTCCAATGCTTGCTTGAAAAAAATTAAGCTTATATTCTCCATAAAGGTTAGTATAAATTTGCAGAAAAATTCCCATGATTTCTTCTCTAGTTTTGTAATATTTGTTCTGATATATGATCTCACTTATCAAGGGCAGAGTGTTATAGATTTTTATTATTCTTGCAAAGAGTTTAGAAAGTGTTTGCTCCCATTCAGAGTATCTCACCAAGGTTTTCATTTCATAAAATTATTGTTTAATATAAAGTTCTTTTTGGAGGTCAGCTATATGTTTTGGAGTTTTGTCCTTAAAGGTTTGTAGATTATGTTCTACTCTAGTAATTTACCCTTTTAATTCCAATTATTTAAGATTAAATCATTTCTTATAATATGTGATTTTATTTATAAATATGCCTCTGACTTGGGACATAAGAGCTGCCTATTGAGTATTCAGAAGTCATTCTGAAGAAAATATTCTAATAGGTGTGATTTCCTTTATTACATCTACTTTTTGGAGTAAATTAGGATTTAATGTCCAGTTATTAATTCTGTTCTATTCTGAAAAAAGTTGGACAAATTAATGCCAAGGGAAATTTTGGAATAACATGAAAAGAATCTGGGTTCAATAAGGAAAATGCAATCAAAGTTTAAAAAGAATTTTGATCTCAAAAAGAAGTCAATTCTAGTCCACGATTTGTGACATGAAGAATAATGCATATATGTTTGAGTTCAGCTATTATTTCTTTTAAGATTAAAAGGATCAAAGAGATTAAAGTCTGATTTTAGTTCAGCAATGGCCTTGGCTGCATAATCTTCATACACTTTATTCTTATTTGTTCTATTTACATTTGGTTCTGCCATTGCATTCCAATCCCCACCAACAACATAGTAATGGTTGTGAAAAAGGATTACTATTTTATATAGTGACATGATGAAGGTTTGTTGACTATTACAGGGAGCATAAATGTGTAATAATACAGGTTTATCCAAGTGCTTGCTTTTAGCAATTAATACCATCTTCCATCAGAGTTAGTCTTATAATGAATTATTGAATCTTTGAAAGATTTTATTAAATTATAATTGCAACGCCTGAACTATTTGTTTTGTAACCTGATTCTATAACAGTATCATCTATGTTTTCTTAGTGATTTATGACCATTGACTTCATGTCATGTGCGTCTCTTCTATAAATATAACTTCAGCTTTAGATTTATAACTGCAAAAATAACGTCCTCTTTTTAAGTAGCTGTAGACCTTTAACATTCTAGAATTCTTTTACCCACATATAGAGTATTTATAATTTCTAGTTTGAAATGTAATTAAGATTAACTTGACATACAGAAGCAAAACAATCTCACAGGAAAAGGAAGAATTTATCAAGTATAGGTAGGTGGTATTTAACTTTTCCTGCCCCAAACTATGCCTAACCACAACTATCAAACACCAGAAAGAGAACTTGGCTGGATCAAGCAGGGAGTATTGAGTATGAAATAGCTTAGAAAAATACTTTCTACAATGTGTAGAAATATTAGAAGAATTAATAAAATATTTTTCTATTTGGGAGTAAGACCAAACTGTGCCGAAAGACAGACTATTCTATCACATAGCTACCATATTAGAATTCTTACATAAGGCATGACATTTTAAAATAAAATAGGAAGTACCTTTATTAAATAGCCTTTTAACACCATTATTTACATATAGTGTTGATCATGTTGGCATATTTGCAACAGCTGTAAAATTTCAAGATCAATAAGAAAAGTGTAGAAATTCACATATAATTCTAATTTCTATGAGAAAAATATAGATTTTGCCACACTTATAATGTGCTTCATGACGAGAATTTGATAATTACATCACATCTGGATCTTCATAAGGACAAAATAGCTCCAGACTCAACATCACATAAACCAATTAAACTACTCTTTCAATGAAAGAGTGCATTACATAACTAGACAAATGCCTGTAAATTTCTAACCAGGTCATATACCAAGCTGCACATGAGTAGAACCAATTTTCCATGAATACAATAGAGTTTTTGACAAATGTATAGTAAGACGTGAAAAACCTGAAAGGCTGCAAGCCCAGCCAGATAGAATCTTGTAAATAATTCTATGTGATTTGTAAATATTAATACAATCTACAGGCTGGTTTTACAAATGTAAAAGAGAACTATATGTTATGATTAAATTATATGTTGTACTGAGCTTCAAAAGTGTAACCATAGTGCACTCTGTGGGAAGAAAGCTTATAAGTCAAGCATTGTATGACTAATCTCAAACTCTGACCCATGATGTCTGGACCAGCAAATTCTTTATATTGTTTTGAGACCAGAGTTAATTGCTAGATTTTACATATATAATGTCTTTTATTGCTGTGGCTTCCTGCAGGTGCACATTACAGAAAGAAATGTACATTTTGAGTTTCTGTTAGCCTGGGAAGATAAATCAGAACTATTAAGAATGATGTAATCTAAAATGAGTCAGCAGTGGTGCATTATCAACTTGAGGCTTTTTCAGAGACAAAGAATCAGAGCATTTTGGATTTTGTCTGAACCTAAACACATCTACTCACGAGTACTCTGCCTTTGCTCTGTATGTATGTAAGAACATTGTTTCTCTTAGAAATGGATAGAAAATAGTAAGATTAGACTACCTGCTTTCTATATTTATATCAGACTATTCTACAGTATTATTTTAAACATTTTCCTGTGATGTCTGAACTCTTGACTAGCACTGTGTTGAATTGAGGAGATTTGTGTTTTTATTATTTATTATCAAATATTTGTAAACCTTTCAACTGTGGCTGTTTTGTGTAGAGAAAATTTAAGCTCTAGAGTACATTCCATGTATATAGTGATACTGTCTAAGCCATTCCAATAAGCCTTGCTGTTTGTCATACTTAATAATATATTGCACAGTAAAAGTGGGACACCCTTTGGTAAGGGCCTTATTAGTAGCTGATATTAGTTGTTGGTGGCAGTGATTTCTACCTTATAGCCTTGGCAGGGGAGGGGGCATAGCTGGAGAACCTGTGCCAGCCTTCCCCATGAGTGCCTGTGTGTTTGTATATAACTCATGTCTCAAAGTGTATGTGTGTCAGCTACTTGGGCAGGGACACGAAGCACAGGTTGGACAGAGAGGGTGCTGGAGGTTTTTTAGCTTGCCCACTAGGCTGAGACCTATACCCATCAGCTGTACCAATGGGGAGTCTTATTGGGGATCTGGAGAGAAAGGGAGAAACCAGCCCCGGACTGACTGTGATCTCTGTGTGCTCCTAAGGGAAATTGTACTTTACTGTGTGTGTACTTGTTATCCTTCCCAATGTGCATGCCTCTCACTGGTGCTAGTGGTGAGGATTGAGGCTCCTTGATTACTGGGCCAGTGCATGGGTGTCACAAGACCATTGATGGTAGTCATAGATTCATGATAAGTCCACATCTGCGTGATCAATTACCTTGAACACCTGTTCAGATCTCCCATACACAGACTAATGAATAATTGAACAAAATGACATTAAATTCTGTTCAAATGGAAGTGGAAATTATTATCATATTCAGCCACAAGAAATACTATAGAGTTTTTGACAAATGTATTGTAAGTCCCTTGATGGCAAATATAGATTCATGGATAAGTTGACTGTAGGAATCACTGCTCGTACACAAGGATGCAAGAATTGTTTTTATTGTAAATCCACACAACACAGGATAACGAGGTTTAGCGCTTTCAACTGTTTACCACAGTCTTCCTCAAAACACATAATTTATGAAATTCATCCATTTTATACTCATCATAACTGAATAATTAAATAATTACATATTAAAAAATGTGAAGCGATTGCTTGAGAGGACAAGTTACGTAAAGGATAAAAATGAAGGACATAAAGGAACAACTAAATGTGGTAGATGTAAACAATGTAAGTACATCAATCTAGCCAAGACACTCAGGTTGGACGATATCAATCGCACTTATATTTCAAGTATGTCGGGCAATTGTAATTCAAAAGGGTTAGTGTACGTAGCTTTATGCACATGATGCAACGCACATTACATTGGTAAAACGGAAAGACAGCTGAAAAAACGTATGTATGAACATCAGTACAGGATACAAAAATGTGATACTAAAAATGCCCTATACAGACATATCTTAGAAAAAGGGAATGATCACAGTTTCACATTCACCATTATTGATCAGGTTCCCATCATACCATTTGGAGGGAATTGGAAAATGGAGTTGGCACAAAGAGAAAGTAGATGGCAGATCCTGACAGATTCCACCAGAAGACCGGGTCTAAATGACTTCATTAGTATCGAACCATTTCTAGCTCTCCTATAATATAGTTCAAACATTATTTTTAACTCTTTATAATATGTGCTTTATATATGTTTGGCCACTGCTGGATGTGTAGTTTATGGTTATCATTACATCACATATTTAGCCTTACAATTAAATGTACATTACTGTGATGTAGGGTATCTAGTAACAACTAGTTGTTCAACACCAATTCTGTACAATAAACTTCTGCACATGTAATGTTTACACAAGTAAGTGTTACACAAACATTTTTCACACAAATATATATTTTTTATACTCTCTGCACAAACAAATATATTTTTATGTATATATTTTAAATGCTCTTGGCAATAACAGTGTTAGCATCTATAATCAGTGAGCTTTCAGTTCACATTTATTTTATTTCATGAACTTTTTAATATTTTATAACATACGTCATCTTATAAGGTTATACATGTTTGCATTTATTTATCTGTTCAGACTATTGGAATGATCAGCTGATTTTGAAATGTAGTTTATGTTGTGCAACAGTATGCCTTTAAAGTTTTTGGCGGTTTTTTTATATGTAATTATTTAATTATTCAATTATGATGAGTATAAAATGGATGAATTTCATAAATGATGTGTTCTGAAGAAGACTGTGGTAAACAGTTGAAAGCGCTAAACCTCGTTATACTGTGTTGTGTGGATTTACAATAAAAACAATTCTTGCATCCTTGTGTACGAGCAGTGATTCCTACAGTCAACTTATCCAGGTTTTCGTTATCTAGTTGGAATCCTTTTTTTGTTTGGTTCAAATATAGATTCATGATAAATCCCCCTCTGTATAATCAACAAGGAAAGAATAAGTCCTGTTCAAACTTCCGGTACATGGACTAATCATTATTTGAGCAAAATGTCACCAAAGTCCACTCAGAAGGAAGTGGAAATGATTACTCTGTTCAACCACAGGAAATACAGACCATGTACATTCTGATAAGTAACAATATTGAACCAGATGAGATGCCAGCATATAATCATACAAAAAAAAAAACAATAAAGAATAATTTAAAGATTCATTTAAATGTTTCTTCACTGGAGATTGAAAAGTACGAGACAAATCAGGTTTGTGTTTATCAGTTCACTTAGCGAACACTTGACCAAACTCTGTTAGTTTAAGTCCACCAGTCAGAGAATAATTGAAGGCATTAATAAAGGCCTGTTTAGCTTTTTTAGCTGAGCAAACAGTATGACCAGTATCTTTATGTTGAAAAAGCAGAGTCACTCGATACTTCACTTAAAGTTTTATTTCTTATAATTTAGTTACGAGCAAAACTGCACCAGCTACTAGAAGATTTGTTTGAATCATTTGGCTTTCCAAGTGCGCAGTATTTCCTTTGATAGCAGATACACCATCACATTGATTTCACATCTGAATGGCCAACAAGAAACAACCTGTGAAGAAGCCACTGAATTGATGATTGATCTATAAAGGACTAAGGAGACTTGAGAGTCTATATCAAGGAAGAAATGGAGCAATCACTCTTCAAGCGAAAACACATTTTCTATGCACTAACCAAGTTTAAGTCAAAACAGACATTCAGATGCACACATTCAAACTCAGTTTTCTATAGGCAAAATAACTTTTTTGTCAAATGTGTAGTATGCTCTTTGATAACAGTCTTAAAATCGTAATAAAGTCACACCATTATGGTGGAAAAATACAGAGCAATTACATTCCAAAAACTCTCAAGTGTGAGCCATATCAGGCATCAGAATACACATTGAATAAAACCAATTATAAATCCATTTAAGAATTTCTCCCCAACAGTTAGAGGGTTATCAACCAAAACAGGATGGCAGTTACCTGTTGAAGCATAGAATGCATGTTTAAACTCCTCACATTTAATTATTCAAGTTATGGAGTAATTGAAGATATTATTAAAGGTCTGTTTTGCTTCTTTGAATGAGCTATTTGTTAGCATTATCTTGGAAAATCAGTCACCGGATACTTCATTTGAATTTTTTTTTCTTAGAGATTAGGTATGAGGCAGAAGGGTCCTATATTCCGATGGCCTTGTCTGATTTGAAGAGGTAGATCCTGAGCTAAAGTGATTTTAATGTCCTTATTTAGGGATTCATGGGAGTTTTGGGGGCAATTAAAGCATGACGTTTGTGATGGTGATTTGATTTTCCTTACCATTGATATAAAAGATCTATTTTCCGTGATTCCCTAGGAGGTGGTTTTGGAATAGTTTGAAGAAACCTTATTTACATTTTCTAATATGTCCCATGACCAAGTTTCTCTCATATGTGAATTTATGAGTATAATTTTAGAAAATAATTATAGATTTTTTGAGGGAGAATATTATCAGCAAATTAGAGGTGTGGCTATGGAGGCAGCTTGTGCCCCTGTATATGCCAATATCGTCTTGCTAGGATGGGAGAATAAATATCTCTTCGCATGTCCATACTGTATCAAGTGAAACTGTATTCCAGATTTCTGAATGATATTTATATTCAAAGGAAGGTAGCCGTGAAAGATATTCAGGAGTTTATACAATTTATAGGTGGGACCACAAATTTTCGGGAATTTACCTATAAATATGACAAATTAGGGATCAATTAGGTGTGAGTGCATGCATGTGTGTGCCTTCTGTGGAAGGTTGGGTGCTGGGCTGGCAACTTGACACTGTAAAAAACTCCATTGCCAATCATGAGTGGACAGGTGATCCGCTGTGGCAACACCCTAACCGGGAAAAGCAGAAAGAAGAAGAAGAAGGGATCAATTATTTGGATACATACATTTCACATTATAACGAGGGATTTAAATCGAGAGTGTAATTCCTATCTACATTTTGAGAGTAGTCACCCCGAGGTCCAAAAAAAGAGAATTGTGAAAGGGCAAGCTATATGGGTTGCCCAAATTACATCCCATCATGAAGATGTTAAAACTGAGTTGGAAAAGGTTGGAATGATGTTTTACGAAAGAGGGTATCCCAAGCATTGGGTGGATGGATTTTGGAGGACGAATATAAAAAAATGGGGTACATATTATAAATCCCTATTTGGTGTAGGTTTTGTAGAGAATGGACAGTTTGGTAGAGACAAAAACTAAGTTTGAAAGGGCTTGTGTATTACAACATGACAGCCTTACAGGTAAAATAAAGGAGATTTATAGAAGGAATTAGAATATATTTAGAGTTAACCCCAAAGTTTATGAAAAAGTAGGTGTAGAACCACAGTTTATCAATAAGACAGGAGTTAATTTTAAAAAAAAGTGGAGTCTAAAACAGCTTTGATAGGGGCTCCTAATGATGGTACGAAACCCTGTGAGGCTTGTAACTAATGTAGTCATATCAATACACAAACCATTATAGTTTTGACAAATAGGTTGGGGAGTAAGTTGACATTTAGGAAGGGAAATTGTGCAACCAGTAAGGTTATATATTTGGCCCTTTGTGGGTCATGTGGCAGTTTCTATGTTGGAAAAATGGAACGTTCCCTTAGAAGTAGGCTATATGAACATCTTAATGATAATAACAATACAAGACAGAGTAATGCCTTGTATAAGCATTACCAGCAATGTACAGGTTTCACCAAGTTTCTGTTTGGTATCTTGGAGGGAGTTAAACCAAATCCTGGGGGGGGGTGATTGGAAGAATACACTCAGAAAGAAAGAAACTGAGTAGCAATTTAGGTTAGCAGCAATGTATCCCCCAGGACTTGATGCAATTTCTATTACCACCATTTTGTATGAGCGAGCTAATAAGTTATTAAATGGGATTAGGTATATAACATTCATTCGGCGAGCATGGATAAAGCATTTTATGCTGTCTTACTTTAATAGATATATTAAAAAAAACCAATAACCTCCTGTTTGATGGTATTTGTTTATAACATATTTTTTATACATTTTAACACAATGGAAAAATGTATTTGGCTATTTTTGTGAATAAAAAATATTTAATGTATTTATAGCCAGAAGGGCTTTATTTGTGGGAAAGATAATGATACCTGCCTTGAGCAGGTAGTGATGTAATACATGTTGTTAATGATACCTGCCTTGAGCAGGTAGTGATGTAATACATGTTGTTAATGATACCTGCCTTGAGCAGGTAGTGATGTAATACATGTTGTTAATGATACCTGCCTTGAGCAGGTAGTGATGTAATACATGTTGTTAATGATACCTGCCTTGAGCAGGTAGTGATGTAATACATGTTGTTAATGATACCTGCCTTGAGCAGGTAGTGATGTAATACATGTTGTTATTAATGTGTGCTTTTAAATGCTTGATAATCAGGTTTGTCTTAATTGCTTAACCATTCCAGACACTAAGTTGTGTATTTAAAAGCAAGCGTGTGTATTTTTTTGGTTTTATTATTCTGATGAAGTCCCCGTTTTGTGGGAAGAAAGCGCTCAATACTTTATGTAGCAAAGGTGGGTTTCCTTGGTCTCGGATCATTTCCTTTCTTTTTTTTTCTGATTTTATTGTTATGCCAATTTAAGATATATAGATATATTTTTAGGTTCAACCAAAATCTTATGTACGTCCTGATAGTTTAGCAATTTCACATAAATCTGTCATGGTCTGTCTGATATGGAAGCTGTTCATGCAGTACAATGAGCTCTTTCAATAATGATTTGATTAGCTGTTGTTTGGCTGTCTAGAACATCTCCAAAGATTTGTTGCAGGGTTTCAAATAAACTAACTTGTTCATATTTTCTGACAATCCCCGAACAAGTATATTATTTTGTCTGCTCCTTGCTTCTAGGTCCAAACTAACTTGTTCATATTTTCTGACAATCCCCGAACAAGTATATTATTTTGTCTACTCCTTGCTTCTAGGTCCAATGGCATGTTTTGGATATCTTAAATGGTATGGGTATTAGACTGGCAGATTTTTTGAAGATTTTTCATTCCTAATTAGTTATGTGATTAATTAAGTATGCAAGGGCTTGGGTACTTAAGTTAGTTAGTTGTTGTAGGACATCTGAAGAAGCAGTTTATCTGCAAAAGCGCTTATGAGATTTCAGTAGATGAAAGAAACTTTATAATACTGGATTGTTTCGCTTTTCCTGGATCCATTTGTTTATTTGGAATTATTTGTTTGGCTGTTTTCTGTTGACTTGGGTTCTGGCAAAGGTTGGTGTTTGTTTTTTACATAGTTGTTGCTGCAGTGCTAATTTTCACCAACCCAGCCAGGAATATGGCTGGAGGATTTGATGACATCATAGAATTGGATTATACTCCTAAGACTGCACAGCTCGATAGTAAAAAGGGGTCGGAAAGATTTTTATCTACTCTTGAGGATATGGTAAATCCTCTTTTGGACTCTTCAAACTCTGGCAGTGACACTGAGAATACTGCTTTAGACATTGTTTCTTTGAAAACAAAGATGCATGCTGTAGAGAATAGTCTGCTTAAGTTAAAAAGACAGCAGTATCAATGTTTCCATTTAGAGGTCTGCATTAAGGAAGGAATAGTCCCTAGGGGGCTACGAATATTGAAAATGCCTACACAAGGTGGTTATTTTCCTGAACTGTTGTCGGAATGGCAAAAGATTAATTTAGACTGCAACATTAAGTATATGCAGCTTCTCATCAGATTTTCTAAGAGAGAAGCTGAACGTCTTTCTGTTGTTATTAAGCAACAGTATAAGGAACTGTTAGAACAGTTTCAAAATGACTTGATAAATATTTAAGTGATGTCATAGACTCTGTTTCTGTCTATGAAAGGAAACTGTTCAAGATCAAGCAGAAAAAGTTAACTAGAGATCATTTGGCTTTTCAATTTCAAGAAGGTAATGTGCTCACTTGGCCTAGAATGATCTTCTACACCAGTAGAGTTCCTTCAGATGACAAGCCGACTGCTGCTGAGGCAACGCTAGTACTGCAGACCAATAACATGATGAATCTCAGCAGTGAGTCCCCTATGATGGCAACCAATGACAACAGAGGGGCATCTACCTCTAAAGAGCTGGGAGCAAGGAAGAAAACTTTTTCTGTTTAATTGCAAGTGCATAGGCTTCAGGACACATTTGAAAAGAAAAGGAGTGGAGAAGAGAGGGATGTCTCTTCTCCTGCATCATCTTCATCTTTTTTCCATCAAAGTTTAATTTTTCCTTTACCCATCAATGACTGAATAGACCCAGAAAAGAGACAGCATTCCCAGAGCCGCATCCATTTGAAAAGGAAGTTGGAAGGAGACTCAGCAGGTACACCGAATATCAAGACGGCATTAAACATGGGAAAGGTTATTTAGTTTGGAAACTGTCCTGCTATGAGCTTTCGGACATGGAAATGAAAGTCTTAAAGAAGAGAACTCTCATTTATACAGACACAAAATTCAGACTTTGCAGAGATAATTTTAGACCTAAATACTTTTCCTAAGAACTTAATGTCGAAATTAAATTTTAAGAATAACTGTGTATTTGAAGGGGTTTGTACGTTTAGAAAACCCAGTACCTTTGTTCCAGTTTTAAATCCACTTGTTAATGCCTTTGAAAAATTGTGCTTAGATGATTTATATAGGAAGAATGCTTCTAAAAGAAAGCCTGTTCAACATTTTAGTTTAATTAGAAAGGAACATTTGGCTTTGCGGAATCTGCAGAGTAATACTAACATTGTTATAAGACCTGCAGATAAGGGTGGACCCATATTTGTACTCGATAATTTGTGGTATGCGAATGAGATGAAAGGTATGTTGTCCAACAGTGATTTTTATACAAAGATTTATAAAAGACTTATTGAGTCTATAATTTATAGTATTATATGTATGTTTCAAAATCTTTTAAGTAAGGGTATTATAGATAAATCTTTGAATATTTTATGGTTCAACATCCACTCATACCTATTATACAGGGCCTACCAAAGCTGGATAAAAATCCTATACATTCCCCTCTGTGTCCAATTGTTGCAGGATGCAATTGGTGTACTGAGCCCCTATCTATATATATATATATATATATATATATATATATATATATATAATATATAGAAAAAGCCATTAGACCTGTTTTGAATTTGTTCTCGCACATTTTGAAAGAGACACAACATTTTTTAAATGATTTATTCTTGTTTACTCAGGATCATCGTGTTGAAAAGAATGTGTTGCTCATGACTCTAGACCTAGACACTTTATTCAGTTATACCTAACAATGTTGGTATTAGTTTTAAACAGTTTTGGAGAACTTATACCAAGTTTAATGTAAATAGAATTGAAGTGTTATCTACACTTTTAAGTTGTGTTTTGGAAAATAATGTGTTTGTTTTCAAAGAGGCCTTTTATTGTCAGAAGAATGGCGTAGCTATAGGCACTTCTTGTGCTAATAGCTACTCCAATGTAGTTATGGCCATATGGGAACAAGAATATGTTTTGAAAGGGACTTATAGTGAACAGATATTATTTTAATGTAGGTTTGTTAATGATGTGTTCCTCTTATGGATAGGGTATCTTGAGCTTTTCCATAATTTTGAGGAATACATCACCAGCACTACTATATTCTTATGTTTTTCTTCAGGGGTCTCTGAAGAGAGCATTAATTTTTTGGATGTCAAGGTTGTTTTTGAAGGGGCAAGCATGATATCTACGCAGTTATTTAGGAAACCATGTCACTACAACCATTTGTTATTCAGAGAGAGCATGCATCCACCTCATATATTTAAAAATGTGGTTAAGATTCAAGTTTTCAGGGCATAAAGGTTGAAAGTCCATAACCAAGACTTTTTTGAACAGACTATGAATCTAGTGAAGCCTTTCTCTGATAGGGGCTATAAAGTAGGTGAATTAGTAGAGCTATTGGAGAAGTCACGAGTCTTATGACTAGCAAGGCTAAGCCATATTTCTCAGAAGGAGACACTAATAATGCTAAAGAAAATATGGCGGTGAGGGCAAGAAGGTAAAAAGTTCCTATGTTCTATTCAAATGATATGAAACTGTACATGAAGGTTATTAGTAAGCACTGGAATATGTTAGTTTTAGGTTCTTGGCTATAGGTAGAATGTATGAGAACACTTGGAGGTGGGTATAAGAAAATATAGCAGCTAGACGCAAAATGGATTATTAGGCTTAGAGGTGACCATGGACATGGTTTAAATGATAGAGTTCCCATTAAACCAAAGTTAAAAGCACAACCTTTATGTAGGTGAATAATATTTGCTTTATGCATAGACAGTATTATATCAATAAATGAGATGTTTTTTATATATTTATATTTTTTATTTTTATTGTCATATATATATATATATATATATATATATATATATATATATATATACTTGTATATATTTTTAATGTATTTGACGATAAGAGTTTTTTAAGTGGAAATGCATATATATTTTTTAAGAATGCGTATGTTTAAGGAGTGCTTCATTCCTAATTAGTCATGTGATTAAGTATGTAAGGGTTTGGGTACTTAAGGGACTTCAGTTACTTGTTGTAGTACATCTGAAGAAACAGTTTATCTGCAAAAGCGCTTTTGTGATTTCAATAAATGAAAGAAACTTTACAATACTGGATTGTTAGGCTTTTTCTGGGTCCATTTATTTATTTGGAATCATTCCTTTCAGTTTGCTCTGGTTCTGCTGTAAACCTCAATTGTCTATGTGAACTATACTTGAGATCAGCCATTTCTGTGCCAGTTGTTCATATTCTAATGACTGTTTCACAATTTTCCATCTCCTTTTTAGCAGTTTGCATATCAAGTATTTCCCTTCAATGCCTGGTTAAAACATAATCTATTTCCTGCAGCCTTTTATTTGTCTCTATATATTCCATGGGTGTGTTCAGCATAATTGTGGGTGAGTCTGGCGTAATGGTTAAGGTATTTACCTCATAGATACAAGGTTCTGGGTTTGATTGTAACCTCAGGCTGTTGGCTATCCTTAAAATTACCCACTTATCATGACAGTCTCAGAGTTTGTGGTCTAAATTTTTCTCTCTTGGGTGTCTGAAGTGTTTTCTCATTCACTTGCCATTACTATCTGTTTTTCTTTCATCTGCTTCACCACTCTGTTTTTAGACTCTAGATATTTCACAGTTGTTCTTCCTTTTACTTCATTTTTGTCTTTTCCTTGCTGACCTTCTGGATGTCATAGACACTTTAGCTACCAAATCCTGTTAACAGTTTACACTAGTTTTCAGGTTTTTGCTAATTTAAACTCTTCACTTCCTGGAACTCTGTATTTAGCTGTTTACACTGCTGCTGACAGCTGAAAAACCCAGACCATATCAATGTGTTTTCTTCACTATGTGGCTACCCAAGCTGCAGAAAAAAGATTATTTAACATGAATGAGCAGAATTCAATACTATTTGCTATAAGCTCTCACTTTATATTTTAAAGTATTTTCTATACATTTGCGACAAAGTTTGTTGCTGATTCCTTTTCTTATTATCTTGGCGTGAGCTATCCAAAATATGGAGTTCTAAGCAATAACCAATGACTTTTGACTAATCAGAAGCTGTACATGCACTTATAAGGATTGAATTAGATCATCTGTGGGATTCAATAAACTCCATCTAGGCTTCTCATGAAGTCTACATGGAGTTTATGTGTTTGCATGGTGAGCAGCAGCTCTGATTACATATTCATGTCGCCCATCTCATTTAGGAATAAACAAGCGCAGTTTCATGGTTGGAAACAGGGTTGCTGGCCAGGAAATTGTGTAAAGCAACACAAATAACAAACTTATTAACAGTAAACCAAACTAGGTTAGCGTGATTGTGCTGAATGCAAACACAGTACAGGACAGTGTATACAGTGCAGAGTATTGTGAAATCCCATTCCAGGCATTCTGTACAAAAGTTATGTAAATGATCTGTAAGGGTACATGGACTGCCATTTGAAATAAACAGTCAGGGGAAGTGTATGTATTGAATAGGGACACACAGATGAATTGTAGGAATGAACACAGGGAAAGAGGAGAGGAGAAACATCATAATGTACAGAGGCTGAGGGGATGTAAATGGAAGACAGTTGCAGCAATGCAATCATATATCAACATGCTACACAGAATGAACTGCACAGTGAAAATGTATATTATGTGACTGTCAGACAAGGTGACATAACAATGGAGAAGATTTCTTTGTGAGATAAGCATCCTGACATGAACAATGAAAAGGACATCTATTAGGGATGTTATATACAATTGGGGTTGGGTGCATATTGTGAAGCTCTGCAAACTGATTTGCCTGATTATGACTGTAATGTTAGTTGAGGTCTCCGACAAGTGGGAGACAGTTACAAGGCCATGGACAACAGAAAAGAAGCATACACAATCATGAATAAAATCAGAATAATATCACCAATAATCCCATGTCTCTGAAACAACATACGTGATTCTGAGTGATCATAGATGGTTCTGCATAAACGCACTTGTACAACTATTATGAAATGTCAGCAATCTATGAGGGTAATCAAGCACACCTTTCTGACACTGTAACATCTGCTGTTAGGAGGGGCACAGCTGTACCTGTATGTGACATGTGACATTATGATCACTACAGGCTAGTTGATTGGTGTGCATGGCACACATATATATATATATATATATATATATATATATATATATATAGAGAGAGAGAGAGAGAGGTAGATATAGATGTGGCACAATCCACACAGTAACGAATGTAAACCATGCCATCAATGTTGTCAAACAACTATGTATGTATTGTGCATCACCGGAACTGGTATCACACATGCATATGGTGTAACACCTTGATGGAGGTTCTGCACCATTAAACAGTAATGTTTATGCAACAAAAAGAATACTTAGGTATTGCCAATAAGATGTGTGACATTTCACTGAGACAAAGGTGGTGCACTTCAGTTACACATCACTGGAAGATGTGTAGGGAGGTACATGAAGAAGGGTGCATTCTATTCAATTATTGGTGTGGTGAAGGCTATGAACTGCGGAGGTATTATGGCTGTTGATGTGAATATCTTGCACATATTCAGTAGCTGTGTTACATACAAAGGAGTAGCCAGCATTATAGGTTCATAGGTTCATAGGTTCATACTAGGCTATCTGCCCAAGGGCATTTAAAAACTATGCATCCATTGGTCAAGATTCCTCTTGAACAAGACCAGACAGCATAGGAGTCTCTGGGTGATGAATCTGTCCCATATTCATCAAATCTGGGTTGACATGGCCTTATATGTCAGGCACAGGTCACCTCTGAGCAAGCGGTATGAGACTGAATAGAGCTGGAGTTCTTATCCTTTTGGTGAGGAACTTTGTCTGGTCAGATACATTTGATCAGGTGGGTGATATAGAAGGTTTTCCTAACTAGATCTCTGATGACTTTTCTGTGCTCAGTGGATTGCCACCTATATGGTAGCTAGGAGTTATCCATTTCTGTGAGGCCCTTCTGGAGGATATCTGTGTCAGATGTGTTGTCAGCCATAACCCTCCTGTGTTTGCTTGTACTCTGACCCTGTGGGTTCTGTCACTTAGATGTATGGGTTTACATTCAAGCTGATGAGTTTTTGATGATACCTTAGGCTGTGGACTGCCCTTTCCTCATCAATGGCCTTGGTGACTGTCTCGAAAAAGTCAACCAAGTTTAAGAGGCAGGATCTGCCTTTGACAAAGCCAAACTGAGTTGGATCCAAAGTCTGCAAGTTTATGATCCTCTCCATGGCTTTGCAGAGTAATTTCCAGGGTCTGTGGAGGCATCCTGAGGTGAGGCTAAGATTAAACAGCTGTCCTAACTGTGGGTTTAATTCCTCATTGAGTTCACACCATCGGTCCCATGGATGCTGTGTTTTCAGTTCTCACCTGGGCGTTGGAGATGTTTGGGGGCTACAATCCTCTGGAATAGATATCTGCACTGAACCTGTCAGCCAGTATGTTGGCAATGTGTGTAGGTTCAGTAATTTTCACATCATTTTGAACTAATTCTGAGCATATCTGGGAGTTTCCTCCTAGGTTTCTAACATAGCTAAAGAAGGCCTTATGATTCTCTTTAGAGTCCTTGGCGATTTTTCTCTCAAAATTTGCCTTGGATGATTTTATTTGTGGCCACATGCTGGTGGATGTTCCACATACCATCTACCCCGGGATACAGGTCACAGACCAAATGATCTGCTTACAGGGTGTGATGTTTACATTATACTTGGATTGTGCGTTTGTTTTCCCCCAATGTTTTTGTGTCATCTCATGTGTTGTCATGGCTGTGGCAGCAATCTTTGGTGTGTGTTGATGCTGTCTGTATTATACTAATATTACATTTAGAGTCAATGATTGCCCACAATCTAGTTCTCCAGACAGCTGTTTTGGCACAGTATATGTCATTAGTAATGTCTGTGACTTAAATAATGGACAGGAAAGGGCCTAGCAGACAGCCCTGATGTACAGACCTGATCACTGGACCAAAGATATAGGTCACTTCACACATTTCAACATATTTAGATGCCACATGTCGCTCGTTTTGGTTTACAATTGAAGATGAAAAGGCAGGGTAGTTCCTTTATATGCTTTATTACACAGAAACTCATCAGGATGGATAGCAGCAATACAACATATAAACAAACTGCTGTGACAGACTACACAGACATGCATGCTTACATCACAACAGCTTACTACAAAATGGCAGATAGGGTTCGCATGTGCTCAGTATTTATACATATGTTCAAGCCCATGGAAAGCTTCTTAAAGGTATACACACATACTGATCTAAATCCTCATTCTTTAATTAATTACCCACGATAAAAAAACATTTGAAAAAGACATGCAATTTTACAGACACTGAGAAATAAACACAACGTTCATGTCCAAGTTGCTGTGTATCTGGAATATGGTCTGGAAATGTCAACTGATCTACTGATATAGCAATCAGAACTGGGTTTAGCAACAGGGACAGTCATTGGTGAACAATCTGTTTCAGGAGTTTTGGGATTCTTCTCAGGAATAAGGATATTTACTGGAACATCTTCTGTAACTGGAATACTGGATAACTCATGCTGAGATTGGCAGTCTTTCTTGCAGGTATGACACTGCAATACAGGTTTGGACACCGGGACCAAATGTTTCCGAAACCACTTAAACTCTACTCCTTGTGATTCTGCAATGTATGATCTCGGCTCTGGACATATTCACAACTCCAATCCAATCAAAACCTTTGGATGTCTGCATCCTCACTATCTCCCTTTCTTGTAATGGATTGAGTGGTTTGCTGGACATACCATAATAGAACTTCTGGGATAAGCGCTTCGTCAACAGATGGGCTTTCGTTGAGCTGTTGTTCTTGACACATGGAACCAATAGATGACTGCTAATTGGTAATGTGGTTCTGGTTTGTCTCGACAGAAGTCTCTGTGCAGGTGAACCAAGATGTTTATCATGAAGAATATTTCTGAGATTCAGGAGATTCAAGAAAACATTGCTTGCCTCTTATCAACTTCTCTAGTAATTTTTTCACAGTTTGAACTGCACATTCTATCAAACTGTTTGAATGTGGGTACTCAGGGCTACCTGTAACATGAGTAATGTCCAAATCTTCAGCAAATCTTTTGAACTGCTGGCTCATAAACTGTGTACCATTGTCAAAACTAAGTTTGTGTGGACTACCATGGACTGCAAAACTGATGCTTCATCTTAGTAATGCTAGTGTTGTACGCTAGATTAGGAAATAGGTCAGTCTCTAACCAATTGGAATAAGAGTCTACTAACACCAAGTAATGTTGATCATTCCACTCAAAAATGTCTGTAGTTACTGTTGACCAAGGTAGTTCAGAAATCAGGTTTAGCTGAAGTGGTTCTTTATGTTGATGTGGCTTAGTACTATTACATAGAGAACAAGATGAAAGTACTCTCTCAATGTCCTGTGACATAGAAGGCCAAAATACTAGTCCTCTCTCCCTTCTTTTGGTAGACTCTGCTTCTGGGTTGCCACGATGCAAAATAGTAATGTAGTCTTGTTCAAGGAATTCTGAACAATCACTTTTGGACCTTTCATGATGATACCATTGTCAGATAAAATCTCACCTTTGTAAGGAAAATAAGGTTGCAGGTCTACTAGTAAGCAAGATTTATTTGACGCGAAAGTGGTTGAGCTTCTGAAGAGCTGGATATGTGGCTGTATGACTTCTAAGATCATCAAGACACGTGGAAGAAAAATTTCTCACTTCTATAACTTCAAAATCAAGTTTCTCATTTTCATGCTGTTCAGTGGTATTTCTGGGTGATCTGGATAAAGTATCAGCAAGATAAAGAAGTTTGCCTTTTGTGTAGACAAGATTGAAATTATAAGAGTAAACACAGAAATAAACAGGTACCACACCAGAAGGCAAAGAAGCCTGTGGATAAAAATAACTGAATAATCCACAATAATAGTCCAAACATCCACAGGAATCAAGCAATACGGTCCACAATGTAGGTAGCAGATTGAGTAGTAAATGTTGAATAATACGTGGACTAGACAAAAAGTCGAAGCTTTATTAACAAAAGTGAGCGCTTTCACCTTTCGGCTTCTTCAGACATAAGCAGATAAAAACCAACAGTCTTTTAAATACTCTGTTACTACATCTCATTGGTGTATAGGTGACAACGTCACTATAGTAAAAAACACTAAAAATAAAGAACTATTAAAATACTAAGAATACAAGTATATAGTAACATCTCAGTAACCACTGAAAATAACACATAAAAAATTAGCTTAATTAAAAATAGAGCAAAATATATTCACGAAAACATTCATTCGTGAAATAAAATATAAAACAATACCTCAGGTATTAAAATAGGTACTGATTAATGAACCAACATAAATAAAAAACTGGTATAAACGAAGGAACAAGCTAATGGGTGGTTTAGGCAGACACTGTAAGCCTTCTCTTTCTCAAGACAGGTTAAGACAGGCTTTATCATTTAGGCCAGGTTCTCTGTCTGCTTGACATCTGATAATCCACCTAAGTTCATTCTCTTCGGTTAATGTTTCAATATCACCCCCACATAAATTGGGTTTAAAAATTTGAATGACTGAAAACACAAATGTGTGATTAGAACCCCTGTCTATGAAATGTTTAGCTAGAGCATTGGTGTGAGTGCCTATACGGGTATGATAAACATGTTCCCTTATGCGTTCCCTGAGTCTCCTATTAGTGTTACCTATATAGAAAGACTCACAGGAAATGCACCTAGCTAAATACACCACGTGTTCACTTTGACAGCTAGTATTAGTATGGAAACAGAACTCAACACCAGTAACTGGATGTACAAATGAGGTTCTCTCATCAATATAGGGACACTGTTTGCATTTCTTACAGGACTTGGTGTTCACTAAATTATTAGGAGAGTCATAAGGTACCCTACCTGATGGACGATGACAAAGGATACGTTTCAAATTTTTTCTATTCCTAAAAACATAACCCAGTTTTGATCCTACCACTCTACCTATGTCTTCATCCAATAGAAGTATGTTCCAATATTTCTCAAATATTTTCTTAACATCGGATGTATCTGAGGTATAAAATAACAGTATCCTTAAGTGTGTTGAACTCGTAGAGTTCTGTGACCTGACCTCTATATGTCCTTCTTTAGAAAAATATGGTCTAGCTCTAGTGGCTCTGAGGGAATTAACATTGCTAATAGCTTCATCTAATTCACTTGATTTATAACTTATATCCAATAACTTTTCTTTAAGGTTAGAAATCTCTAACACAAAGTCATCATGGGTCGGATTAAGTCTTGAGACTCTCATGGCCTGAACCTTGACAACATTTTTAAAAACAAAAGGAGGATGCATGCTTTCCCTATGAAGTAAGGTTTTCCTATAACATGCTTTACGATGTATTGCCGTGTTCAACAAGCCATTATCCAGCCTAGCTATGTCCACATCCACGAAGGAAATCCTTTCTCTAGAATAATTCACAGTAAAGCTAAGAAAGCTAGTTAAACCATTACCATGTGAAGGAGCTCTACTTCCCTGCCAAACCAAATGAAAAAAAGGTCGTCCACAAAACATATATAAAATGGAACATTACACCGAAACTCATGTATACGAAATAATTGATCCTCCTCCCACTTAGCCATTACCAAATTGGCGTAGCTATTGGCACATGAAGTGCCCATAGCAACGCCATCATTCTGCAGATAAAAATCATTATTGAAAGTAAAGACATTGTTTTGTAGAACTATTTCCAAAAACATAGTTAGCTGATCTATGACTATAGGGGTTAAATCCGAATGTTCAGTTAAGAATTGGTATACCATCAGCACCCCTATATCATTGGGGATCACAGTGAACAAACTCTTAACATCCATGGTAACAAGGATGTGGGGTTTGTTATCGGGTACTCCTTTAATAAAGGTGTATAAATCTAAAAGAAATTGCTTACTATTCCTTAGTATAGTGGAATTAGCGTTGACTATAGGTCTAAAGAAATGTTCCAAATAAAGAGATAGGGGTTCAGTAACCCAACCTCTCCCAGCTACTATAGGGCATAGAGGTGGCTTCTCCAAGGACTTATGAATCTTGGGAAGACCCTCTATAGCTGGTATGAGGGGCTTGTTAACTCTTAAAACCTTCAATAGGGTGTCATCTACATCTCGACTTTTGTAAAGGTCATCTAACATATCATAGATCTTAAAAATCTTGTTAGTAACATCATTTAATTCAATCCTGGAATAATAGGTGTTTTCACATTAAAGTCATACTCTCTAGATAATTATCAGAGTCCATTATGACAATAGGACCTCCTTTATCTGCGGGGTGAACGACTATAGAGGAGTCCTTAGATAAATTAGACAGAGCCCTCCTCTGATTAAATGTTAGGTTTTGCCTCCTGTATTTCCCGGGAACATGTTTATCATACCCGTATAGGCACTCACACCAATGCTCTAGCTAAACATTTCATAGACAGGGGTTCTAATCACACATTTGTGTTTTCAGTCATTCAAATTTTTAAACCCAATTTACATGGGGGTGATATTGAAACATTAACCAAAGAGAATGAACTTAGGTGGATTATCAGATGTCAAGCAGACAGAGAACCTGGCCTTAATGATAAAGCCTGTCTTAAACCTGTCTTGAGAAAGAGAAGGCTTACAGTGTCTGCCTAAACCACCCATTAGCTTGTTCCTTCGTTTATACCAGTTTTTTATTTATATTGGTTCATTAATCAGTACCTATTTTAATACCTGAGGTATTGTTTTATATTTTATTTCACGAATGAATGTTTTCGTGAATGGGTGGTTTAGGCAGACACTGTAAGCCTTCTCTTTCTCAAGCACAACCTAGAGCTGTTTACTGAATTTCCTGTTTGCACTTATTTTTAAAATCGTTTTTTTCTCAAAACTTGCATTTTATCTGTCTTTGGCCTAGCACTCTTGTGTGGGGTCATTTACTGCACTGTTATAACATGTTGATACTTGTGAACCTCTGCTATCTCTGAAAAAAACAAAAAAAAACCCCAAAAAATCTTGCTTTTTTCCCACTTTTCTGAGATTTAAAAAAAGTTCAGTTACAGGCTTGCTGTTCTTGAACTGTTTGTAAGTTTCTTGGAGGCCATTTTTTGCTTGGGCTAAAGGGAAGTCTGTCTGTTGATCAGTGGCAGTGAAAAACATTGAGCAGCCTGCCTGCCCCTGTGGGAGTGGTTACTGACTTGAAACTGTAGTTTTATTGGCCATTTTGGGTCAATTCCAAACTCCTTCATCTTCCTCTCTTAAATCCCTCTTAAATCCCTCTTTTGCGCGTTTTTGCGTGTTTTTGTGCATAGCGCAACAGTGGGCAGCGCCGCCTAATTGGGTTTAAACTATTCCTGGCTCCACAAAGTCTGCTCTTCACTTTTCCCCTTAGAACTGTTCTATCTCTCAATTTAAACACCATATTCTCATTCTAAGGCCCTTCACTGGTCCAATTAAGTAATCCTACAAGTTAGCACTATTAAACCATAAGCACTACTTACTCTTATACTCTCTACAATTACCCTGTCCTCTATTGGTCCGTCTTAAATTCAGTTTCCCTGTATTACTCTAGCATGTCCAAAGGTCAGTCAGTGGTTTCCTCTCCAGTCCAGCTGGTGAATCTGGGAATTTTGAGGCAATGTTACAACTGTCTCATGTACACAGACAGAGAGATGCAACTATTTAGCCAAACTGGAGGCTGAGCTCTCTCATCTCAAAACTGGGGTAACCAGTCAGGAGGAGAAGGTAACCTCACACAACACAATTCCAGTATCACATAGTCCCACCACATCAGCGAACCAAACACATAAATACACAAAAACATACTCGGAGGCTCTAAATAAAAATCTACCTAAGCAACAGAGACCTCCAAAGCAGACATCCAAGCAAACGCTACCTCAAAACAAAACACGCACAACACATAGCCCACAAAGTCAGTGTGCCAAGCAGCCACAGCCCTTAAGGCTGAATAACACACCTGATACTCTTGTAATAGGTGACTCTATTGTCAGACACACTGACGTCCCGCTCACCAGGCTGAATAAAGAGAAGGTCACGGTGAGCTGCCTGTCGGGTGCTAGGATCCGCCACATAACGCAAGCACTCAGGTCACTCCAAAGCAAATACAAATATGACTCAGTCATTGTACATGCTGGTGTGAATGACCTGAGACATACCTCCCTGGACTACATTAAAAGAGACATAGAGGAGCTCTCTGATCATGTAGCCCAGGCTGGTATGACCCTGACCTTGAGCAGCGTCTTACCCTCACTTAGAATGATGCCACAGTACCAATACAAAATGATCGATTTTAACAATTGGCTAAAATTTTGGTGTCATTCAAAGGGGATCCAGTGTCTGTCAGCCTGGGATGACATGCTCGACAAGCCACGTTGCTTCGCTAGGGATGGCTTGCACCTGTCACCACTGGACTTTCGGATATTGGCAAAGGTTCTTGCCACCCCCATAGTGCCTTTTTTAGGCAAGGCTCAAAAGTCAAACCCACCCCCATAGACAGCACAAGGAACAAGAAACTAAGGGTAATGCTGCTTAACGCCAGAAGTCTTAACCTCAAGATGCATGCACTCGAAGCTCTCCTCAGTATGGAGAACATCGATATCTATGCAGTGACAGAAACCTGGTTCAAGGCTCCAGAGAGCACCCCAGCACTACCAGGCTATACCTCATATCATGCTTTTTGGCCCCAAAACCCGGACCGAACCACAAAAGGAGGGGGAGTTTCCATATTTATCAAGGATATCCACACCTCCAGGTTAGTGGCATTGCACGAAGTATCGGAGACCATCCATGTGCAACTAACAGTGGGCAAGACTGCTTTTCAGTTTATAGCATCCTACAGACCACCCTCTCAAAGTCAGGAATCCCACTTGGCTTTCCTGAAAACATTGGAGAACATAAAGATCTCTCCAAACACCATTATATTGGGCGACTTCAACTACCCAAACATTGACTGGGAGGACTACTCAAGCCCCAGCACCTTAGCCCAAAGGTTCCTGGAAATTATAAACTCAAATGCTATGGAAGAACTAGTCACCACTCCCACAAGAGGGGACAACATACTAGACCTGATCATTACCAACATGGGAACTCTATGCTCCACACCAGAAGTACATCCCTCATTGGTAAGATCAGACCATAAATTAATTTCACTGGATGTCCACATCCCGACCCCACCCCCAGCCCAGAAAACCACATTGAAAAACTTCTCAAAAGCGAACTTCTCACTTCTCAAAACCAAAGTGGAATACTTCAAGGCCCCAGGACCAGTGGAAACTACGGCCCAAACTGCAGAATCCTATATAAACGCATTCTACGGACATCTCCAGGAATGCATGGATCATGCTATCCCAAACAAAACCAAGACCCAATCATCCAAAGGCAGGTGTCCAGTCTGGTGGACCCCTGCCATAAATAAACTGTACAACAGAAGGAGGAAGCTACTACATAATAGAGCAAAATCCCTAATAGGGAAGGCATCTCTGATCAGTACTAGCAAAAAATTACGATCCTTCATAAAATCCTCCAAGGCCAGCTTTGAGAGAAAAATTGCACAGGAAAATTGCACAGGACACCAAAGACAATCATAAGGCATTTTTCAGTTATGTTAGGAACCTGGGATGCAACTCCCAGACTTGCTCTGAGTTGATTCTAAATGACAAAAAATACACTGAACCCACAGACATCGCCAATATCCTTTCAGACAGGTTCAGTGCAAACTCCCCCCCCCCCCAAAAGAGCAAGTATCTCTCCCGGCAGAGGGCTGCCTCCCAAACATCTCTGAAGCTCAGGTGAAGGCTGCCCTCTCCAAAGCAAAAAACACTGCTTCCATGGGACCGGATGGCATCCCAGGTTGCATCCTACATGAACTCCAAGAGGAACTAATCCCTCAAATAAAACAGCTATACAATCTCAGTCTCACTACAGGATATGTGCCCACAGAATGGCGTACAGCAACAGTGGTCCCACTCCACAAAGGTGGAGCCTCTACGGACCCTGGAAACTATCGCCCCATAAGCCTGACTAGCTTAGTCTGCAAGGCTATGGAGAGGATCATCATGGAGCTCATAAACAAAGACATTGGGGACCTACAGACACTAGATCCTACCCAGTTTGGCTTTGTCAAGGGCAGATCCTGCCTTTTGAACCTGGTTGACTTCTTTGAAACAGTCACCAAAGCCATAGATAAAGGGAAGGTAGTCCACACAGCCTATCTGGACCTTGCAAAGGCATTTGACACAATACCCCACTCGGGCATCATAGATAAGCTATCCAGCTTAAATATAAACCCCTATGTCACAAGATGGGTTGCAAACTGGCTCAAAGACAGAACCCACAGAGTGAGAGTTGCTGGAGCCATGTCAGACTCAAAACCGGTCACAAGTGGCGTCCCACAGGGTTCTGTCCTGGGACCACTCTTGTTCGGTATATACTTTTCCGAGGTACAGGCAAACGTGGGAGGACTATGGCTCACCAAGTTCGCAGACGACTGCAAACTGGGTGCCATAATCGACTCTCCAGCTGACACAAACATCCTTCAAAAAGGTCTCACAGAGACAGATAACTGGTGCCAGTGCCATGGTTTAAAGCTAAATGCCAAAAAATGTATAGTCATACCCTTTGGCAAAAACAATGTGCCCACAAATTACAACATAGGCGGAAACCCATTAAGTACAGAGAAAGTTATTAGGGACCTGGGGACCCAAGTTGATAGCAATCTCTCCTTTGAAAACCACATTGCCAAAGTGGTTAGAAAGACCTTCTACATAGCCCACCTCATCATGAAGTGTTTCACATCTAGATCAAGAGAGGTAATCGTGCCCCTTTATTCATCCCTCATCAGGCCCATCATAGAATACAATGCCCCTTTTGGGATGTACCTTACCCGACACCTGCAGCAATTAGAAAGACCCCAAAAGTATCTCACCAAGAGGATCAAGGGTCTCAAACAGATGCCATATGCTGCTCGGTTAACAAAACTCCAGCTATACTCAGTTGCATACTGCCTACTTCGAGGCGATCTATGCCTGACATACAAAGCTATGTCAAATCCAGAATTAATGGACATGCTCCACCTCAGTAAATCTAAATCCCTTAGAGCCACACGCTCGAGGGACTTGAACCTCAGCACAGAAATAAATAGAACTTGCTGGAGGGACAGGTTCATAACCCAGAGGCTCCCTTCGCTCTGGAATAGAATTCCAGTTCATGTGAGGCAGAGCACCTCACTGAATCTCTTCAAGAAGAATCTCGATAGGTGGATGGGGGATCGTAGGTTTGTCCCAGCGATTACTCCCGTGTCACTATTAGACAGAGGCACAGTAAACTAAACCTTAAAAAGGGCATGGTATACTCAAATCAAGGGGTGGCATAAGCCATACAGAATCGGACTAGGCTTATAATTGCCCCAGGGCAGATAGCCTAGTATGAACCTATGAACATATTTTGATCTATTTTTAATTAAGCTCATTTTTTATGTGTTATTTTCAGTGGTTACTGAGATGTTACTATATACTTGTATTCTTAGTATTTTAATAGTTCTTTATTTTTAGTGTTTTTTTACTATAGTGACGTTGTCACCTATACACCAATGAGATGTAGTAACAGAGTATTTAAAAGATTGTTGGTTTTTATCTGCTTATGTCTGAAGAAGCCGAAAGGTGAAAGCGCTCACTTTTGTCTAGTCCACGTATTATTCAACATTTACTACTCAATCTGCTACCTACGTTGTGGACCGTATTGCTTGATTCCTGTGGATGTTTGGACTATTATTGAAGATTGAAATTATACTTTTGCAATTTCAGCATCATATGTTGCAATCTGTCAGGAGCTGTATGCATAGGCTTTCTCAAAATAGTGACTAGAGGTTGATCTGTTTCAATGTGGATAGATCTACCGTAAATACTGCATTTCAATTTGGGTTAGTGTTCTGGATGCATAGGATACTAGTCTACCCTCTTGAAAAATGACTGCACATAGACCAAATTTCGAAGCATCACAAAAAAGTTACTGGTTTGTGAACATCATAGTATCTGAGAATTGGTGGACTGGCAATTCTCTGTTTCAGGGCATCAAATGCTCTCTGATGTTGCTCTGACCATGGCCAAATACATCTTTGCATGTTAGCTCTCTAAGTGGTGTGGAAAGTTGGCTTAAATCTGAAATGAACTTAAGATAGTTAACCATGCCAAGAAAACATTGTAGGGCTTGAACATTGTCTGAAGCCAGCATCTCAAGAATAGCATTTTGCTTGGAAGGATCTGGTTGTAAGCCTGAACTGGTAAACAAATTACTAACATAAGTAACTTCTCATAGCCTGAATTTGCACTTCTGAGGATTCGACTTAACATTCACTTGACATGCTCTTTCCAGAACTTTCAAGGTTTCTGTCATGCTCAACTTCACCATTACTTCCTACTAGAATATCATCTACTATAGTTGCATATGTGGTGGTGGTGCTGCGGTAGCGTTGTCGCCTCACAGTAAGATGCTGTCCGGTTCGATTCTCAGTTAGAGCGTCTTCTGCATGGAGACATGCGTGAATGGGCATACCTTCGTTGAAGGTTGTGCATCAGGGCTGGTAACTCGGCACATAAAAATCAACTACCAATCATAGCAGACCGGAGTTCTGCTGTGGCGACCCCTAACCAGGAAAAGCCGAAAGACACAACAACATAGTAGCATATGGATACCTAGAAAAAAATTTCTCCATTGCACGCTGGAAGACTTCACTGGCAGAATTTATCCCAAATGACATTCTCAAAAATGTGTACCTGCCAAAAGGAGTACTGAAAGTGGTTAGCAATGAAGATTTTCCATCTAGCAAATTTGCCAAAATGAACTCTTTGCATCCAAGACAGGAAAAAACAGTGGCATTAGGCATGCGAACAGTGACTTCTTTGACTGTACGCAATGGATGATGAGGTCTTTTCAGTGCTTTGTTCAAATCTCATGGATCAATACATATTCTGATATCATCTGAACTTTTCCTATGAGCTACCACCATGGAAATACCTATTCAGTTGGTTCATCAATTGGAGAAATTACACCTTGCTGCACCATTTTATCTAGCTCTGCTTTGACTCTGCTCTGAATAGCTACTGGAACTTTCCAGGATGGTCTGATAACTGGGCTGGCCTCGGGGTGTAACTTCATGGACTACACAACTGGTAGTTTGCCTTGTTTGCCTTTGAAAAGATCAGAATAGGTAGAGAAAATAGACTGGTTAAAATTAGAACACTGGTCTTCCAAGCTTACATGATGGACTTCATTATTAAATGAAAGTAGGCCCATTTTCAAACTGTCTCTGAGGCCTAATAATGACTGTATGTGCCTTTTGACCATATAAAATTACAAGTCATAGCTGCTCCCAGCAGCGTAATATGAAAGCACTACTGAACCTTCGGTTTGAATTTCTTCACCACCATAAGCAACAGGCTTTGCACACTTTGCCAAATCAAGCTTCTCACCAGCACATACTCTAGCTAGCAAATGTTTCTGCTGACATAACATTGCACTTTGAACTTGTGTCTACTTTGAACTCTATGGGTCTTCCATTTAACCGGACAGTACAAAATACTTCATTCTTTGTCCATAAATCAACTACATTGACTGCTTCATTAAGCACAGACACACCATCAGCCTAAAAATAGGGTCACAGCTTTCTAACCGATCAACTTGTCTCTTGGAATATTCTGTTTTAATAAAAGAATGTGCCTCTTTTGATTTACAAAATCTTTGGAAATTATTCGATTTTTTACATTGGTGGCATTGCTGACCAGAAGCTAAGCACTTCTCTCTTTCAGATACATGATTACCACCAAAATTACGACAGTTGACTATAATAGGTGAGGGAACATGCTTTGAGTTTGCTGACTCACCCTTGTGCTTCACTGAGATTGTGCACACTTTGGAATTTGCTGGAAAACTATGGGGTTTACCAGTGAGTGTTGTAGGGTTCACAGTAGTTGCCATGTGCTTGGCCCTGTCTCTTTTAACCAAGTGCTGCATACTATCAACATGAGCACTAGAAGATAACTGGAAGCATGCATTTCTTATTTGTAAGCATATTTATGTGCTTTTCTATAAGCTCATATATCTGAGAAAACTCAATGGCCTTATTCAAAGTTAAATCACTGTCACGAAGCAAAATTTTTCTCACAGCATCTTTAATACCACACAGTAGTCTGTCTTTTATCAGCTCATCCCTTAAGTCACCAAATCTGCAGGTTTTAGCTTTGTTTCTTAAGTCAGTTATATATTTTGCAAAAGTTTCACCAGGCTTTTGATGTCTTGTGTAAAATAAGTGCCTTTCCATTATAATATTCATTTGGAGGTTACACATTTCTCTAAATTTACGTTTTAAGCACTTGGGGTCTTCCCTTCACTCAGCTGGTACAAGTACATGGTGGTCTTCCCCCTCCCCTACATCCACAGCAGGTGCATACACAAATGAAAGCTTTCTTTCTATGGCTTCTGAACCAGCTAAATTAAGCAGAATAACATTGTACGGTCATCTGTATCAGAAAAATGCAGCTTGTATGAAAATATCTTACTCTTGCTCAAACACTCTCCAATTCTCTGCAATATTATTATCAAAGACAGGAGGACCTCGTTTAAGAAATCCGTCTGCCATGTCAACAAAGTATACCCAAACACACACTGAAAATATGGCCCTTGTAATTATATATGAACATGCACACACTGCCGGTACTTATAATAACATTCAAATGCACAGTAAACTCTTCAAAATACTGCACTTTACGAAATACACTTTGAAATGGCTGTATTTTGTGAAATAACTGTACTGTACTACTGCACAAACTTGCGAACACTGTATATCTCAGATATCTTGAATAGCTTTAATTAATGAGCACATAGCAAAAAATGCAGTTGTTTTTCTTATTTTATACATTTTATGGGATTCAGACTTCGTTTCAAACATTTTCTTAGCTATTTGAATATTTTTATCAATATTTCTGCAGTTTTGGACATTTCATTTAATTAGAAATTAGTTTTGAGCATTCTGAGTGCTTTGTTTTATATTTCTTTGAATAAAAAATCATTTAAGTTTTGATACCTGAAATTCATTGCTGACCTGTTTTGTATGTTATACATGCAGTAGGGATGATGCATTCCTCTATGTTCTTCCAACAATAACAGGGTGCCTCTGGGTCTTGATTCTGGATCCCATTCTGTCATCATGTCGCTTGTCTTTTTTTACAATTGAAGTCAAACAGGTGGGGTAGTTTGTTTATATGCTTTATTACACAGAAGCACATGAAGATGGATAGCAGCAGTACAAAATATAAACAAACTGATTATCAGACTACACAGATATACATGCTTACATTTCAACAGCTTACTACAAAATGGCAGTCAGGCTCTCACACCCTCAGTGTTTATACACATGTGCAAGCCCATGGAACGCTTCTTAAAAGTATATACATACTTACTGATCTACACCAGGTATCTGATCCAGTGGTCTACCCACTTGGTGATATAGGTGTTTATCACAACATCTGACATTTGAGTAAATACCTCAGTGTGGATTTGTGTCAAATGTCTTGGCCTGGTCATGTTCCACAGAATGATAGTGCTGTCATCATACAGGCCCTCAATGACCACTTTCAGGACATCTAACAGATGTAACAGACATGGATGTAGCATTAACACCTCATACATGTCTGTTGCACACAGTCAGGATATTATTAGTGTCCATTAGGAAAAGGTCCATGATGACACGTTATTTTACCTCTCAGACAAGGAGAGTCAGGATGTATCTATACATACTTGCATCAGGTGCTGTCTCCCTCCCAACTCAGATGGACGCATGCTGATGTAGATCTTTCTACAAGAACACAGTCCATGTGGAGGGAGTGTTGAAGTGCATATCCAACTGTGTCATGTAGATGTATGTGCTGAGTCACGCTATAGGCAATCTTTGATGTTGTCATAACCCATTGATTTTGTGTGATAGGCCTGGATGAAAGTAAGACAGTGCATACTGCCTGTCTTGATCTGGCCTATGGTTTTGACACAGTCCCCCACATAGGTATCCAAATTGCTCACCAACAGAACACATACTGTGAAAGTTGATGAATCAACCTCCACCAGTAGAGTTGTCACCACTGGCATACCTCAAAGATTTGTGCTTGGCCCTTTACTGTTTGGAATCTATTTCTTGACAGTCCAAGCTAAAGTATATGGCCTTTGGCTTACCATGTTTGCTGATTATTGCATATTGGGTGCACTCACTGAGTCCATCAATGAATGTTAACATACTACAGGAGGGGCTAACACAGACAAATGGTTGTGCCAAAGCCACATGATCTACAAATAAATGCAAAAATGTGTTATTGTTGCAGTCTCCTGCAAAGTGGAATTCCCCACTAATTACATTGGCAGCACGCCGCCTATGCTAAAATCCAGTGGTACAAGGAGTGGGAATACACATAGATAGCAGTCTGAACTTTGCCCACCAAGTATCTACAGTGGTATGGAATGGCTACTTCGTGCACCCAACAAAAAATAGGCAGGTAACAGTAATTCTTAAACTTTTATGGTTAGCGCTTTTGTCAAGTATTCTTACACTCAACTTCATCAGACACTAGTTAAAAGAATGGTAGCCGTATTTAAAACCAGATTCATAGTCACATGTTCAGTCACCTCACATGACACCATGTCACCTGATACAATTCTCATTTCTATAACACATGTACTTATGAACTGTATAAACAATTGTGTAAAAATGTATATACACTTTCCTATTGATTTAATACTCAAATTCATATGTACATATACAAAGAGTACACAAATATACATGACAAAGCCAGCTAAAACATGCAAAAAACAATATTTGTTATTGTGTACATAAAAATTGTTACATGTCACTAATCAACCTGAATAAATTTTAGTTGAATGTCATAATATTGTTTTTTGATGTTTTAGCTGGCTTTTGCATGGTGGTGACATAGTGTCATGTGAGGTGACTGAACATGTGACTATGAATCTGGTTTTAAATATGGCTACCAATCTTTTAACTAGTGTCTGATGAAGTTGAGTGTAAGAATACTTGACAAAAGTGCTAACCATAAAAGTTTAAGAATTACTGTTGCCTGCCTATTTTTTGCTGTTTATCAGTAGTTTGTTTGCAGTTTGACTCTACTTTGTGCACCCCATAAGTCAGGCCATCATATCCAGATCTGAGGATGATGTAACAATACTTTACTTAGACCTCATCAGAACACTAATGGAGTATAATACTCCCCTTTGCATATACCTCACCAGAACAGCCACTTGCAGCATCTGGAGAGGCCACAGGCATTTCTTACCAAGGAAATACAGGGCCAAGAAACCATGCCATGATGTATGTGGCTAGACTGAAAGCCCTGACACTGTAATCTGTATTTTATAAGACAAGGTGACTTGTGCCTGGCCTACAGGCCAGTCTCTAACCCTGTCCTGATGGATATACTGCACATCTGCAAATTAGCTATAGTCAGGCAACAGTTTATAGGTGATGACATCAGCAGTGCCTGGAAAAGTCTAGTAGCAGTGTCCCACATACTGGAGTAAAATACTCTCTGTAATATCAAGCAAGTGCACAACCCCCCCCCCCACAGTTGACTGCAGTGAGAACAGAATCCCTATTTTAAGTACACCAACTAGAGAACCCAATACTTTACACAAGCACCACAGCACAAGTTTGACTTTTAGAAGGCTGCAGAACAACTTATGGTGGACAACATCAGCACTGGATGTTTGAAATTGTTGGGGGGGCCTACATGAAATGGATGTGTAGGCATGTTCAGCTGTCAAGATATTTTAAGTTCTGCAAGTCACCAGATTGATGAGTGTGCAATACATAGTATTTGGTGGTTGTTTTCCAATGTGCAGGTATACTTTAAGAGACAGTTTTACAAACTATATGCAAACAGATGTCCACATTACTACAAGTATTGGAAAATGTGAATATGTATTGTCATTCTAAAGATGGGCATGGTATATAACATAACATTTGTTATTAATGTATGTAATGTAGTTGATATATTTGTAAGTACTGAGAAACCAGGATTGCAGTGCATGGGGGAGGTAACAGGTGCATTAAAAATATGTGACATTTTCTTAGATAGACCCTTAATTCTTTTATGTTTCCACATGTAGTTTCATGACATGAAGACTAAATGGACAGTAAACAAAAGTAATACATGCTATTATTTAATTTACATAGTGCAAAGGTGAGCAGCAGGTTTGTGCAATGGTTGGCAAAGTGGTTGCACATGCGAGATACACATTACTACTGCTTTCCCTTTTTGCATAGTTAAGCAGTGCACAAACATGGGACTCATTGCTAAAATTATGAGAGTTAGTCCTGAGTGTATGAAATGTACCTGCTGCTTAGCTGACTCTGTGGCAGCAGGTGTAAATACATTGACAGCTTTCTTCTTGATCCCAGATGATATAGGTTTCAAATTCGGGAGTATATAATACTTTTAAATAACTAAAAATAATGGAATGAAATCATACTTTAACTTCACTGTGCATTACTGTGTGTTGACGTAGCACTGCATGTTTAAGCACCATTATGTGGAAGTAACTGCACCAGAAAATAGCTGTTCACCATCACCTAGCATTGGTGCTTGATGCCTATCTCAGCACAAACATATAGGCCAAAAGTGAAGTCTCCTTGCTTTTTTTATTGGTTCTTATGTGTGTTGTGTGTGATTCTATTTCTTGACCAGAGTATAAGTGTTAAAATGGGGTAAATAGGAGAGTGGTGAAATAGGCGGTAAGCACAGGGAAAAACAAAGGGAAAGCCATATAGGAATGTGCAGGAGGGGGGGGAGAAAAGAACCATAGCTATCCATTTCTTCAACAGTGTAAACTTAAAATATGTACAGAATATTAGCTGTATTTGGATTGTCACCTTCACAAAGGGGGGGGTAACAACAACGCAATCATGTTGTATATCCAACTGGACCAAATCAAGTGCGTCAAGAAGACACATGCAAAATGGAGAGCTATGTCTGAACAATATATATATATATATATATATATATATATATATATATATATATATATATATATATAAAATATATATATATTTTTTTTTTTTTTTTTTTTGGTCAGGTGCCCATTTTTGTATTTTTACTTCAGTAAGAGAGGAATGCAGGGTAAGGGACGTTGGTATTTCTGGGTCAGATAAGTTGGATAGGGGAGGAAGGAAATGCAAACAGGAAAAAAAAGACAAGACTTAGGGATGGTGAGGGACACAAAAGGTTGGGGGATGCCATGATTGGGGTGAGGGAGGGAGCAATGCAAGCTCATAGCCATCAAACATGGGGACAGTGAGAATGTAATCCTCACCCACAGGACTATCATCATTGACCCCTTACTCTGCTGGCTGCTGGAGTG
>NC_056728.1:936620374-936685374 GCF_019279795.1 Protopterus annectens | reverse complement strand
CACCTTTTGTGTCAGTGTAGGCTTCCTGCCTCACCCACACAACACCCCATGCAAGTGATGATAACTGTGTCATATCTTTGTTTTCTGTCTCTTGGATTCAGTGATATGTAAGCTTTGTGTCTGACGCTCAGGGTGCATAGCTGACTTAATGCTTAGAATATCTGTGTTTGTGATGTTTTGCTAATTGTACTTTTGACATATTTTGGTGTTAGAAAGTTAGACAGCCGAAAGAATCTAAACATGTTTTTGCATCAGTAGTTTTAAGAATCTTCTGAGGGTTGTGAAGTCTGAAACTGAAATGTGTCACATTACTTTCTAACTTCGCTCTTTAATTATTTTCCAGTACAAAAGTATGAGGCCAAACTGAGGACATTTAGTGACCATCAGTAATTTTGAATGTGTGAATCTTTGATGCCTGAGGCCTATTACCTGATAGAGGAGACATGTATTCACATAAGTCTTTGCTGTCATATGTCAAAGTCACTGTTGTGCAAATCACCCACCTTTTACTTACTTACATTACCAAGTAACAATATGCAAGAATATGCCATTCATTTGTATTATTACATCATTATGTTTTAACACTCCAGGTTCAACACTTACCGTGTACATCCAGCAGCTGTTGCAGTTTTAGTTCAAGGCTGGGTCTGTCTAATGCTAGGAGTCATTACATGGGTAAGTAAAGGCTGTGATCATCGCCTGGCATCAATGTTACTATATGTATGTGCGGGTTCACTAGACAATCTCGAAATACTGAACTGTTGAATTTAAGTATTTTGAGACTGAATAGTAGAAAACCCACATACCCAAAAACCCAAAACCACGAAAAGCACAGCCGTGAACATGCACACACACACACACACACACACACACACACACACACACACACACACACACACCAGCACACAAACACACACACATACACCTACCTAACTAACTACACTAAAACAAACAAACCACCACACACAAACACAACATAACATACAAACACACCTACCCTACTTATATATACTAACTCTGAGGTCGCACTAAACACACAAACACACAAAAAAAAAACACTACACACACTCACACACACTAAAATCCCTACCTAATACCCTTATATAAACACCACTTACCTGAAACCCCAGATAAATCCACAAACCGCACCGCACATCATGAACGTGACACCACGATAGCAGATTCGACATTTCTGCATTCAACATAGTACAGTTTCATGTAACTGCACTTTCCAATATTCAGTCTCGAAATAAATTCGACATTTCAGTATTTTGAGAGTGTCTAGTGCACCCGTATGTGCATAGGATGAAGGTTTTAGCCCCTCGGGTGGTGAGTGAGTGTGCTATGCATTGTCCCTTAACTAATGCAAGGGCATATTAAGTATACCTTCATCTGTCTATACCCCAGTACCTGCTGGTTCCCCCTCTGACTCCTCACCTACATGTGTCTGTGGTGACCTTACCAATGGTGGTGGGATGTGTGCCCCTTTTTCCCTTTTGTTGATTCTACTGAATCTGCATTCTCAGGATGATGTTTTGAAGCATGGCACAGATGGTGAAGATTTCAATACATGTATGTGGATTGTACTGCAGGGCTCCCCCACATGCATTTAGGCACCGGATCCATGACTTCAGCAGCCCAAACACATGGTCTATGTTATTTCTGGTTTGATGTGTCTTATTATGGAGTTCTTCTGTGTGTGTGTGTGTGTGTGTGTGTGTGTGTGTGTGCGTGCGTGCGTGCGTGCGTGCGTGTGTGTGTGTGTGTGTGTGTGTGTGTGTGTGTGTGTGTGCATTTCTGGTGGGTATCAGCCCTGGTTCCAGTGCATAACCTGCATTCCCCAGTAAATGAGCCTGTGGGATATCACCCTTAGTGAACATCTGATACAGTTGGGAGGTGTGCCAGATATGTGAGTCGCGGTAACTGCCCGGGCTGCCAACACACTCATTCAAGATGATTCCTTTAGCATTGCACATGACTTGGCAGTTAATGGAGTAGAGGCCCTTTCTATTTATGTAAACTGTTCCCTGTTCCCCGGGTGGTGCTTTGATTTCTATATGTGTACAATCTATGGCACCCAGTACTTCAGGGTAGTGTGCTACAGAGTTTACCTTTGTGGCCCTATCCTCAGAAGTACAGGGAAAATATATGTGGTCACTGGCATGTTGGAACTTGACATTCAGGAATTGATGGAAGATCCAGCCTGTGACACCCCCAGCATGTCCCCTGTTGGTCTCTGAAAGGTTCCATTAGCTAAAATTCTAAGTGCTACACATGCCATTGTCTCCACTGGTATTGGTTCCCGATGGTTTGCCCTGGGTCTGAAGTTGAGGATGACCGGTTCCTGTAGTGTGTCTTTATCTACCCTATAGCACTGTACAATTTCTACCTCATGCAGACTGTGATAAGTTAAACAGGGTCTGAAAACCGTCTCATTATTGGCCCTGGTCTATGAGCAGCAGCAGCAGCAGCAGAAGCACAGACTGTTGCACACACACATGAATTAAAGCAACAGCAGCCCCTAACATTCTTTCTGTGTAGACTCCTTTTTGTGGCTGCATTTCAACATGTTTTGAAATTTGCAGGGAAAACCAGCACTAAATCTACACAGTTGCTTTACAGTGTGTTGAATAGCTCCTCTATCTTGAATTGGTTGATTAGCATACAGTTCAACTTCTTATGCTGTAATTAGCATGCCATGGCTCTGTGCACCATGTAGAACCACTTACTGAATACAAAACAGTGCACTACCATGTGTGCGTCGCTGCGCGATGCACACATAGTGTTAGCAGACCGTGTAGGGTTCATTGAATCTGCCCTTAAGTGTACACTGGAAAATGAATGGCAGGAGACATTATTTTATGTGAAGTAAAATGTTTTGTTGCATAAGTATCTGCTGCCTTAAGAAGCCACAACTGACCACAACATATAGGAACACAGGATGAGTATTAGACAAGTGATGACAGAAAACAAAATATGCATAGCCATATATACATTTAAGCAGACAAATTTATAAGATCTTGCCCCCCTTTAAAAGCACTTAATAGTGTTCACCTCCAAAAATGAGCAGGGTCAGATATGATACCCCTGCTGTAAATTTGTGTTTAACCATACAAAATCTAGCCTTAAAGGCAGACAAAGTAATACTTTGCTTAACGTGTAGTCATAACTTATTCCGTATGCTAGGAATATGTCAAATTAGAAGTCTATCCTTGTAGTGAGTCATGTTTATTTGTTGGTATAGATTTAGGTCCTTAGCAGAGATATTTGTACAGTCAGTGGTTTTGTGAAGAAAGAGGTGGTCAAACAGGATTAGGTCTTTTATGGCTCATAAAATGAGAAACAGGTCACCTCAGAGCAGCCAGTAGGCTACTGAGTGTAAGGAGAGTTATGCTACTGTTTTGGAAAACTGAAGGATTTAAGGTCTCTAATTTTCTTGATTTCATAGGTTCATAGATTAGTAGGCTCATAGATTAATAAAAGGCTAACTGCCCTTGCGAGCCATTTTAAGCCTAGCCAATTATCCCTTGTGAGACTCAAATCTTGCACCTTGTGTTTATAACGCAAACACCTTAACCATTAGGCCACCCTCCCAAACTCTGGTTAAAAATTGTGAGTCCTTTACAGGTGAGCAATATGCTTGGATTTGTATATACCAACATGGGCAATATAATCAATGATGGATCTGATAAGGGAAGGCCATGGTGATAAAATAACTTATTTCTATCTTGAAGATAATCACTTGAAAATTAATAGGGCCAGATATAAGGATTTCCTGACTATGACAGAAAACTGATGATCAAATGAGACAGGATTATCCACATAAGTAACCAGGTCTTTTATGGTCATATTTGTTTGAAGAGAAGAACCAAAGTAACAGTTTTTTTCTTTTTTTTTTGCAAAATGTTACTATACTGCCACTTGTTCACGTTTAGCTTGATGTCGTATTTTAGTACACCATGAAGTGCATATTTCATCACTTGTTTAAACTGTTGAGTATAAGTGGATGAGCAGATAACAGTGCCCACCTTGCAATCATCATTAAACAAGGTCAACCACACTTCTGGGATACTGGCTTGGATGTCTGCAAAATAATTCTTAAACAGGACTGGACCAAGAACTGATCTCTGTGGTACTCCGTTAATTACAATTTTATATTCAGAGAGCGTACCAGCAACTTTCACTGTTTGGGATCTGATAGATAGCCAATTGCAATGCAGTGGATAATGTAAGGACTTTATATTAAGCTTGCTGATTTTTCATTAATACCAATATGGGGGGATAGTGTCAGATGTTTTGGCAAAGGTAAATATGCACAGCATCTGAAAAATTTCACAAAACCAAAATAAGTGGGGTTTATAGCAGCTGAGTTGCATAAATCTGCATCAAGGAATTCTGCTATATTACAGTTTATGGTTTTGCATACAAGGCTGATGGGCCATATCATTACCTTTGTGAAGAGGAATCACAGTAGCTGCTCTCTAGGCATCAGACACAAACCCTGATGATATATTGAGTTTGAACTGTTATGCTGCAGCTTGAATAGTGCACATCTGGTACTGATGAGAATGCTGCCTGGTATATTATAGCAATAACCCACGCCTGGTTGTGGGTAAATACTGCATTACCCACACCCAGAAGTGGGTTATTGCTATTATACTATGACATTATTTAAAAAAAGAAATAATTACTTTTCTTAAATAATGGCATTGTATAATGCCTCTTTGCTGCCCTTCCACAGCTGTCTGGTATCCACGGCAGTTCTGATGTACTGCACATGCCTACGCAGTACATCAGAGCTGTGGCCAAAAGCAACGGAGAAAGCAAGATCTCCATTGCTTTTTACTGTTTCGCTATGTTAAATGGGTTTAACATAGCGAGACAGCTTTAAAATAAGCAACGGAGATGTCCGTTGCTTATTTTAAAGCTGTCTCGCTATGTTAAACCCATTTAACATAGCGAAACAGTAAAAAGCAATGGAAATCTTGCTTTCTCTGTTGCTTTTTTTTGTTTTAAACCTGTCTCGCTATGTTAAACCCATTTAACATAGCGAGACAGGTTTAAAAAAAACGCAACGGAGAAAGCAAGATCTCCATTGCTTTTTACACACTGTGTCGCTATGTTAAAGGAGTTTAACATAGCGAGACAGCTTTAAAAAAAGCAACGGAGATCTCCGTTGCTTTTTTTAAACCTGTGTCGCTATGTTAAACTCTTTTAACATAGCGAGACAGTGTTTTAAAAGAGACTTATACTAATGGAAAAAGTCAGAGCGACCGGAACTTTTTCCATTAGTATAAGTCGATTTACAACGTGCACGCTGGCCAATCAGCGTGCACGTTTTGGAATATTAATGGGGGGTCATGGTATAATATCTGGTCTCACAGAAGTATAAGGTTTAGTTTTTGACAGAGATTTTAAGACTTGTTCCAAGGTGACTTCAGGTGAAAGTAAAGTTTCAGGGATAGTGGGGGGGGGGGGCAAAATTAGCACTAAATTTGTCTGCTAATATATTAGCTATATCCTTGGAATCAGAGTATGTCATATTGTTATGGATGTGCTCAGTGCATTGTTGAATACTCTTCCTTAATTTTATGACATAACTGAGGAAAGATTTGCATTTTCAGTTCATATCTGTAGTGACTTAAGCTTATACTGTACTTTATGTTTTCTAATATGTTCCTCTTTGACATGTGTGGTCTTAAGATGAAAGGATTGGAAGGTCTTATTCTTGTTATTTCCTTCACTGGTTATACAGTTTATTAATATGGCAGTTCCATCAGAAAAGTTTTTTCTAGAATTTATTATTATATTCAGGATGGATAGGTGCTGACATTCTTATGTGTCTGTGTTTGTGTTGGTAAAAATTGAAAGTGAATAAGGTAGCTTCTTGTTTGGGTCTATTAGAAG
The DNA here is from genome assembly GCF_019279795.1 of Protopterus annectens. Classification (NCBI taxonomy): domain Eukaryota; kingdom Metazoa; phylum Chordata; order Ceratodontiformes; family Protopteridae; genus Protopterus; species Protopterus annectens. Next base: position 936,679,467 of record NC_056728.1, on the reverse strand, counting down.
GGATTGTTGGGAATTTTGTGTAGGTCTTTTACAAAGTGAATTAAATTTGTCCTGGGGAATACCTAAAGGCAGTCTCATTTGGTGGTGGTGGGGCAGTACCATTAAATCTGACAGAGATAACTTATCTGTGGTCTCATTTAACCAGAGATATGATTTGGGGTGGGGTACATGTGGGGGCTTGGTTAGTGCGATGAAGTCAATGACATTAGAGCTTTGAGTCTTTATTTATTTATTTATTTACTTTTTAATTTGCTCCAGTGCATTCGTATTAACAAAATCTAGAAAATGTTGACCATATCCATTTATAGAGGTTTAAGTATGCCAGTCCATTTGGGTAATTGAATTCCCCTAGAAAGTATGTATTTGGTTAGAGATTTAAACTTTCTTTGGGAGACATTGATGGGAATTTGTATCTAGCAATGAAGTAATATCTTTTTTTAAGAGTGATTTAGATCACCAGGAACTTCATATTAGGGTTGTGGGTGATCTGACTTGAGGTAATGGTGTTTCTGACAAATACAGATATTCCCCAACAGTTAGCTGATGCTGCCTGAAGGCACAACAGATGTTAAACCCTGGAATAGAGGGTATGCTGTCACTGCACAGAAATCATGACTGATTAACTAAACAAATATGACCGTTTCAGTTGCTTGGGGGACTCAAATTCTGGCATCTATTTATTTAGACTCCTTGTACAGATTACTGACGCCATGATGTTGTCCAGCTTTGGGTTTGAGCTTACTATATATGAATGCCCAATAGGGAGACTCTAAGAAAAATGCTATGGGGCCACTGTAGGCTTTAGCTAGTATGTGGAAGACGAGAGATGTAAGACATTTCTGGTAAAACAGGAAGTCTTATCTATAATCTCATCTCAGGATGACACATATGGATCCCCTTAGAATGGCACCAACTACTTCACCAGTTCATAGGAGGTTACTAGGCTAATGGCCCTGGTGACTTTTTCAGCCTAGCCATTCATTACCCATATTTCTCAATTAAAAATGCTCACAGGCTTTAATTGGTTTGGTAGATGCGTTTGACTTAGGGCATATACAAACTGTCCCTGTACGTAAGGGCCACAGGCAACAAGCCTGGGGTGAATTTGTGAATTACCATCCATTGGTCTAAACTATGTCTGAACAGGCTTACTGAAAAGCTTTATTTCACATGAATGGGGAGTGTGTTCCAGAGAATGGGTAATCTCTGAAACACTTACCTATCCCTCCAACGTGTTTTATTTATGTCACAGACAAGGTATAGATCCCTAGATTGGATAATTCTAGTGCTGTTTGTTTTCGAATGTGTAGCAGATCCATCAGGGCTAGATCAGAGAATGCCTTATAGGTTAGTTATAGATCATGCCTCATTAGTCTGTATAGGATATATTATTTACACCCTATATCGTTTTTTGTAAGGAACCTCTGTGGCTGCTCCAGTTATTGCAAACGCCTGGTCAAGTACCTGCCAAAGGGTGCATTGTACTAAATTATTGGTGTAATGATGGCTTTGTATAGTGGGATTATAACCTCCTTTGATCTGGATGCCATGCCCTTACTTATAAATTGTGCCACATACAAGGATTTTCTCACTACCCTGGATACATGGTGATCAAAGTTCAGGTTTCTGTCATCCTGAGTTCCCAAGTCCTTTACCACTTAGAGAAGTGTTATCAGTGTTGACATTTGTAGGGGTAGTCATCTTTCCAAAGGGTATAATTATAAATTGTTTGCATTGAGTTTTAGGCCATGGTCCTCACACCAGTTATCTACATCTTTGAGGGATTCAGTAATGCACCCAGCCTGCAGTTGTCAGCAAACTTAGTCACCCAAAGGCCCTCTACATTTGCCTTTACTGAACTCTGTGGGACACCACTAACAACAGGTCTCTTGGTGGAGGCGGATTTTCCAACCCTAACGTCATGTGTCCTATCTGTGAGCCATATGGCTATAAACTGGATGACAGGGATTTATGCTTAAACTTATGAGTTTCTCTATAATACCGCAGTGAGATATTATTTCAAATGCCTTTTGACAGCTGTTAAGGCAATTATCCTGTCTCGGTGCCTAGGTATTATTCTTGGTGAAAGCAAGATACTAGTTAAGACCAATGTCTTTCTTGCCTCTAATAGATGCATACTAAGTTCCATGATGTCTCAATACCCATCCATGTAGGTGGAGCACAAGTCATTCAATCTCACATGGGCCACCATTAGTTCAAGTCATTCAATCCCACATGGGCCAACATTAGGTCAAAGTCTTATTCGTTTGCTTTAAGGGAGCGCTTGTAACAACATGGATCCTAGCATCAGGCAAGCAACTTACAGTTATCCTACTCTTGTTCTTTCTGGTGAGTGCATCATCTGAATGCCAAAGTATAGTGTTACCTATTACCAGATCAATCTTTTTGGCTACTACCTTTATCTATTTGCAAAGCATCTAGATATTTTAGGCATTTGCATACTATGCTGTTACTCTGTTACTGAAGCAACACAAAAGAAAAATAAAACAAGGAAGTTTTCTTTGTATAAGCAGCTAGCAATTTCTGGAGCCCTCATATTATTAAAGACATGGACTAGAGGCAGTTCAGGAGGCATCATTAAAAAAAAAACGAACAAGATATTCATCAGAAGACTTAAAAAAAGGAGGCTAGAGATATATCTTTGATGTCATAGGTGCATGAAAGAAACTTGAAATATCTCAAAGGAACAACAAACTATAACAGAGTAATTACTTTTGATAACTAACAAAGAGAAACCATTTGAAGATAAGGAGTAGGCAGTTCAAAGGCAATGTTAGGAAGCTTATTTTATTCATTTGTTAACCAGATCAGTCCACCAGACACAAGCTGCCCTTTTCAGGGGGAAAAACCAGGAGCACTATGTACTCAGAGTCAAACAGTAAGCCGATGGAGGTAGAAGGGAATCAAACCCTGTATTCTTGACTACATAAAGCAGCTTGTTAACAGCTCAGAGCATAATCCTTTCTGCTAATTGTTGGACAACCTTTTCACATCTGTGATGATAGATAACTGAAAGAAGAAGAAGATGATAGATACATAGTACAGGTTTCACCGAATAGGCACGTGATCAGACATTATGACATAATTTAATAATGTATGGTACAGATGCAGGCCAATCACAGGGGTGAACGTATTATATTCCAGGAGTATCAGTGGTTAGAGGAATGGGCAGACTAGCAGGGGCAGGTGTTCCTTCTTGACTACCAAAGCATATCTTCATAATAAAGTCTAATTCATTACACAAGTTTTAGCTGTTTTGTGGCTGTTTATGACTGTTACCACACATTTTACAGCTTTGGTTTTAGTAAACTGCCTTTGTTTTACTGCCTTCTTTTCATCCTTTCTTAAAAAGAAAAGAACAAACTCTCCTTTTGATACCTATGTGATATCTACCTGTTCAATTACTCAATCTATAAACCCATATCTAGTCCTCTCCTCTCCCTCCATCAATCAGTCAAAACTTACAAACCAATAGCCAAGACCCCCCCACAGGAACTAACTTGAATGAGCTAACATACACTTCTATTTATATTTCCTCTGGCCTCACACTACCCTACTTCCCTCCTATTATGAAATGGAATTCATTACCACTTTAATTTTTCACCCAAACAACATACCCTTTGATTTCTTAAAGTAAAACTGAGCTCATTTAAAGATATCACAGACTGTTCCACATTAAACTTGATTAAGAACCAAGATACTCTCTGTACTCCCCATCACAGCTTACCTCAAACACTTCATTGAGGCAACCACAACCACTTTAACTCTTCCTACACTACCCAACCTCTAATCAAAATACTTTCTCATAGGTCACCTTAATATTAATAGTGTCAATCACAAGATCACCATCCCTCTCACTCCTTCTTCAACATCACTCCTTTGATATTCTGTTTAACTGAAAAACCTGGTTGAACCCTTTGCAAAGATAATGTAATCCTACCTCCAGGCTATAACATCCTAAGACTTGCAATTCTATCAAAACAGAACTTAATGTAACATTAATACCTACCATAGAAAATCCCTAAGTTGGCTCCACACTCCTATCCACAAGAAACCATTAACTACTAATACAGCTTTCCCATATCAACCTCTATGGCTTTAGTCAAATAATTAATAAATCTACAACAAAGAAAGTACTCTAGATTGGATACTTATTAACAAACCTCAACTTAAATATCAGTCTGAATCTAACCCTTTATTATTAGGCAAAGAAATGCCTGTGCTCTCTTTCAACCCACCTTCCTAACTATTGTAGATAATCATGCACCATCAAATTAAATCTAAACCTGCCCCTGGCTATCTAAGATACAAGACAAAAAATGTTATCAAAATTCTGTGGTCCCTTAACAGGCTTCTACACCCTGGACACCACCTTTTAGGCTACAACCATCCTCACCCTGCATTATACAAAAATGTATTCTCTCTCACATATACCCTTTACACAAGGAGGTAACTCCTAGGAATACTCTAATTATAGGCCCATTGCTCTCTTGTCCCCACTAGCAAAATCATGGAAAAATGTGTCCATTATCAGTTAATGGACCACCTAATAAAACAACATTCTCTGTCTTCAGCTCTCTTCATTGACCTATCTAATTAGAATCTAAGACTGTCCACTGGTTTAAGGCTCCATTCTTGGACCACTTCTTTTCTCCCTCTTTATAAATGACTTACAAACAGCTATCCCCAGGCTACTTGTATACAATATGCTGATGATTCCACATTAATTTGCTCTGCTAAATCCATCTCTGAACTTCAAACTATTACTCAAACTGTTTTCTCTAAAGTTGAAACTTGGTTCTCAATTGTCAAACATGTTGCTTCAGTCCCAACTGACATTATTGCATCTACTGTTCTGTTTAAACAAAACTCAGAATTTACCTTAAATGCCACTGGATGTGTCCCTGCTCTAATCCTGACTAAAGTAATTTGCTCCATCTATTCCATCTTTCTCTCCCTACTTTGTATCTGTCTCTTTAATTTTGCTCTCTCATTTTTGCTGCTTCTCTCTCCTTGATCTTTAATCTCTAAATAAAATAAATAAAATAAAGTTTTCTTAATCTAAAGTTATGCACATGACTTAAACTCCAAGTATTTATTTATTTTACATTTTTTGACCAGGATACTCCGAATAGATATATGTCCATTTTCAGAGGAGGCCCAAGGAGAAAAGCTCCAAGATAATAATACACAATGAACATTTAGTTAATGCTAGTTTCAAGCAGATTATAGTCATAAGCAATACCAGCATTTAGAACATATAGTACTAACTTATTATAATTTGCAAAAGTAATTATATGTAAAACACAGCTGCCCTGGCAGATGAACAACTATGCAGAATGGATTCTGTGGATATTAGTATGCAAACATGAGTGTTCTGACTTCAGAATTACATCAACAGCAGCAGCAATTGAAAGACTTTGCTTATCACTTGCAAATCTGAGTACTGGGAAAGAAGGACTGGCTTATTAGGACTGACCCCACTGTCATCTTTGTTTATCAAGCACACCAGCAATGCACATATTTGTAAATTCCATTAAAACTGCTATTTTTACTCTAGTTCATCTTTTTCAGTGTTCGCGATACTTCAGTACATATATTAAATTTGTTTGAGTGTCCAGTGTTAAAATGTTGTAGATACTCAATTGATCACATGGAAGTCCCGTATACTATATGTCAATTAAATTAAGCTGACATTTATTCTATGGTGTGTCTGTATTTGCTGCCTTACTATACTATAAAGAGGAAGACATTCATGTTTTCTTCTGCTTATATCATTTCTTTGTGTGTGTGTGTGTGTGTGTGTGTGTGTGTGTGTGTGTGTGTGTGTGTGTGTGTGTGTGTGTGTGTGTGTGTGGTGCGTGATAGACAGTGTACCTGCATTTGCATAGGAACACATGCTTTGTAATGAGTGAAAGTCATTAAGGAATATCTATGCAAAGCAATTACTACCCATTGGTAGGCATAGATTTCAATTATTTTGTAATTAGTAAAAAATCACCAACATCCCCACACACATACCCTACAGAAATATAATTGTGTAATGTATCTTCCTAACTAGGCTTACTAGAGGTGCCTCGTTACAACATTTCAGTGATATTAAGGCAAGCACAGACATAGACTGTTTGATTTCATTACTAATCTAGTAACTAATGCCAACCATATATACCACCACTTATTAAAGAATTCATCCATAATGCCATCACAACAACCTCCAGCTTCTGGACACTTAGTCAACAATGACACCAAGTAGAAACTTGTCTTTCTGCTAATAACATGCAGATTACTATTGGCACAGCAGGGGATTATGGTTTGGTTCTGGCCTGTTAACAAGCTGCTTCCAGCAGCCCAGAGTATAGGAATGAAGTTCTCCCACCTTCCTTTGTTTACTATTTAACTCTGAGCAAGTTACTTAATCAGACAGTGCTCCTGGGTCACTCCTGCAAAGGGATACTTCTGTCCAGTCAGCTTACTTAGTTGACAAGTGAAAATAAATACATACTGCAGTTTGCAAGCAATTATATTTTATTTTATTTATTTATTTGAAGTTTGTTTGCCAGGATGGTCCATTGGGCCAGAAGAGCCCATTTTCAATGGAGTCCTGGGGAGAAAATCTCCATAGAGACAATGTATATAATAACAAGTTATTATTAATATAGCACAACAAAAGTACAGGTAAAACATAGCATTTGATGGTACAATTTAGTAAAAAACAGAAATTATAGAAACCGTAAGTAAATATTTACAAATATGTAGTTCCTACCATTGCAAAAACAGAAGTTAAATCTATTACAACTATAAGCAGATATTTACAAATATATATGTTCCTACTGAGGAAATATAACAGTAGGAGGAGGGCTCTATAGGTTGGAGAAGAAGAGAGAAAAGAAGGAAGTGAGGAGGTAGATAGTTTAGACTAGGGGGAGGAGGAGATTGGGAGAAATAAGGTGAGTTACTGGGGAATTTATGTAGGATTGGAACAGGAACATTCCCAAAGGGATGTTAGGTATGAGTGAAGCTAGGTTTTAAAGGTAGGGATGCTGCTAGTGGTGCGGATGTGAGGTGGCAGGGAGTTCCAGAGATGTGCTATGGCGGAGGACTGTAGTGGATGGGCAGGCTTGTGGAATTCAATTAGATTCTGGGTATTGGTTCTTAGGAGTCTATTGGGTAGGCGCATTTTAAAGGTTGAAGCAAGGGAGGAGCAAAGAGAGGGACTAAAGATGAGTTTATGAGCATGGGTGAGTTGAATGTAGGCAAGATAATTGGACAACATTAGCCAATTTAGTTTGTGAAGGGCAGTGCAGTGATGGGTGGAGGATCTGTAGCCAGTGGTGAACTTGGAGATGTTGTTGTAACAGGAAGAGAGTTTTGTCTTGAGAGAAGATTGTAGGTTAGTTAGGAGTGGGGCACCATAAAAGAGAGAAGGGATGAGATATGTGGTAGAGAGAACAAACCTGGTAGAGGGAGTGTGGTAGTGATTGCGGTGGTAGAGCATACCAAGTTTCTGGTGCATTTTTTTGGTATTTGTTTGTAGGCGGGTATCAAACTTAAGCTGATCGTCAATGAGTACTCCTAGCAGTTTTGCATTGGATACTATTTTGAGAGGTGTATTATTCTGACTAGTGATGGAGAATGAGGAATGATTGTGGTTTTAGAAGGGGTGAATATCATAAATTTGGTTTTTGATGCATTGAGTGCTAGGTGGTTATCTAACATCCATTGTTCAGTAGAGGAGATAGCATCTTGGGTTAATTTTATGAGAGTGGAGGTGGAGGTGGCAGAACAGATAATTGTTGAATTGTCGGCTTATTGGATAATTTTTGCATTAGGGATGGTGCGGTGGAAGTCATTTATGAAAACATTGAATAGTAGGGGACCTAATATGAAACCCTGGAGTACACCAGTGGGAGTGTTGAGGAATGGGGAGATGGCTTTTTCCCATTTGACTGCTTGTTGCTTATTAGAGAGGTAACTGGTAAACCAGTTGATAGAGGAGGGGGAACGATTCAGATTAGAGACTTTAGTTAGGAGAAGCTTGTGAGAGATGGTATCAAATACCTTAGGAAAGGTCTAGAAGGAGGGTAGACACAGTACAGCCAGAATCACGGGCTCTGTTCACTGTTTTGAGGAAGGTAAGGAGTGGTGCTGAGACCAGGCCGGAATCCATGTTGTGTGGGAGTTAGCAGGTGGTTGTCTATGAGGTAGGGTAAGAGTTGTAGGTGGATAAACATTTCAAGAAGTTTTGAGATGGAGGATAAGATGGTGATAGCTTGGAAATTAGGGATTTTTTTGTTTGTTGTCCCCTTTGTGAAGGGGAATAATAAAGGACTTTTTCTAAAGTTGGGGTACATGGCCTTCTTGGCTTGATTGATTTATAAGAATGCAGATGGGGAAGGCAATGGCTTCTGCAGCTGTCTTTAGAAAGTAAGAAGGAATATTATTAGGGGCATTGGAGCATGGTTTTAAGTTCTGAAGGAGTTTTTTTTATATTTGATATGGGGATAGATTTCATAGAGAAGGGAGGAAGTTGGGAGGTGGAGGTACTTGATTAGGAAGAAATAGGGGACTGTAGAGGTGGGGATGTAGGATTATTTGTGAAGGATGATGTTAGTTTGGTTATGGAGTCAATGAAGAAAGAGTTAAATTGAGAGGCTAAATCCATGTCGGAGGCATTAGGATCAGGGCATGAGTTTTCCTTTCTACCTGGGTTAAAGAGGGAGGTGATACCATCCCAAAATATTTTAGTGTTTGTCTTATGGTTATTTTGGAGTGTGGAGAAGTAGGATTTATGATCTGAAGTAATACGTTTTTAACTCTGTTATGAAGTATGTTGTATTCATTTGGGGTGTTGGGAGTTTTATTTTTATGGTGACATTTCAAGGCTTTGTCATTGAGACACATGACAGCTAAGGTAGCTTTGTTTAATCAAGGGACGGTGTTACTTTTAATTCTTTTTGTTTTCAATGGGGCAAAGGTATGTAAACGGTTTATAAATGTGTTAAAGTAGGTGGTGACATTTTCTAGGGGGAGAGTTTTTAGAGAGCTCAAGTTGAAATGTTTTAGTGTGTTAGAGAAGGTGTGTGGGGGGGTTTGAAGTTTTTTAGGGAGCGCATGGAAATATAGGTATGAAACAGTTGTAAGGAGGAGGAATGACGATGAGCAAAAGTGGGTAAGTCATCACTAAGGAAGACAGGAAGGGTACCACTACTGGATATGTAATGAGGGTTAGAGACTAGAATCCATTCAAGGGTGCTTCCAGAGGAGTAGTCCTTGGAAGGTCTGGTTGTGGAGTTAATTAGCTGATAGAAGTTGTAGAGGTTTATGTTTAGGGAGTTTGTGGGAGATTGAATAGTGGTCCAGTTAATATTTACGTCACCTAGGATTATAGTCTCATTGGTTATGTTGGTGGAGAACCAAGATAGAATATCTTCGAGGACAGGGACATTGTCACCAGGAGGGATATAGAGGGAGGCTATACATATGAATTTATATCTATTTATCTGAAGTAGGGCTATAATTAATTCAGCATTAGCAAATTGGTGAATAGGTTTAGTATGTGGAGTAATTGAAAGGGAGGAAGAGTAGAGTAGAGCGACTCCATCACCTTTTTTATGGGTTCTGTCTTTTCTAATAATATTGTAGTTGGGGACTATTATTTCAGAGTCTTTTATGGAAGGTTTCAGCCATGTTTTGGAGCTGGACAGGATGTCTGGTTGGTTATGGAGAAGCCAGGCATGGAGGTTGGGGATTTTGTTAAATATACTTTGAGCATTCAGTGCTGAAAAAGAGGGATTTTCCTGTTCCTATGTGTTTATGGGTTTTTGAATGAAGACATGTAAAGAACTGGTTTCATTTGACCAAAGTCTGTGGTGTTTTTTTTTTTTTTCATCTAACGGTTGCATAGAGTTTTAGGCACAAACAACTTACAAATTTTGCATGTCCTTGTGAGGAATTTGTCTTCCACAAGCACACTTCCCCTTTCTAGTTGACATGTACGTCTGAAAAGCTAAATATTAGATAACAAGAAAAAAACAAAAGGGCACTTATCTGTAGCGGGCGCCGAGACACACGAGTGAACTGCTTCCCGAAGCTGGCGATCGGAGGTCAGAAGATCACTGTGGCAGAAAAGTTCTGAAGTGGGTACATGCAGACATCATATTTATAGCCAACGTCGGTTTATGGCTCTGACATCAGACACCGCACATACCCCTGAGCCTAAGACTTTGGTATACTGGCCAGATCTCCGGTGCTGCAGGCAACAACCTCCCTACAGTTATGAATACTGCAACATGAAAATAGAAGGACATCAACTAAATCTAACTAAAACAGGACAGCAACTGTTTCTTGAGGGGGAGACACCCACCAACACCACACTCCTGTGACTTAACTGCTTGCTCATATAACAGGGGTGAATAGGACTAATCCCTGTTCTCAACTCTTACCAAATGCAAACTGAAGACAAGCAAATGCAAGCACCAGTTTTCTCCTCCTGTACTTCTTACTAATACCTGCTGAGCTTAACCCTAAACCTGCACCTTACCTTTCAAAATCGCTTTCCGTAACATGAACAAGTCTAGACAGCCCAGACACATGCTTGCAAACACATACCAGCACACACACACACACACACACACACACACACACACACACACACACACACACACACACACACATACACATGCACTACACTACACTACAATCATGTTTCCATTGTTATTTGCTGTGTCCAGCATAAAATGTGCTGCATGTGCAAATAGCTAAATAAACCACACATTCAGTTGGGCAAATTATTAAGAGTCAAATTTCAAATGTTTTACTGGCATTGGCTGAAGTAAAATATTTATTTTTAGATACAGTTCTCACATGGAAAACAACCACGTGGTCTATCCTTAGATTTAAAGGGCACCATATCAAATTAATTGATTTTTAAAAGATGACAGCAACTGTCCAATAGCCCATCCTATTTCATAATAGAATTTGCATTGTTTTAGTAAAATTGATTCAAAATATTTACCCTGTGTTAGCAAATACCTGTATTTCTGCATCATAGATCTAGTTTTAAGCGTATTGAAGGCCATATCTCTCAGTGTCTTAGAGCAAGAAATCTGGACAAAGCCATATAAAAAAGTCGGAAAAAGGTCCCAAAATAGGGACAATTTTTAAGTATTGCTCTTACAAACTTAGAAAGTTGATAGAATAACAGGTTTTGTATTAACATGGATTTTCTTCAGGGTATGAAGTCTGAAACTCAAATGTGTGTCATTATTTTCTAACTTCAGTCTTTAAGGATTTGCCAATAATTTGTCAGAAAAGCACAGTTTTATGATAGACCAAAAATATGAGGCAAAAATCTGGACATTCTGCAAAAATCTGTACAGTTGAGAGGTATGTTGGAAGCATATGTTATTGTAAATCTGTTCTTATCAGATGTTATCTTGTTGGATTACTAAACTGGGTGCTTTATATAGCCCAGGTTTAAACAAAATAGGTCCATAGGTGTTTACTAGGCTCATGATCACAAAGGCCTTTTAGGTTCATAGGTTCATAGATTAGTACTTTAAGCCTAGCCATGCATCCCAAAACCCTGACAAGTTCTGATACCTTTGATAATTAGAGACATAGGTGCCAAACCAGGGATAAATTTCCGTTTTCCCATCCAATTGTCCAACTTGCACTTAAATTGGATTAGGGAGGAACTCTGCTTCACATGGATGGAGACCCTGTTCCATACACAGAGTAGTCTCTGGGATATATACCTATTTCTCCAGCAGGTCCTATTTATATCACAGGCAAGGTTTAAGTCTTTAGAACATCATAGCTTAATAGTTTTGAGTGTCAAGCTGTTTGCTAATATACAATATGTTATTTTTTGATGGTTATCCCATTGGTTCAGTTTTTAGTTTTACCTTATGCAGTTTTCTGTCTTTTGCCAGTTCCTTTTTCTAGATAGTTTGTTTCTGCTCTGTCATTATATTTATTGATGCGCGCGCACACACACACACACACACACACACACACACACACACACACACACACACATTAGGGTAATTTATTTATTATAAAAAAATAAAGGACACAGTTATAGTTATTCTATATGTGTTGGAGGGTTAGCAAACTTGGAGCAGTCACTGAACCTGAAAATGACTTAGTCACCCTGTAGGAGGGCTTGTCTCAAATAAATAACTGGTGCCAAAATCATGGAATGAAACTAAATGCCAAAAATGCATTATTGTATAATTTTGGAAGTTGTCTATCCCAGGCAACTACCACTTTAGCAACACATATCTAAGACCTGACCCATTTGTTTGGTATTTGGGAACTTGTGTCAGTAGTATCATAACTTCTGACCAACATGTGTCTATTGTTGTAAGAAAGTTCTTTTGTATTCTACAGCTTATAAACAAAGGGATTGTGCGTAAATCTACTGATGTCATAGTCCTCATTTTCTCAGCCCTCATTAGCCAGTCATTCAGCCCCCTTTGGCATGTTCTGTCCAGACACATGCAACAACTAGAATGCTCAAAGACATACTTTACTGAAAGGGTACAAGGCCTACACAATATGTCCTACACAGACCAACTCAAAGCTCTGTCACTATACTTGGTACCCTTCAGACTGCTAAGAAGTGCCCATTAATGATGGATTTACTGCACATTAGCAAATCAAATAGTATCAGAAATACTCGGTCTAGGGATCTACACCTCTTCTGCAACATCAACAGAATGGTTTGGAGGGACAGGTATATTTCACAGAAAATACTGCTACTAAGAAACAGACTCCCATCCACATAAAACAAAGTTCACCCCTGTCCATTTTCAAACACAACTTAGATCTATGGATGGAAAACAGAAAAATTTCACCAGGAGTGCCCTCTGTACTACTAATGGACAGAGGCAATTTCTAAATGCTTTATTCCATGCATGGGTTTCCTCAAATTACATCTGGTATGATCCCAGTTATTCTCATTAGGGGTTATATATAATTATTGACTATGAGATGGGTAAGGCCAATCTCGAACCAAATGGAATAGGTTATTTTGAACACAAAAAGGGAAACTGGCTAGGCTTAAAATGGCCTGCAAGGGCAGCTAGCCTAATACTTACCTATGACCTATAAGAAAGTCCTTTACTTGAAATGTTTCTTAACACTTTATTATTATTATTTTTATTTAAAGCTACTACTTATCTTCTGATTTGTTCTGATGTAACCTCATTTTCTATTACATTTTCACTGATGGGGTGGAACATTAAACTTGGATTTGCATACATTCAATGTGCTAGAATAACTACACACACACACACACACACACACACACACACACACACACACACACACACACACACACACACACACACTCAAATGTGCATATACACACAAAACCACAGAATGCTTGCTAAATTCACATCTAAAAGTGTATTATAACACAACTGCAAAATGTTCAGAAAGTTATGAAATCAAATTACGATGCACATAACTACACTATAATCCAATCTTCCTTCCAAACTGCATAAAGAAACAGCCAATTAAATTCAAAGAAAAAAAAAAAAACAGCAAACAGTCTCAAACTACTACCCAGGGCTACATCACTTCACTAGAAAATAGTAAACAACAAGTATTTACCTCATAAAAAGAATAGACTGACAATGCAAAACAAAACGTGAAAGGTAAATAAAGACATGGCAAATCCACTGAGAATTACTTTATAGTTAATATGGAAAATGCCCCCAAAAAAAAAAATGAAGCAGAAAATAAAGAACATGCCCTTAGAAATACAAAATGAACAGTGCCCATAATAAAATAATGGGCTTAACATTAAAATTAAAAAAAACTTAAAAATAGAAAGAGCAATAATAGTAGCAGTATTGCTTAAACACTAAAAAGAAGAGTAACACTCAGAGCATCGGGCAATATTGTTTAAAATATCCAAATTAATTCTTAGAGTTATACAAAATGAGCACTATCCATACTAAAGTATGGGCCCAACAGAAACACTCACAAATGTCCTTAACTGAAACAACAGAAACACTAGCACTAGCATACCAGAAAAATAGTGGAATTTTAACCAGCAAAATATACTCTTTTTATTTATAGTACGTTGAGTACCTTCATTCAAAAATACAGAACTTATTCAGACTCACTAGCAACAATGTTTGAAACATTCAAAAGGAGAAAAAAATACTGAATGCACTTAAAGATGGACAGGTTTTGTATGATAGCAACAGTGACCGAGAAATAATATCATGTGTCCAGCGTTTAAAGCAGCTAACAACTTCCAGACTCGTTAACAATCTGAGAGAAAAGAAGACAAATTAAATTACCAGGCTTCCATCAGAAGACGATTTAGGAGAAAAAAAGAAACTGTGAAAAGCACAACAGCTTCTAACAAAGTCTGTGTTGATAAACAGCTGTCAATGATGTACAGTAGAATAAAAAGATGTGAGAAGACAACGAAAAGCAAACTGCTTCACAATACTAATAGGTGCTGCAAGAACAAAATAAGTAACGGTGGCAGTACATTAGGAAACAATGACCACAAAACAAATTTAAAAAGGCCAAAATAAGTAACGGTGACAGTTATTTAGGAAACAACCACAAAACAAATTAAAAAAGTGAAAACCGACAAAAATGTACAGGACACACCTGTGGACTAAAAGATGACCCATTATGTCTAATTACATTATATAATACATATATATCATTTACTTCTTATTCTTGTATCAATATTAATAGTAGTAGCAGTAAAAAGAAAATAAACTGTCAGAAACATGCCTACAGTAGGAAACATGCTGCCATACCATAGAACCTTTAGGGAAAACTACACAAGGAAAATGATGTCATATATCAATACACTAAGAAAGGTTTAAAACATATATTTAACCATAACATAAACTAAAGGAGTGTGAAAGGAAATTTAATCAGTATGTGGATATAAATTTGAAAGCAGCCTAACAAATTACTGGCCGCCAACATTGGAAGACTAAAATATGGAATAAAATGCTATCGAGGAAAAAAATAAACACAAAGCCAACAACTACAAGCAACACACTCCAACTCAACAAACAAGAACAGATGTAAAATCCCGAAATGACCTATGTCATATATTATAGTGCAATTTGAATGTATCAATAACATTCTGCATACCTGAAAAGCAATTGTTACAACTGGATATGCTGTAAACCTTCTGCTACTTGCCATGTACATAAACAGGTTTAGTATGTTAAACTAGAACTTTGAAAGCAAAAGTAAAAGTTTAAAGTCTCCTCTTCTGTAAATACATTCAGATACTCATTTTCTAATAACCCACTTAATCAAATCCAGGGTTGTGTGGCATTCAGTGGATATAAGGCATATATTCCAAAGTTGAGCAGAGTGCCAACCTATCACAAGACACACATACTCACTGAGATCACAAACGCTAGAAGTAATTTGGAGGAATACCAGTGTGTTTGTGACATATATATAATTACTATCTCAAACCACATCCATCATTATCTCATAGCTGTATTATTATTCATATTTGTTAAATATTAATTACTGTGGTTGTAATGCTGTGTATCATTATATTTACCTAGTGATATCATATATGCGGCAGGCACTCATATTTCCTCTCTCATTTCATTTCTGCATCCTATTCATCCACTGTCTTATTGTTAGTCTTAAATAAAATGATAAAACTTATAATACAAACATCTTTTGATGTATCCAAGTATAATAAATACTCATTAAAACCAAATGGTCTATTTTTGTACAGGGTTACTCAAGTGGAGCCTGGCTTGCAGATATGGGACTGCTGCATATCAGAAAGTTAAGTTCCACTTGAGTAACCCACACGAGTGACCTCAACCTGGTCTATGACATCAATAGTATTTGTTGGTGGGACAGATTTGTGTCCCAGAGACTCCCCCTTCTGTGGAATAGACTCACTATCAACGTCAAGCAGAGTACCTCATTAACCCTTATTAAGCTCAATCTGGATAACTGGATGGAGAACAGAAAGTACACCCCTGGGATTCCAGCTGTGTCCCTGCTGCATGTGGGCATCGGGTGATGACTTGTCTAAACATGTGCTAAACTCTTGGCTAGGCTTATAAGGGCCTCAGGGCCAATAGCCAAGTAACTTCATATGATCCTGTGTTGAAAATTATAAAAAAATAGCTAAAAAGCAACGTTAAGCACATTGTTTTATTTAAAAAATAGTAATCCTTTTCTAACTGTAATAATACCTTCCAGTGCTCGCATTCTTTGAAATTAACTGACTTCCCAGAGTAATGAGACCATTTGTCTGTGGCACTGGGCTTCAATTCATTATTAATGAGTAATGTCCACCCTCTTGGGCATTATTATATGCTTAACACTCCTTGACATGTTATGTTTTAAACTGTAAAGTGGGCAAGATTAAGAATATTGTGAGTTGTGGTTTGCAGGCAAATGTTTCTGTAAGTAATCTCGGAGGGATCCACAGATAATGTTTTCACCCTCATTATCTAGTCTTAAACGTAAATAATATTTTGTAAATATAAAACAGTAGGGAGAAGAATCAGGGTGGGCCAGCTAATGATAAACTGCAGTTTAGCCAAAGAAAATGTAACATCACGCACTACGGGAAGAATGTGGATGAAGTTCTGGCAAACATGCATTCAGCTAATTACAGAAATAACTATATTTCCATCTCTCTCTACTTTTGAAGTATTAGATCTTCTCCATTTTATCATACTGTTGAACTTTCACTTCTACATTCTCTCACCTTAAACCAAAGATATCCTCCCATTGTTCTATAAATATTGTATATCTTTTCAGTTATTGTACTTGTATTTTCATTGTTTTTGTTGTATATTCTTTGTACTATTCTCAGTTATTGTTGTTGTTTTTATGCACTACATTGCACCACGTCTTTTCACATATATGTAAATATTCTTTGTTTTTACATACAATCTAAGCCTGAAATTGGCCCATATGAGGTAGTGCTATACCTCGGTAAATAAATCTAAACAAATATAAATAGAAGTCACCCCTAAAGTGAACAATCAAACAGGCTGTTTACAGGGTACCCAAGCTATTCTAATTTATGGCAAGTGCAGAAGACTCAATGGATAGGAACGTAACTTCCCTGTTGGATCGCACTATGGTGAGACCACACATGTATGATTCTGGAGGCTATACAGAATAAAGGGATGGTGACATGATGAGGATGATCAGGTGAATGGAACAGCTAAAGTACGAGTCTGCAACAGACAAGAGGAGGCTGTATACACTGCAGTAAAGAAAGCACGTGGAGATACACTGTAGGTGCACAACACAGCAAGGAACAAATCACGGAAAGGAAATCAGTAGGAAAGGCAAGAAATAGGGAAAGTGCAGAAAAAGGGAACAGGAAAAGGTGCAGTTCAGGTCTCAGAAGAGATTTTTCATGTATTGCATATAGAATCCATAGACTAACCACAAGAGGTTGAAACAGTGCTAGGACTGACTGAGGCCTAAGGGCTTTTCTATCACTTGCATTATTCTTATCCAGCAGAGCTTGGCTAGAGCTCAGGTGTTAGTTTTAGCCTTACCCAGGTTTCCTACTAAGTTGAGGATATGTGCCAGTTTTAGTCTTACCCAGATGTACACCTAGGATGAGGATATGTGTATGTTTTAGCCTTACCAGGGTGTCTTCCTAGGATGAGGATATGTAGCAGTTTTAGCCTTACCAGGGTGTCTTCCTACGATGAGGATATGTGCCAGTTTTAGCCTTACCCAGGGTCCTCCAAGGATGAGGATATGTGCCAGTTTTAGCCTTAGCAAGGTGTCCTCCTAGGATGAGTATATGTGCCAGTTTTAGCATTAACTAAGTGTCCTAGGATATGTGCCAGTTTCATCATTAGGTCTGTAAAGGGTTCAGGTACGAGTTTTTGCCATAGTGCTTTTTGTTCTTCTCTGGTTACTCACTATAATAAGTAATTTTAGAGATGAAAGAATGGATAAGGGGGACTAAGATGTGATACATTCTTCCTCTGCCACCCTGGGTTGGCTCAGTCTTATCCTCCTACTGGGCAATCTGAAGGTCATTTGACTCACTTGTAAGTCAGCCAGCTTGGGAGTTTCCTGTCTAGTGGCCTCTTGGGAAGTAAAGGGCTCTGTCTCTTCTGCCACCACAACTGAGACAGTATCCCCTTCTTCTCCCATGAATGGTAGCCCACAGCAATATCTCATGGGGTCATCTCTGTGTTCTTTCAAATTCTATCTGGGTTCCATGAATCAACACCCTTCCTGTGTTCTTTGTTTTCTTTGTAAATGATCTGCTTTTATTTTAGTTTTCCTCTTTCTCCTGTACTGCCATCTATGCTCTAGATGAGGGTACACAGCTTGCTCTCAGGACATTTTCTTCTATCTGTTATGTACGTTGCTTGCCTTTGTGACTTCACTTTTTCCTGTTGTCCTCTCTTAATATCTGAAAGGGCTATGGGGTTTTCATTCCCTCTATACAAAGCTATATTTTTGTTCATTTGGAGCTTTTCAGTATTATTCCTGAACTCTCCTACTTTCTTGTTTATCTATGGACATAACTATTGCTTTTGCCATTAGGGATGTAGAAGAACAATCCTGAACTGCAGTTTCTAACATCTTTTTTCCTTAACCTGGTAATGCAAGATGCCAGGTTCTCCTTCACCTTCCCCCTGCCTCCATAATTCTTTAAAATGAGGAAATCTTGCCCATTAATCATATTGTGGGTAATTTATGGCACTACGGCCACAGGATGCATTGTCTTCCTAAATTCTGCCTGACATTTTACAATGTTTACCATAGCAATGGGATATCTCTTTTTATATCTATGAACAGAGCCATTGGCAAATCTAACTCCTTGTGGCTGCTCCCTGATCTGGCGCACATCAAGCTGAGGAGCAGAAAAAAGAATACATATCACATCCACCACTTTGAGGACTAGATCTTTTTCCTCTAACTTTACTTCCCTTTAATAAGCATTATCATACAACTAGAGGGGAATAGTAACTCTCTTCTGCCTACCAACTCTGGACAGTTAATGAGCCTAGTAGGGACACAGTAACAAAATGTACTTTCCATTAATATGACATTAATTCTGTCCCATTCTATGTATTCCATTCCATTTGTACTCCTGCCAACAGTTTTACCATTAACATCAGACATGTTTTCACTGACCGAACTTTGCTATATGTCCCCTCAATCCATATTTAAAACCAAAATATTTATGAATATCTCTTTAGGTTTAGATATAAGACTTATTAGTTTGTTTACGTGACTTACTCCTGTACAGATTTTCATAGAACATCACCTTCTCAATAAGCATAACAGAACTATCTCATTGGTCTGCCTGACACACCCACTCCTTAATTTCAGTAGGCAATGTCCATTTAAATCTGTCATTTACTAGTGTTTCAACCAGTTTCTTTACTGTTATTAATTTTAGGATCTAATCACAAAGTAACAGTTTGTTTCCGTTCAGACAGTTGTGACCTTACTGTTTTACTTTTTAACAGAAGTCCACCCATTGATTTTGAGTGCTGGTATTTCCAGTTACCCCTGCTCATGTTATCGGGCACTTTCTACAGTTACCCCTGCTCATGTTATCGGGCATTATTTTACCTTCTCATTATCTCTGTACTTGGTGCCCCTGGTATCCATAAACACAAGGAGGAGATCCCATATGAGTTGTGCAGATAGGATCTCAGCCCATCTGTCCCATACCAGCCCTCCCAGCTACTGTTTCCTTCAAGCCCCACTATTTATATGACTTCTGGTCTCCCTCTTCAATTTGTATTTTCAGGGGAGTTGCAGCTAGTCATGGACTTTGCTACCACTACCATGACCTTGACTACAGCAGCCAGGGTTTGATAAAGCTGTACCACCATAGTCATTCTGCAAACTCAGTTAAGGCTGTAGACCTCCATGGGACTCTATGTCAGCATTCACTCCTTACTGTAGCTCAAATACAAAAACACCTGCCATTCAGACCTTTAGAAGTAAAACAGACTATTTCACTAGTGGCAGAATAAATTATGGCCAAATGCAGTCTGTCAGTGCCAGAGCCGACACACACACCTCACACACACACACACACACACACACACATGCACACACACACATGCACACACACACACACACACACACACACACACACACACACACACACACACACACACACACACACACACACACACACACACACACAGTCTCACACAAAATTGCTATTCTCTTGGGGAATTGTTTTTAATTAGCAGTGACAGATCGGGACTTCAGAAAAATCTATAACCAGACAGCATTGCCTGCCACATGCACCAAAGAGGAAAAATAATGCAGCTGCCTTAAAGACATTTTGTAATAAAATGATTTATTTACTGAAAAATAAAGTTCATGCAGACTTTAACCAACAGAAAAGTTTGGAAGTCTTTGCAATACAAATGTCTTTTCCAGTTGCAGATAAAAATTAAATCTGTGGCTCCTAAAATACACTCACTCACTCACTCTTGGAATCTTTATAATTCAAAATACATTTCTTTTAGCCTTAATTAAAAAGTAACATTACCTCACAATAAAATCATAATCTCTGTTCTCAGATAAGACAAAAATTACAAGGGTTCTCCTCAAGCAAACCAATCCCTCTGACCTGACTCCATTGATAGCCAATACTCCAGTCTCCACTTATCTCTGTAACACATCTGACTTTGGAATAGAAGCCCATGTAAATACTGTTAGGTTTGCACCTGAAGGGTATTTCATATAATGGCTCGTGTTCCCCTTTAAAGCGGTATTCACATCATGCAATACACTATTGGCAATGTCAGTAACAGCTCAAACACATATATACATTGTGTGTGTGTGTGTGTGTGTGTGTGTGTGTGTGTGTGTGTGTGTGTGTGTGTGCACATGTGTGCGCATCTTACAACATACCTGATATACATATTCTTTTCATAAAAAATACACAACAAAATATGTTGATTTTTTTATTTTTAAATTCAAACCTTTAATACTGCTTTGTACAAACACAGAAGATAATTATATGTAAGGAAGACTGCAATTCCCTCGAACTCAAAACTTGACTATTTTTAAAAAACATATGCTGTACTTCACTACCGTAACAGGCAAGCAAAAACTGAGGGTAATGCTACTCAGTGCTCGAAGTCTAATTCTCAAAATGCACTCACTCAAGGCACTCCTTAAAATGGAGAACATTGATATCTGTTCAGTGACAGAGACCTGGTTCAAGGCTCCAGAGATGATCCCTGCATTACCAGGCTATAACTCATACCACACTTTCCGGCCGTCTAACCTGGACCAGAACACCAAAAGCGGAGGTGTGTCCATATTCATTAAAGATATCCACACCTCCAGGCTAGTTGTGCAGCATAATGCATCCGAGGTTATCCAAGTGCAACTAACTCTGGGCAAAACTGCAATCCAAATTGTAGCTTGCTACAGATCCCCCACCATGCCCAAGGATTCCTACTCCTCTTTTCTTGATATACTGGAAAATATTAGGGTTCAACCAAACACCCTAATAATGGCTGATTTCATCTACCCCACCATTAACTGGGAAAACTACTCCTGTACCAACACCTTTGCTCAACGCTTTCTGGAATTCATAAATTCCAATGCCCTGGATCAACTTATCCACACCTCCACCAGGGTCAACAATATCCTAGACCTAGTCATTACCAACATGAGTGACCAGTGTTCCACACCTGAAGTCAACTTCTCTTTGGTCAGATCCGACCATAAGTTAATCACCCTAGATATCCGCATCCCGCACCCACCCACCATTAAGGAAACCACAGTAAAAAATTTCTCCAAAGCCAACTTCTTGCTTCTTAAGACAGAAGTAGCGAACTTCATGACACCCATGCAGATAGACAATACTGTTACGACTGCTGAATCCTACACAAATGCACTCTATAAGCACTTACACCAGTGCATGGATCGTGCTATCCCAAACAGAACCAAGATGCTATCCTCCAAAAAAAGGAAGCCAATCTGGTAGTCCCCTGCCATAAACAAACTCTACAACAGAAGGAAGAAACTGTTGCAAAAGAGAGTAAAATCCCATGAGTGGAGGAGCTCCTTGGTCAGCCTCAGTAAGAAGCTAAAATCCCTTATAAGATCCTCCAATGCTAGCTATGAAAACAAAATTGCCACTGATTTTAAGGGCAACCACAAAACATTCTATAGCTATGTCAAGAATCTCAATAGCAACACCCAGATCTGCTCTGAGTTACAGCACAACGGCACTAAAATTACAGAACCAACTTATATTGCCAACATCCTGGCAGATAGGTTCAGTGCTAACGTTACTCCCCTCTCACCCCATAAAGTGCCCATATATATACAGGAAGAATGCAGTGTCCCTGTAATCACATCTATGCAGGTAAAAGCTGCACTCTCTAAAACCAAAAACACAGCATCCATGGGACTGGACAACATCCCAGGCTGCATTTTACACAAACTTCACAATGAACTGGCTCCCCTCTTAAGCACCATGTTCAATCATAATCTCACATCAGGCTTTGTACCCACTGAATGGTGCACAGCAACAGTTATCCCATTCCACAAAGGGAGAGCCACCACTGATCCTGGGAACTATCGCCCAATTAGACTGACGAGCCTGGTCTGCAAGGCCATGGAATGTATCATCATGGAACTCATAAACAAAGACATTGGTAACTTCCAAACTCTGGACCCCACCCAGTTCAGGTTTGTGAAAGGCAGATCATGCCTTCTGAACCTGATCGACTTCTTTGAGGCAGTCACCAAAGCCGTAGACGAGGGTAAGGTGATTCACACAACCTATTTTTACCTCACCAAGGATTTCGACACCATCCCCCATTCTGTAATTATAGCTAAACTCACTAGACTAGGTATAAATCCCTACGTCACAAGATGGGTTGCCAACTGGCTCACTGACAGAACCCACACTGTAAAGGTTGCAGACTCCAAATCTGACTTCAAAACAGTGGCAAGTGGAGTATCACAGGGGTCAGTCCTGGGACCTCTCCTGTTTGGCATCTAATTCTCTGAAGTACAGGCTAACACAGAAGGCCTCTGGCTAATGAAGTTCACAGATGACTGCAAACTAGGAGCCATAGTTGAGTCCCCAAATGATGTGGACATCCTACAGAAGGGCCTCACTGAGACAGATGCCTGGTGTCAGAGGCATGGCCTCAAGCTCAATGACAAAATGTGCATTATCATCCTCTTTGGTAAAAACTCTGTACCCATGAACTACCACATAAACAGTAGTCTACTTAATGCCAAATGTGTGATAAGAGACCTTGGGACCCAGGTGGACAGTAGTCTCTCCTTTGATAATCACATTGCCATAGTAGTCAGGAAATCTTTCTATGTGGCACACCCCATCACAAAAAAATTCTCATCCAGGAAAAAAGAGGTCATTGTTCCCCTCTACTCAGCACTCATTAGACCCATTATAGAGTACAATACCCCTTTTGGAATGTACCTCACAAGACATCTGCAGCAGCTGAAAAGGCCACAGAAGTACCTCACAAATAGGATTACTGGCCTCAAACAGATGCCCTACATTGACCGTCTCAAAAAACTCCAGCTTTACTCTGTAGCATATCACCTACTCTGAGGAGATCTCTGCCTAACATATAAAGCTATGTCAAACCCAGAGCTGTTGGGCATGCTACACCTAAAGAAATCCCAATCCCTCCAAGCAACATGCTCTAGGGACTTAAAACCTTGTCACCACAGTAAAGAGGACATGCTGGAGGGAAAGATTCTTGTCCCAGAGACTTCCCATACTCTGGAACAAGCTACCCATCTATGTCAAGCAAAATTCCTCATTAGCACTCTTCAAGAAAAATCTTGCTGAGTGGATGGGAAATAGGAAATGCACCCCAGGGATCGCTTCTGTGTCTCTGCTCGACAGGTTGAGGTTGGTCATCTGAGTTCCTCCTAGTGGTTTGTAGGAAATTAAGAAAGAATATGTACCCTAAAAATTCTCCAAACATTTCTAATGACATGTTAGGAAGACAGCCAAAATAAGTAAAAGACACTTAAGCTGACAGCTGCAATTGTGGGAGTTACAGTGTAAGAAGCACTGTAAGAGGAGGACTTACAGGAAAAATGAGAACTGAAGAAAAGTAAAATGAACAAATTCTGCATAACTACATCCTTGGACAAATCATGATGTATGAAACATCTTTGTAAAACCTGCCTTATGATACCCATCTTTGATCAACGCTAGATTCAAGATGCAATACATTTAGAGCTGAAATAATGAAGTCCTGTTTCTTCATTCGAATCTTTATTTTATGCTGCAGAGAATCGAAGAAATAATCCAGTTGGGGAAAAGACAAATCATCTAAAACACTCGAACTGTATGGACAATGTTAGGTTCTTGTCAAATGGCTCCATTAAAGTATCAGCATTTTTCCAAGTGTAATTTAATTCACGGTAGCATACTCTGCCACAAGAGGTGTGCACTTCCAAAGAAAGTAAGAGCAGAACAACAGAAGGGAATGTTCACGTCTCTAGTAAGAGAACCAAGGACTTTATTCATACAAGGCTATGTAACACCCTAACATTTCAGCAAAACATTACTTCAAAAAGGCAGCATTATCCATAAAAGAGCAGTGCCAATAAAGCATAACAATGTAATAGAAGGTCATGGAAAATAAAAGAACAGTTCCTTTCAGTTTTCTGTATGTAAGAATTTTGTGGTGTATTGATACATTTAACAACTGTTTCCATGTTGTATAGGTTCATGGGTAAGCAGTATACTATCCTCCCTTGCTGGCCATTTTAAGCCTAGCCAATTCTCTTTGGTGCTTGTATTAACCCATCCACCCTGGTGTTAGATTGTTATTACCAATAAATCAACTATGAATATTAGTTGCACATGTGTAATAATTCTGCTTCTTGATGAATATTGCAGATTTGCTAATGTAATGTTTTACTATAAGAAATTTTATCCAGGATTACATAAACACAAAAAAGATTGCCTTCTCAAGCCATGCTGTATAGTAATATATGTAAACTGCAGTCAGTCCGCATCCATTTACAGGTAATTCTACTGAATTGTGTGGTGCTCACTGTGAAAAAAAGTGTATACCATCTTTTGACTGTGAAGACCATCCTATGGCAGTTGTAATACTGTTAGTATTTGTGGGACTATTAGCACCATAGTAGGTAAGCACTGTGAAGCCATCTCTGGTGTGTGTGTGTGTGTGTGTGTGTGTGTGTGTGTGTGTGTGTGTGTGTGTGTGTGTGTGTGTAAGAGTACTCCAAATAGTTGAAAGTTCATAATGTCTAGCATTTTTAATGCCGGCAGAAGTGACCAAATAATATGATTAATTTTGCAGGCATTACTTTATGGGAGGTCGCAGAAGATAGGGAAGTTGGAATTTGCCCTTTCCTTGCTGTTGTGTAATCTCACAGTTGATATATATATATATATATATATATATATATATATATATATATATATATATATATATATATATATATATATATATATAAATAAAATTAAGAGAGGCTATGAGAGGTTCTGGGGGTTGTGTCTCTGCAAAAACATGAATTGTTTTTATTTTACTTTTGATCCTGTGAGATAAAAGTCTTTACATTTGATGTTCTGATACATCAATATTTTTAAATGCATCCACGTGTGTGTGTTTATGTGTGCATGTTAATTGGTGCCCGTACAACTGCATTGCGTGGGCTGAAAGTGGGAACCCTACTATGGTCAGCTCTAATTGTGTTAACATTTTATTTAGAGACATAATAATGAGGTTCTGCTTATTGTAGCAGCAATATGTCTGAGTCCCAGGAATATTGTAACTCTCTAACCCAGGTTGCATTACTTTTGAATCTTCCCACAACATACTGCATTCCTCTCAAAGTTATCCTCATTTTTCCTCACTCTCCTTATTCTTCCTCCTCTTTCATTTTCCATCACTTCAAACATTTCTTTCAAATATTCTTCCACATAAAGTAACAGATCTTTATTATTAATCTGGATAGTTTCATCCTTCTTACTCTGTTTTTTCATATGTTAGAGTAATGTTTTTTTAACATCTGAGGCTAAGACCTCTTCTTTCATCCTCACCATGTAATGTGGCAAACAACACCCGAGAGAATTACCTCCTTACAAAGCGTTACAGAAAACAATGAAGTTTGTATCACATAAGATCACCCAATACCAACAGTTCAAAAAATAGATGTGTGAAAACCAGATGTTGTAGTCCATGTAAAAAAGACAAAAGTATCATTAATCAGTGAACTGCTACACCCAGTGATTGTAGTGCCTCATGTATGGAGAGATACAAAGTAATAAATTACCAGGACTTGCAGGCAGAAATGAGGGCAATGTGGAAGAAGGCTACTCAGACAGTTCCAATAGTAGTAGGAGCAATGAGTCTCATAAAAAATAGTTGACAGTCTTATTTAGATACACTACCAATACATGTAACTCCTTTTGAAGTGCAGGAGTCAATTCTTGTGGATTCCGGGAACAGCACTTTTGACTAATGTTAAAGATTGAAGCAATACTAATTTTATGAACTTTACTTTGGCTTAAGAACGAGGTCCATTCCCATTATGGCATTAGAAACCCAAAAGACTTGGAGAAATTAAAAAAAATAATCTAATACTTTGAACTTATTTACTAATAGAGAGTCCCTAATTAATGACCTACCTGTTTTACATCTCCTGGGAACATTAGATCATGTTAGTATGTCATTCGCAATGTCAGGATATGCAAACAGTTGAGAACAATTTCATATTCTAACTTGAAGAAATTGGACACCAAAGGACTGAGAAAAGAATTAAATAATAAAAAGAAACCTAGTCTGTGTGGTGAATGTATATCATTTTTAATCATTTGTCACAAATTTTGTAAATAAAGTTAAAGTAATAAAAAAAGGAATCTGTAAAAATATTTTGTGTCAGTAATTTAAACAGAGTGTTGAACAGAGGTTGGAGGTTGTATAAATTAGAACAGCTTCATCAAAGACTTTTACTATAAAATGTTAAAATGCACTCCAGACAGTTGAGGCTAGTGTTAAAGGGTAAAAAAACTTATGAACATGCCTTAATTAACACTTTCATAAATGTGTGAATGCCTTTAAAAAGAACACTACTAGACTTGATCCCTTATGGTAAATGGCACTTTAAGAACATTTCTACTTGGTACTGTAGAAAAAAATAACTCATATTTTGCCCAACCAAACTACAACAGTATCTCCTGTGATAACTCATAAAGATGCAATATATGCAGTTTATGCAGATATTGCCTACATTTCCTCATAGTGAGTTATTTATGCAATATATGCTCTATGTAAAGTTAAAATAAGATGTTAACTGGTCCAGACAATATTTCACAAGAGAATTTTTAAGTATTCTCGGAAATTATTAGAGCATATGTATAATAAATTAAGGCTTTTGATGATTCCAGAAAATTGGAGAAATGCTTATGTTACTACTATTTATAAAGGGGGAAACGGACATGAGGTATTTAGTTATAAAACTATTAGTTTAATTTCTAACGTGTAAGCATTTTACTCATCACTCATTAGACCCATTATAGAGTACAACGCCCCTTTTGGTATGTACCTCACAAGACATCTACAACAACTGGAAAGGCTGCAAAAATACCTCACAAAGAGGATTACTGGCCTCAAACAGATGCCTTACGCAGACCGTTTCAAAAAACTCCAGCTTTACTCTGTCGCATATCACCTACTCAGAGGCGATCTCTGCCTAACATACAAAGCTATGTCAAACCCAGAGCTGTTGGACATGCTCCATTTAAAGAAATCCCAATCCCTCCGAGCTACATGCTCTAGGGACCTAAACCTTGTCACCACAATAAACAGAACATGCTGGGGGGATAGACTCCTGTCCCAGAGACTTCCCATACTCTGGAACAGACTACCTATCTATGTCAAAAAGAGCTCCTCATTAGCACTCTTCAAGAAAAATCTTGATGATTGGATGGGTAATATTAAATTCACCCCGGGGATCACTTCTGTGGTTCTGCTTGACAGGGGCACAGGAAAATATTTTTCTTGGATGGCAAAAGCCAGGGTACCTTTTTAGCTAGGCTTGCATAGGCCCTAGGGCCAATAGCCTAGTACCTACCTATGAACCTGTGAACTGCTAATAAGGGACAATAAGTCTATTTGTGTGACAGTTGCTGTCACATGAGTTACATAGAGATTGTCATTCAGCTGGGAGACAGTATGTACAATACCTATGTGTGGGATGGTGTTGAATGCTTTTGCCAGGTCTGGACATACATTGTGTACTGATTTGCCCTAGTCCATTGCTTCAGTAACCTTTTTGAAGAAGTCAAACAGGTTAAGTAGGCAGGATATGTTATTGATGAATCTGAACTGGGTTGGGTTGAGAGTCTGTAGGTGATCTGTATCCTTATTTATTAATTCATAATGATCCTTTCCATAGCCTTACAGAAGCAGATGCTCAGGCTTAAGGGTCTATAATTACCTGGATCTATTAAAGCCCCAAGTTTGCTCAAGTGACTGACTGTTGCTGTCCTGCATTTATCTGGCATAAAACCTGTTTGAGGCTGATATCAAATAGCTTCTGTAGGGAATCAGACAGTTCAAGTTTTAGGTTGACCACCAGGCAGCCTGGTATGTCATCTCACCCCATAAATATAGTGATTTTGGCCTTTGAATATTTGTGCTGGCGGATTAAGTGAGGGTATATTAACTGAGAACATATGAGGGGAGAGGGCGTGATGTTGTTGTTGTCTTTTGGCTTTTCCTGGTTAGGGGTCACTACAGCGGAACTCCGGTCCGCTAATGATTGGCAGTAGATTTTGACGAACGCTGTGGTGCCAGCTCAACGTTCAACCTTCAACGAAGGCTCGCCCATTTACACATGTCTTTCAAACGCCCACCCAACTGAGGGGAGGACATGCAGACTCCACACAGAAGGCACTCCCCGCACTCCAGCCGAGAATCAAACGGGAGAACCTCTTGCTGTGAGGCAACAATGCTACCGCTGCACCACCATGGATGAGGGCGTGATGTTTGATCTAAATTTAACCAACCATGGACACAAACAACAACCAACCATCCACACCATCCAACATACAAGAAGAAGCACCACCAAACACCAAAGAAGAAATCCTCCTTTAAATTTCCAGCAATTACAGAGACTAGCCTTAGCCAGTAAACTGGTATCATCAGAGTCTCTAAATTTGTTGTGCAGTAGATTGGTTATGTCCTCTGGATCCAAGTATGTGTTATAATTTACCTTTAGCTCTGCATAGCACTGTGTATTGCTTCTGAGATTTTTAACATAATTAAATAAGGCTTTATGGTTATCCTTTGCCTTGGTGACTATTTTTACTTCACATCTGACTTTGGTTGATTTGCTTGGGGTATAGCATTCCTTATTTGGTTTCGCAAGAATGTTTTTGGCATCTTGAGAGTAAATTATATTTTTGATTGCAATGAGTTTCTTTGTTTTATTATAGACCCTGTTTATATTTGGGTTCCACCATATGAATTTATTTTTTTAATTTGGCATTACATTTATTTCTGAAGGGGGCATCTGTATATCTATTTACATGTGCATAGAATTTGACAGTGAAAGATTCCACATAAGCAGTGGGATCATCAAGATGGAAGGTACTTTTCAATTTTTCCAGGTCATCATTAGCATAATCTCTAAATACCGATGTACTGAAAGATGCTTCAGGCTTCAGTTTTATGGTGTTTGATTGACCAAAGAGGAAGATACAATTGGTGAGGAGCATTGCTGCTCTATAATGGAAAGGACCAAGTTCAGGAATTTATCGCCACCAGTTGGTGGGTGGACTAACTGGTCCAGGAAGTTTGATTTGATGAAGTCCAGAAATCTCTGGGCATACATGTTTGAGGATGAATAAGTTTTCCAGTTTATAAAGGGATAGTTGAAGCCATCCAGGAGAGTGGTGCTTTGCTTAATACATGGAGACTCCATACTAGTTTGGTAGGAGATAGGGGCAAAGGTGGCCTAGAAGGAGGTCCTATAGTTATCTATGATATGATAAGGGGTTTTGTTAATTGTAAGTTATATGTGGAAGAGTTACAGGTGATAATATTGTCTAATGAGTCTGAATATGAAGTGTTCTTTAAGAATATGGTGACACCACTGCCTTTAGTACTCTTGTGTAATGTGGTGGGCCTGAATGTATGATAGACATTGAAATCCTGCACTGACAGAGTGCTTAAAATTGGACTTGAACCATGTCTTTGGGACAATGCATAATCAATGTTTTCCAGGGTAGGGGGTGTTACAGGAGTTCTAATAGAAAATAATACTCTCAGAATGACAATGCACAACAGAAGGTTTGGAAAGGAATTATTTTGCTGTCACTAACTGCCTGATGAGGACTATAGATGCCTCTTACCCATTATAGTATGTTGGAATTGGCAGAAAGTGGGCAGGTAACCCTAGTATTGCTTTAAGTAGAAACGAAGGGAAAATATTTACTTTTTGGAAGACTGATTGATTTCTGTACATTTCTAAATGTCTGCTAGGTTCATAGGTTAGTACTAAGCTAACTGCCCTTGTGAGCGATTTTAAGCCTAACCAATTATCCCTTGTGAGACTCAAACCCTGCACCTTGTGTTTATAAGGCAAACACCTTAACCATTAGGCCACCCTTCCAAGGTGGGCAGAATGGAATTAAAAATCTTCCTTCACAAGACATTCTTGCTTTCTCAGGATAGATTGTATTGTCATATCGTAAGGTTCATAGGTTGGTACTAGGCTATCAGCCCTAGGGCCTATACAAGCCTAGCCATAACAATTCCCTGGCTATTTCTTCCCACACTATTTACTTCCCTGGACCCCTGTCTAGCAGGGTGATTGACATGATCCCCGGGGTGAGTTTAAGGCACTTACTAAACCTGTATTCCAGTTATTACAGACAAGTATTAAGGATTAGCATATGCAGTGATCTTAAATACTGAGTCTGTTCTAAATCGTGAAGCCTCCTTGAAAAAGCAGGAATCTAAAGTTGCATCCAAGAACTCGGAATCCTAAATGCCACTAGCTGACAACTTAGTACATGACTGCAGCCTAACAAGCTATGCAAAGACTGGGGATATTAATCCCTCTGTCTTTCTTTTTTTTCTCCAAAGTGAAATGCTAGCAAGGTGATTCATTTAAGATGAAACCATATATAAGATAGAAGTTTCATATTCAGTCTTCTGAAAAGTATGGCTAGAAGACATATCAGGAGAGTTGAAATAAATAGATAGATCCTGAGAAAGCAAGACTGTCTTGTGAAGGAAGATTTTTAATTGCATTCTGCCCAGCTTGCCAGTTAGGAAGTCATGAATTGCAACATTGTCAGTTTCAGTTCCTTGTGGATGTGGAACACCAAGTTAAAAGGATTCCAATGTATTTTTTACAGGAAAGATCACAAGTGAATGTGTATTGGAACTTGAAGCTCTCTCTGTAGGAAGGAAATTAAAAAAGTGGAAAGACAAACAGATTAGCTAAAATGGCTTTTGACCAGCTATCCACTCCCATTCCATTAAGACCTTTCAAACTTTCAGAAGGGATACTGACGGGACTTTAAGCAATATTTAGGTGACTGGGAAAAATGTGTCTGGGCTCTCAACTTATATACTAATGGGTCATTGTCTATGAAGAAAAAAAATAAACTGGGTGAGATAGCACCTTTATCTGACTCTTCTCCAAACTGAAAATGATTCTGAGGCAACTGACCCTAATCTAACTTTTGCCTTAGAGCTTATATAACTGGCTTGAAGACTATCACAAATAGGTTCAGATGGTTCAAACGTAGAAAAATATTGAGCAAATATGGCCATTTCACATAATCAAAAGTCTTTTCAGTATCTGCAGCAAAAGCTAAGCCTGTGTATTTCTAAACATTTAGCTACTTGAAAAGTGTTTCCTCCATGCATGTCTTCTCTTGACAAAGCCATCCAGCTCAGTATGATTTTTTTTTATTCATTTGTTGACTGGGCAAGCCCACCAGACACAAATTTTCCTTTTGCCCACTAGATACAAATTTCTCTTTTCGTGTATGAAAATTAACACTACTTAAGATACTCAGACTCACATAGTAGGCAAAATGAGGTGGAAGGAATCAAACCTTGTTCCCCACACTACAAGAAGCAGTTAGTTAACATTTTACTTCTTTAAGTTAGCTTCAAGACCAATGATGTTATGAAAATTAACTTGAAGTCTAGATACCCATATGGATGTCAATAATTTTTACTGTGCATTAATATATCAATAACCCACGCCTGGCGAAGCCGGAGTGGCCAAACAAAGCCAACCGTGGGTAAATCCAGCATTACCCACACCCAGAAGTGGGTTATTGCTATTATACAATGACATTATTTAAGATAAAAAATAATTACTTTTCTTAAATAATGGCATTGTATAATGCCTCCTTGCTGCCCTTCTGCAGCTGTCTGGTATTCTGCGGCAGTTCTGATGTACTGCGCATGCATATGCCTACCTAGTACATCAGAGCTGTGGGCAAAAGCAACGGAGAAAGCGAGATCTCCATTGCTTTTTACAAACTGTTTCACTATGTTAAATGGGTTTAACATAGACAGTTTTGAAAAAAGCAACGGAGAAAGCAAGATCTTCGTTGCTTTTTACAAACTGTCTCGCTATAGCGAGACAGCTTTAAAAAATTAAAGCTGTCTCGCTATGTTAAACTTGTTTAACATAGCGAGACAGTGTGAGGCAATGGAGATCTTGCATTCTCCGGTCCTGTAAAAAAAGAGTTATAGTAATGGAAAAGTCCGGCGACGGACCTTTTCCATTACTATAACTCTGATTTACAACGTGCATGCTGACCAATCAGCGTGCACGTTTTGGAATATTAATGGGGGGTCATTGTATAATCAATTATATGTGGTGGTAAAAACTGGGGAATGACAGGTTTTAATATATAGACAATAAGTGACATAGAGACAATAAGAGCTTATTAAGAAGATGGAAAAACATCAGCAGATCACTACAAGATTACCATAATGCCCCTCAGAGCTTTAGTAAGGGGAGTTATTTGCAGATTACAGCTGGCACACCATCCACCCTGAAGCCTTACTGACTCTATGCTTTGCTACTGATGTAATTATTTTCTCTTTAGTATTCAGCCAACTACGTACCTCATTTACTTCAGCTTGGGAAGATCATATAAATCAAGTCTCAGGAAGCAAAAGATGAAGCAAATTTTGGAAGAAATACACAGAAAATACCCTTTAAACTTATTTAATAAGTCTTTAAGAGTTTGTGACATCCCCTCTCTGGGCCAGTAATCAAGGAGCCTGAATTCTCACTATTGACACTGGAAAGGGACGTTCACTTGGAACAAAAATAGTTACACACAATATTTCCAGATGCAGCTATCAGACTGGGGTCTGGGTTTCTTTCTCTCTCTCTCTCTCTCTCTCCAGGTCCCAGTAAGACTCCCTACTGGCACAGCTGTAGAATTGAGTCCTCAATTGAGTGTCCAAGCCAAGTCCCTCTCTGTGAAACCAGTGCTTTGTGTCCCTGCTCCAATCAGCTAACACATACACTCTTGGAGATTTGATTTTCACACATACATACACATGCACACACACACACCTTGGAAAGGCTAGCACAGATTTACTAGCTATGTCGCCTTCTACCCAGACTATAAGTTAGTTACACTGCCACCAGACACTCCAAAGCCAGCTACTCTAAGGCTCTTACAAGGGTACCCAATTATACTGAGTGAAATTAATATTAATACTAATGGTAGTGTTTGGCCAATGCAGTTAGCCCTTCAGGAGTAGCTACAGAGTCACCAAATAGATATAAGTACTCTCAAAGGTTAAAATATTCTCTAAAGCGACAGCAACAATGAAAAGTTTAAATATATTTAATAATAAATAATAAAAGCACATGAAAATACGGAATATATGTTTACAATAAACACCAGAGTTTCAGTCACAGGAAATATTAAACAGATTCACACCAATACAGAAAAACAGTGCTTAAGTAATCTCACTATATTATTTTCCTGAATGCTCTAAAGATTTACTTTTTCCTGGTCACTTACTAGAGCAAGGCAAGATTAAGTAAGTGAGTGGTCTTCCTTCTTTGACAGGTTCCAAAACACAGACTGCTCCGAGACTTCAATCTCATTTAGCATTAAAACATTATTTTTGTGATAGATTACAGAATGACATCACACACATCTGGTCATCTGACTTCTGGTTCCCATACTACCCTCTTTCATAGCAAGTGACCCAGACTCTCATACATATGCGTCAATAATACACACACATAGAGCTTTGTTAAGATCTGTTGCAGCTTCTGGAAGTCATAAAACAATAAAACACTTACACTCTTTTTACAGGAGCTAAGAAACCATTCTCTGACACAGAACTTTCATCTCTGGCTGCAATCAGGACTGTAAGATATAATCTTTATGGCCTAAATTAAATAACTTAAGTTCATACTATTTTTCAAAGTTAGCTGAACTGAGATTAACCTGTTCTTTTCCAGTATCCTCTGTTACAAAATTAATTTCAATAGTTATAATACAGTCTGACATACAAGTGTATTTCTTTTTCTGTCCAGCAGGACACACTGTTGGCAAATTTTTAACACAAGCAGCTTTACAAATAAATTTTTCAACACAAGCATATGTACAAATCAGTTTGATAAACAAATGACATATACTTCTTTATAAAACTCCAGCTAGCTGTGTTGGCATACGTTACACATCCACTACCCTACTTCTCCTGGCATAGCTGGCAATACCTCACATCATCACAAGCGTGAATAACAGCAGCTCTTGAACTCATGTTTTACTCCTCAGGGCCATATGTCTGTGGACCACTGATAAAATGTCATAATCATCACCACTCCATTTTTCATATTTTCTACATGCGGTCAGGGAGTCAAGTCAACTGCCACCTTCTCTCTTGATTTAGTGCTATTCTCCTACCTCCTTTGACAGAATGACTGTTGCAGGTCTTTCTCATACAGTCAATCCACCTCTTTGCTGGATGCCCTCATTTCCTCTTGCCATCTTCCTGTCTGTCACATATCTTCTTCATCAGATTGTCTTCTGCTTTCCTGCACATGTGCCTGAATAACTGTAATCTGCTCTCCTTGAGCATCTTGGCAATTGGATCTAATTTGGCTTCTGCTGTCAGGTCCTCATTTCTTCATCTGTCCCACAGTGTGCATACAACCAGCCAACTCAGGTACTTCATCTCCATCACCTCTAGTTTCCTCAACT
The DNA here is from genome assembly GCF_019279795.1 of Protopterus annectens. NCBI lineage: Eukaryota > Metazoa > Chordata > Ceratodontiformes > Protopteridae > Protopterus > Protopterus annectens. The sequence continues at coordinate 936,644,192 of NC_056728.1, read as the reverse complement.
GCTCTGCCTTTACTGCCAAGTATCCTGCACCATACAGAAGTACTGGTCACCCCACTGTTTTGTATGCCTTACTTTTCAGCTTCTTTGGCATTTTACTGTCATGCACTATAATTGACACACTGTGCCAGTTGGCTGCAGCCAGTCTGATTCATTTAGATTTCCCTTCCCTTCTCCTCAACCACACCCCTTCCATATTCTTGAAGATGTTAACATGTTTCATTATTTTCCCTTCTATCTGAATTTTCAGCTTTTTCTGATTTCCCAAATTTGCTGCCATTACATCTGTCTTATCTGTACTCAGTTTCATCCCATGTACTTTCTGTTTTCCATTCCATTCTAGTATCCTTTGCTGATGTTCTTATTAAGAGTCTGCCTGTAATGTCACATTGTCTGCAAACAGCAACTTTGTTGGTCTGTCTGCTACAACCTGTTTGCTAATGTAGTCCCTCCCCAGTATGAACAGCAGTGGCTCCAGGCTGAACCCTGATGCACACCCATTCCCACCAGATAACCCTCTGTGAGACCGAACACTGTTCATACTTGTCATTGGGTCCTTGTACATAGTCTACACTAATTCTACCAATGTTTCTGGGACTTCAAACTACAGCATAATGTTGAGCTTCAAATCCATCAAGGGCTATTTCAGTTTTTGTGTTAATCAGTTCCTGAATTTTATCCTTAATTTTAGCAATACAACCCTCTGTTGACTTCTATGTGCACTGGGAGAAACCACCTGTGAAATGTGATGCTCATTTGATATAGACACAGGTCTAATTGCCAGTTATGCCGTAATCTAAGAGCCCATAAGTGCAGGTGAGCAGGAAAAAAATTGTAGGTGTTATACAGAAGTGGATAAGGATAATTTCCATCTTCCTGGGCTAGAAAGTATTCCTTTGAAAATAACTTTCAAGATCCTTAAATTAATGTCTCTTTATATAACAAGAGATGAGCTGACATACATTGGGGACTGTCAGTTTCAGAGATAAACATTTGAACTCCAGCCATTCATGATGTGAAAAGGGTCAACGTATTATCAGTGGGAGGAAGGAAAGAGTGTAACTCAAGCAGCTCTTAGGAAGCATAAATCCTATGAGAGTGACATAACATGATGAGTATGGGAATCCCCTGAATTCTTCCTAGATCACAAAGCCCCATTTCTGCTGTCTCTGATCTGGCAGAGGATGTGGTATCTCAGTATGAGGTCAAGTACTTATCATACTAATATACTGTCCCTTTGTATGGTCCTGCAGACAGTCAAAAATGTTCCTACCATCTGTGTTCCCCATAGCAGCATGTAGACAAATAGATGTAAGTGTAATTGCATAGCTGGAAATTTCCAAAATCAGGCCTGGCAAAGCTCAGTTATGGGTACAATAGTTATCTAGTACCTGAACACCTTGTGTTTCTATCCCGAGCAGAACAGCTGATCCCTTTTATTTCCCAGAAGCGTACACAGATATTACATGTTGATCTCCTCGCCTGTACAATTTTTAATGTTATATGACTTTGAGATTTGTCTCCTGAAAACCTATTATGTAAGGGTCGCATTGTCTTAAACATGTAAACCACCAGGACTGTTTTACTGCTGAGTATACTCTGTTAATATTTGCAGTTGAAAGCTTCTCTCAGCCTAAAAGAATCCACATTAAATTTTGACACAATATGTTATACGGGCCAGGTGTAGGCGGGCACCAGCTCTTCTGCTTGAAAATTAGTAATGTGCTATAGCTGTCTGACCCATTGGAGAATGAGAAAAACATGAGTAATCGCAAAGAGATTCAAGGTTCATCAGTATCACTTCACAGAAGTAATAAATAGCAAACTATTTATAATTAATCCTACAGTAATCAACCCTGAGTGAATATTAACAAAACCAAGTGTCTAACATTCTTAGAATGCTGTAAATAGTACTGTGATTAAGTTCAGTAACCTAACTAAACCCAGAATGATAGCTATGACTTCCACAGTTGCAGAGATCTAACCATAAAATCATCTTAAACCTAGCATTCTTGAGAAGAACAAGTGTCCTGGGAGTGAATAAACTATAAATCTCCTTTAACAGGTAGGTCATTAACCTTGCATAATCTCTACTCTAAGCTCTGGTAAAAAGACAAGTAGGAATTATGGGTGTTAAAAATACTTTATGAAACTCAAACAGTGAAGGAAATCCTTTTATTTTGCCAGACTGATTACCATGGATATGTTGTATAGCTCATCCTTGCTATTCTATTCCTTCCTCATCAGACCCATAAAATAATGCAATTCCCCATTCATTACCTACTTGGCTAACCATGTGACTTGGGACAAATGACCTCAGTATTCCCTCTCTGAGATAATCAAAGTCACATCTTCCTTGTGCTAACAAGACCCCCTAAACTACCTTCTTTCTTCTCATTTTGCCTTCGAGAGGGCCTTCTTCCTCACCAGATCCAGTCTTTTGCAATCCCTTACACATCCACAAAACCAATAACACCCTAAACACCTGCTCAGATGAACTAGACTTCCACTGCAGCATGTATAGGACCTGACAGAGAGTTAGATAAAGAATCTGCAGCCTATGAAATCAACTTCCCTTAGAAGTAAAGCAAAATAACACCTTGACCCTCTTTAAGCATAACCTGAATGAATGGCTGGGAAACTGTAGACATAGTCTAGCCCCTCAAGTCCTTATTGAAAGGAAATGAAATTAGGTAGCATTTATTCGTGTTGTAGGGTACTAAGGAACTGGGAACATGAGACTAGACTCCAAATGACCTGCATGACCAGCACTTTAGTGTGAACCTATAAGTCTATGAAAGAGATGGTAGATCAATTTGCCTGAAGTTCCAAGTACCCTATAACCTCTCAGCAAATCTGATGTCAGGAAAAAGGGGAAAAAAAAGATCCACTACAGTATTTGTACAGTTTCTGAAAATGGACCTTCTGAATCATGGGAGAAGCCTTAAAGATTTGCTAATCTGTAATTTGCAAATGCTAATCAAAGGTCCACATAGCACAAATTAACCTTCTCCTGTCAATGTGTTCTTTCTAAGTGAATCTGTAAGATTTGCTATCTGCAGCTACACTGATGTCTCATTCACAATCTGTAATATAACTTGAATTTTTAGGTCTACAATACAGTATTTTTTATGTGCTCTGCTGTCTAACAAATATATCTGCCAAGTATGGCTCCATCAGATCATACCTATAGGGCATTGGTGTACACAGCAATACCAAACACACAATACAGTTAGATAAGAACATAAGTCTAACTATCTTATTAGTACAGACTCTGACTGGAATAAAGTTCAGCCTCATGCCACGTGTAATAAAAACAAGCAGGCTATATACACACCATAACATTTATGATATCAACATTATAGTATTTAACTAAAGAATAAGGATTTCAGTACTAGTAGAATAGGTTAGTTGTTAACAACTTGAGCTGCCTCCCACATTTCCCCAGAAAAGCCTTGCTGGACATTGAACATGTCTCAGATTAATATGCATTTCCATGCCCGTTATTGAATTTAGAAAACCGAATAGGCAGCCTTTGTTGCAACAAAAGGAGAAACAAAATGCCGCTGTACATAACTATCAGCTGTATGTGACTTTTGTGTAACATATTTAACTGAAAATGTTTACACCTAGTGATTCCTCTAACAGTACATGCTTTTGCAAACCCTTCACTGTGAATGAAAAAACAAAAACTTTGCCCCATGGGGGATATTACAGTGGAAGTAACTACAGGGCGAGTTCTGTATTCATGTACCAGTCAGTCATAATTTATAACAGTATTCATGTTTCTATAGAAGCTCTACTTAAAATATCAGAAAAAGGTGCAAGAACTTTTTCCATTCAGCAATCCCATTTACAAATGGGAGTTACGTCAAAGGTTTTCTTCTTCCTTTTTGGTCCCATTGAAATGGATATCATATCCCAACTTTCTCCTTCTACTTCTGTTGAATGTCCATCTCCATAATAGACAAAGTTGGAAAACACTAGTGCCATAAGGCAGCTTGATTTCAGCATGTGGGATAAGCAGAGAGGACTTCTTTTCATACCCTTCAGCCTGCTGAAACTGAAAACAAATCCAAAAAACTCTTGAAATGTAGATGCATCCAGCCACAAATCTGGGCACCCAAGCAAATCATTTGAATACTGAATAGCACATATCTCTTCCAGTAAGATTGTGGGATACTACTCAGAAACACAAGTTTAAAAAATCAGTGGTCGAAAATGATGCAAAAACATAAACATATCAAAAACACTGTAAAATCTCTAGGTAGACTTTAATGAATGATATTTATTTTATTTTTATTTATTTTACATTTGTTGACCGGGCTAGTCCAACTGGATATATGTCCATTTTCAGTGGAGGCCCGCGGAGAAAAGCTCCAACAAACACAAAAAAAAACACAATATCATTTATAATATAATACATTTACAAATACAGCTAAATTTACAGATATTCATCTCATTCATTACGCTTTGTTGCATTTCTGTAAACAGGATCATAGTACATTTCAGCTATGGTTAGCCATTCAAAAAATTTCCTAATAAAAATTTAATATAAGAGAATACTTTTTTTTTTTTTTTTTTTTTTTTTGTTACAGATATTACAAAAATCTAGCTCACAATTTCATTTATTTGTGTTTTTGAAAAAGAAAGATGTAATATGTGGACCCTCTTTCTTGAGATTATTGGTGCCAACAGTTAAGTTCATCATGTAATCTCATTTCTGTATGCTAAACAGCTTAAGTAATCATGTGCTATGCAAGAGATTCAGAAAACTGCGTGAAGTGGTAAATCAAACCTGAGTATAAAAACACACTTCAAAATAATATAAAGGGGTAAAGCAAGTCTTAAAATAGGTCTGTACCTCCAAAATAGGTACAATTGACAGGTGTGCTTCTTCACTTCATGTGCTTCAAGTATCCTAAGAATACAGAATCACACTTTCCTATCTAGTATAGTTTGTTTAAAATAACTGTTATGTCTGATTCTCCTGCCTAAGTGTATAATATCTTTCTTGGCCCAAGTAGCTGAACTGTGTTTTCTTTTTGTTAGCAGGCTGGGAGTTTAACTATATCCAGCCATAGATATCAACTCAGACTAATTGGTGGGGAGATGCAGGATCTCAGTCTTTCCACAGTTTGACAACCAGCTCTAGATCCAAACTTGTAGACAGCTAAAGCTATAGAAATGGAGCATGTCAAACAGCTCTGATCCTCCTTAGAGCTCTAGTGTTCTCATATTATTGTTGCACCGCCATCTTCTTGATAAACTACCCCGTCATGCCAAAGATGATTAAATTCCTGCAGGAGAGAAAGCTGAGGTTCATATATGCACTTCTCCCAGCACCACCCTTATAGGGCGAGGTTCTAGCTGCCCGGCTTTCTCAGAACTCCACTGACTGTGCTTTTCATTTCCTGTACAAGGGCTTGAAGGTTGCATTGAAATATGTCCAATGAGAAAGAGAGATGATTGTGGATTAGACTTGAAAATGATGGCTTGCCTTGCTGTAAATGATGGTTCAGTACAGGTCATTTGTTGAGTTATTTCCTGTGTTTGCTGCTAATCATCTTCCAGGGCTGAATTAGCCCAGGACTATTCTTGTCTTTAGTTAGACTTTATCCAAATGACGTTTAGAAGGCACGGGTACTGGGACAGCACGACTGTGTACTGCAATTGAGTAAAAATAATGAACATATGTAGACACAAAAGGTTTTTAATCCCGGAGCCTTTTTCCTTTGCTACTTCACTATGGGGCTTGACAGCAGATTTTGTCTTTATATGCATTTTGTCTGATGTTAATTACGTATGTTTGAGCTATGTCTTTGAGCCTTCATTTTATTTTATTTTCATTTATTAACTGAGTAGGTGGCTTGGCCAAATTGATCCTTTATAGCAAGAACCCCAGTCAAAGACAAAACTGTACAAAAGAGAAGATAGTTGCAGTATTTTACAATCTTAAATACAGAGATGCAAAAGAAAGTGGCTGAAATGTATTACTGTACCTTTAAATGGTGAACAGTTTGAAAACAAGCACATTTAAAGCGCTAAAGATAACTGTAGTGTTGAAGGAGGAGCAGATATTAAGAGTGACAGGTAAGTCTGAGGGTGAGCTGTCTAAGTTCATTCATGCAGTGGTGATGTATTAATTCCTGTGGGGGGGTCTGAGGGTGGGCTGTTTAAGTTCATTCATGCAGTAGTGATGTATTAATTCCTGTGGGGGGGTCTGAGGGTGGGCTGTTTAAGTTCATTCATGCAGTGGTGATGTATTAATTCCTGTGGTGGGGTCTGAGGGTGAGCTGTTTAAGTTCATTCATGCAGTGGTGATGTATTAATTCCTGTGGTGGGGTCTGAGGGTGAGCTGTTTAAGTTCATTCATGCAGTGGTGATGTATTAATTCCTGTGGTGGGGTCTGAGGGTGGGCTGTTTAAGTTCATTCATGCAGTGGTGATGTATTAATTCCTGTGGGGGGGTCTGAGGGTGAGCTGTTTAAGTTCATTCATGCAGTGGTGATGTATTAATTCCTGTGGTGGGGTCTGAGGGTGAGCTGTTTAAGTTCATTCATGCAGTGGTGATGTATTAATTCCTCTGGTGGGGTCTGAGAGTGAGCTGTTTAAGTTCATTCATGCAGTGGTGATGTATTAATTCCTGTGGGGGGGGGGGGGGTCTGAGGGTGAGCTGTTTAAGTTCATTCATGCAGTGGTGATGTATTAATTCCTGTGGTGGGGTCTGAGGGTGAGCTGTTTAAGATCATTCATGCAGTGGTGATGTATTAATTCCTGTGGTGGGGTCTGAGGGTGAGTTGTTTAAGTTCATTCATGCAGTGGTGATGTATTAATTCCTGTGGTGGGGTCTGAGGGTGAGCTGTTTAAGTTCATTCATGCAGTGGTGATGTATTAATTCCTGTGGGGGGGGTCTGAGGGTGGGCTGTTTAAGTTCATTCATGCAGTAGTGATGTATTAATTCCTGTGGTGGGGTCTGAGGGTGAGCTGTTTAAGTTCATTCATGCAGTGGTGATGTATTAATTCCTGTGGTGGGGTCTGAGGGTGAGCTGTTTAAGTTCATTCATGCAGTGGTGCTGTATTAATTCCTGTGGTGGGGTCTGAGGGTGAGCTGTTTAAGTTCATTCATGCAGTGGTGATGTATTAATTCCTGTGGTGGGGTCTGAGGGTGGGCTGTTTAAGTTCATTCATGCAGTGGTGATGTATTAATTCCTGTGGTGGGGTCTGAGGGTGGGCTGTTTAAGTACATTCATGCAGTAGTGATGTATTAATTCCTGTGGTGGGGTCTGAGGGTGAGCTGTTTAAGTTCATTCAAGCAGTGGTGATGTATTAATTCCTGTGGTGGGGTCTGAGGGTGAGCTGTTTAAGTTCATTCATGCAGTGGTGATGTATTAATTCCTGTGGTGGGCTCTGAGGGTGAGCTGTTTAAGTTCATTCATGCAGTGGTGATGTATTAATTGCTGTGGTGGGGTCTGAGGGTGAGCTGTTTAAGTTCATGCATGCAGTGGTGATGTATTAATTCCTGTGGGGGGGTCTGAGGGTGGGCTGTTTAAGTTCATTCATGCAGTGGTGATGTATTAATTCCTGTGGGGGGGTCTGAGGGTGGGCTGTTTAAGTTCATTCATGCAGTGGTGATGTATTAATTCCTGTGGGGGGGGGGGGGGGTCTGAGGATGAGCTGTTTAAGTTCATTCATGCAGTGGTGATGTATTAATTCCTGTGGTGGGGTCTGAGGGTGAGCTGTTTAAGTTCATTCATGCAGTGGTGATGTATTAATTCCTGTGGTGGGGTCTGAGGGTGGGCTGTTTAAGTTCATTCATGCAGTGGTGATGTATCAATTCCTGTGGTGGGGTCTGAGGGTGAGCTGTTTAAGTTCATTCATGCAGTGGTGATGTATTAATTCCTGTGGTGGGGTCTGAGGGTGGGCTGTTTAAGTTCATTCATGCAGTGGTGATGTATTAATTCCTGTGGGGGGGTCTGAGGGTGAGCTGTTTAAGTTCATTCATGCAGTGGTGATGTATTAATTCCTGTGGTGGGGTCTGAGGGTGAGCTGTTTAAGTTCATTCATGCAGTGGTGATGTATTAATTCCTCTGGTGGGGTCTGAGAGTGAGCTGTTTAAGTTCATTCATGCAGTGGTGATGTATTAATTCCTGTGGGGGGGGGGGTCTGAGGGTGAGCTGTTTAAGTTCATTCATGCAGTGGTGATGTATTAATTCCTGTGGTGGGTCTGAGGGTGAGCTGTTTAAGATCATTCATGCAGTGGTGATGTATTAATTCCTGTGGTGGGGTCTGAGGGTGAGCTGTTTAAGTTCATTCATGCAGTGGTGATGTATTAATTCCTGTGGTGGGGTCTGAGGGTGAGCTGTTTAAGTTCATTCAAGCAGTGGTGATGTATTAATTCCTGTGGTGGGGTCTGAGGGTGAGCTGTTTAAGTTCATTCATGCAGTGGTGATGTATTAATTCCTGTGGTGGGCTCTGAGGGTGAGCTGTTTAAGTTCATTCATGCAGTGGTGATGTATTAATTGCTGTGGTGGGGTCTGAGGGTGAGCTGTTTAAGTTCATGCATGCAGTGGTGATGTATTAATTCCTGTGGGGGGGTCTGAGGGTGGGGTGTTTAAGTTCATTCATGCAGTGGTGATGTATTAATTCCTGTGGGGGGGGCTGAGGGTGGGCTGTTTAAGTTCATTCATGCAGTGGTGATGTATTAATTCCTGTGGGGGGGGGGGTCTGAGGATGAGCTGTTTAAGTTCATTCATGCAGTGGTGATGTATTAATTCCTGTGGTGGGGTCTGAGGGTGAGCTGTTTAAGTTCATTCATGCAGTGGTGATGTATTAATTCCTGTGGTGGGGTCTGAAGGTGGGCTGTTTAAGTTCATTCATGCAGTGGTGATGTATTAATTCCTGTGGGGGGGTCTGAGGGTGAGCTGTTTAAGTTCATTCATGCAGTGGTGATGTATTAATTCCTGTGGTGGGGTCTGAGGGTGAGCTGTTTAAGTTCATTCATGCAGTGGTGATGTATTAATTCCTGTGGTGGGGTCTGAGGGTGGGCTGTTTAAGTTCATTCATGCAGTGGTGATGTATTAATTCCTGTGGTGGGGTCTGAGGGTGGGCTGTTTAAGTTCATTCATGCAGTGGTGATGTATTAATTCCTGTGGGGGGTCTGAGGGTGAGCTGTTTAAGTTCATTCATGCAGTGGTGATGTATTAATTCCTGTGGTGGGGTCTGAGGGTGGGCTGTTTAAGTTCATTCATGCAGTAGTGATGTATTAATTCCTGTGGTGGGGTCTGAGGGTGAGCTGTTTAAGTTCATTCATGCAGTGGTGATGTATTAATTCCTGTGGTGGGGTCTGAGGGTGGGCTGTTTAAGTTCATTCATGCAGTGGTGATGTATTAATTCCTGTGGTGGGGTCTGAGGGTGAGCTGTTTAAGTTCATTCATGCAGTGGTGATGTATTAATTCCTGTGGTGGGGTCTGAAGGTGGGCTGTTTAAGTTCATTCATGCAGTGGTGATGTATTAATTCCTGTGGGGGGGTCTGAGGGTGAGCTGTTTAAGTTCATTCATGCAGTGGTGATGTATTAATTCCTGTGGTGGGGTCTGAGGGTGAGCTGTTTAAGTTCATTCATGCAGTGGTGATGTATTAATTCCTGTGGTGGGGTCTGAGGGTGGGCTGTTTAAGTTCATTCATGCAGTGGTGATGTATTAATTCCTGTGGTGGGGTCTGAGGGTGGGCTGTTTAAGTTCATTCATGCAGTGGTGATGTATTAATTCCTGTGGGGGGGTCTGAGGGTGAGCTGTTTAAGTTCATTCATACAGTGGTGATGTATTAATTCCTGTGGTGGGGTCTGAGGGTGGGCTGTTTAAGTTCATTCATTCAGTGGTGATGTATTAATTCCTGTGGTGGGCTCTGATGAGCTCACCAGGTCTGAATGCTAGTGCAAGTCCTGCCTAGCAGAAATCTAAAAGCTATGGTAATGTTACATCACTAGCAGCTATATGTAAACAGTTTGTTTCAAATGTTATTCATTTCAGATTTTTCAGAGCACATATTTACTTCAGTGTTAGAATTTTTCATTTGATTATTTAGCTTGGCTGAAAGATAGAAGTGAGGAAAAGTTTCAGCTTGCCTTTGTAAACTTATGCCGTAACATGCTGTGAGCCAGTTCTGCCACCCCATAATTCTGAAAGTTTTTAGTTCTGTTTAATGTTGTCCATGGTACTGATTGTGAACAGTGTGTTAGATGTTAACCATTCTGGATATTTTCAGCTTCAAGGTTCTTTAAGATAAATTAATATTTGTACTACTGGAGTCTTCCTTTGAACTTACAGTCAGAAATTATATAGATTATGTGCGTTTATATTACGCTGTTGAAAACCCAAACTGTCGACAGCGTAACAATCGACACGAAAATGTCGAAACCTGTGAACATCGAACACACAAAAAAAAAAACACCCAAACACAACACAATTTGCTCTATGCAGGGGGGGAGCCCCCCTGCACCCCCACACCCCCCGTTACTTAAATATACCAACTCCGAGATCGCACTACATTGCAGCAAATGGAAATCTCCCCTTACAGAGATTTCTGTTTACACACACAATGACTTTCGACATTTTGGTGCCGACAATATCAGCTTCGATATTGTCGGCCTTCGACAGGGTGAAGTAGACCGAATTATGTAATGCCTTATAGTTCTTCAATATTTAGTCTACATTAATTCTCATGATTCTTATATTGACAACTTCTGTTTTTTATTGTAATATCTTTTAAATCTGCAAGTTATCAGCACAAATTTTAGGTCCTTGTTTAAGGAATGTCAAACTAGTGAAGATTTGTTAACTTGCACTGGACATAAATTTTACTTAATCATCATTATAATAAATTGTTTATTTAAATTGTTACAGACTGGTTTTGCAGTCTATTCAGAACTGTGATTAGTTTGCTTTGAATTTTCATAGCATTTTAGCAGTTATAGAAAGATAGCAACATGAGCGCCAAGCTTTTAGTAATTGCAGCTTCCTTAAGTAACAGTTCATTTGTTTGTTCCATTGTCTGCTTCATTATAATTATCAGAGACAGGCTAAACAGTTTGACCTCTGGATTTAAGCCACAGTCTGCTGCTGCTTTTCTAACAGGTTAGAAAAGCAAATGCTTTGGGTGGACAATTGTCAATTACCTTTTTTTTTTTTTTTTTTAGAAAGCCCTTAAAAAGCTTAATCACATTTGGTCTGATTTATTAAACTTATGAATTGATGTTCTTCGTGTTTCACTGTTGCAGTCATCACATTTGGGTTATCTGCTTGCAGGTAGCCCTCAGCCAGCCTGATTATCAAAGTCTTGGGTCCTGCGTCAGTTGCTGTCTCTTCTTCCAAGACGTCAGTTAGTCAGTGGTATAAAGCATGCAGCCGATGCCATTACATCAGTCTTTCTTGCCATTCGGTGCCCGAAGCAGAAGCAGTTCGCAAGTGCCGGTCGGCCGACTCCTGAAATTTTCGTTTTTGAGTTTCAGAACTGAAGTCTTCAAAAAAGCTAAGTACCCCGTTGGGGATCCTTTTTCTTGCTCTAAACCGATGTCAGTAAACGTTAACAATTGTATTACTCGTGGAAAGCAAATACCTCATAAAGATTTTCATTCGTACTGCATTCCTTGCTTAGGCCCAGACCACAACGTCCCTCGCTGTCAGTTTTGTGCCTTATTCAATCCTCAGACTATGAGTTGTCGGTTCATTTTCGCATCAAACTATTTCAGTACTCAGTTTAATTATCCAGAAATGGCTTCGGTAAGCCATCCGACTACCGACATTCCGAAAAAACGTAAAGATAAAGACAGAGACAAACCGCATAGGTCCAAAGCTGCTAACGACGCTTCCGTTAAGCTAGTTGCCAGTTTGCCTGTACTCAGTGAGGAGCTTTCGCAGCCCCTGATACCCACTACTTCAGATTCACAGGCCTCTACTGAGACCCATTCGGAGTCTGGTATACTGCAAGATGCTTCTTTGACTATGGAACCTGCAGATGTCTCTAACTTGGATGGGTCCAGAGCCACTGTGCAGGCACTGACTTCTGAGGGTGTATTCAGGCCTACTGACTTGCATATCAAACCAATGCCATCTTCTTCTTCAAGGCCTAAAACTCGATCCACTCCTAGAAAACTGACATCCAAACAGCATGGTCAGGCCCATATGCCTAAAAAACAAATGATAAGAAAGGCTGAAGACCTTATTACTCTAATTAGGGGAAGCCAGCCTTCTCCCTCTAAGAGACCTAGAACTGATTTTCCTTCTGATTCTTCTTACCAGGATTCTAAAATTTCTGTTTCTTCTGATGACCAGGATTTGCCCTTATCTACCTATGAGGATTCTGATGCAAAGGACTCCATTCCCTCTGCTTCCCCTCCAGAAGATTTCTCTTTTGGTGAAACTTTGCACACTCTTAGGGAGCATTTCCTCTGGGAAAGTCAGGATTACTCTGACTCCAAAAAGAGGTTTAGGGAATTCTTACTCCTACCTCAACACAGGCCTTTAGCTATCCCTCCTGTACTGGACATTGTAGATGATGCCTTCTTGGAATACAGCCTGGCCCCAGACACTTTACCTCCAGCTCCCAGGAAACCTGACAGGTATTACAGAGTACCTGACTCTCACAAGTTCCTCTTTTAGAATCCTACTGCGGACCCTGAGACCATTTCACAGGGATCCAAAGGCATTAAGGCTACTACTGCCAAAAACCCTACCCCCTCTGATAGAGATTCCAGGGCCCTGGACAGATGGGGTAAGAAAGTATACACTTTTGCTAGTTTGGCCATTAGGGCCTTAAACTGCAAGTTTCATATATTAAAGTATCAGCAGCATATTATTGGATTACTTAAACAGAAAATGATGTTGATTTCTGACTGTGCTGAAAACAAAGAATTACAGGATTTAATGCATTCTGCTGAACAAGTTGATAAACATACTTTGCAATGTGGTTTTGACTCCTTAGAGGCATCTTGCAGGGCTGCTGTCACTAGGTCTGTACTTAGAAGGCATGCTTGGCTTAAGGTGCAAACTTTGCCAGATCATGTTAAAGCTAAATTAGTGGATGCTCCCTTAAACCAAGACTGCCTGTTTGGCAACAAAGTAGAAGAAGTACTTAAAATGATGGAGGAAAAAGCTAAATCTATGCAAACTGTTAAAGATTTCCTGCAAGTACCGCCTTCCACATTTAGTAGGCACTGGCCTTCTAAGAACTGCTCATTTCCTGTCTCTTCCAGGCCTTCTCAGTCCAAACCCAGGAACAGCAGACCACATAGGCCAAAGTCTCATGGTACTCACAGGCCTAAGTAGTGGGGGGCTCCCACTTCCAAAGCTGGAAGTAGTAAGACATCCCCTTATGGTAAACTATCACAATGACTTAACCTTAAACCTTCCAAGCCCTGCTCAACTGAGTGCTCCTTTAGGGGGAAAGATTGCCCTGCATGCAAAAAACTGGGAACTCATTACCCAAGACAAATGGGTTTTAAATATAGTTTCCCAAGGATACAGATTCCACTTCTACACCTTACCCCAAACGGTTGGCCAGACCTACCCCCAAATCAGTGGGCAGAGGCTCAACAGCAGGTGCTTTCTCTTCTAAGTATCAGGGCTATTCAACCTGTCCCAGCAGAGGAATGGGGACAAGGTTTTTACTCCAGACCTTTTCTGGTACCCAGAAAAGACAACTCCTGGCATCCTATCCTGGACCTGTCTATCCTAAACACCTTTTTGGTAATCCCAAAATTCAAAATGCTAACTCTTCATCAACTGCTTCCCATGCTAGGCAAAAATGTCTGGTTGGCAACATTGGACTTAAAGGAAGCTTACCTGCACATCCCAATAAGGGAATCTTGCAGAAAATACCTACGCTTTAGAGCAGGCTATATGCACTCTCAGTTCTCTGCACTGCCCTTTGGCTTATCTACTCCGCCCAGGGTATTCACAAAGTGCCTAGTAGGCAAAAAAATATTCAAATATACCCATACCTGGACGATTGTCTAATTCAAGCAGATAGCCAGGACATACTATTAAATCATCTGGCATTTTTAAAGAAATGGCTAACCTCACTGGGGTACACCATAAACGAAAAGAAATCTCACCTAGTACCCTGCCAACAAACTGTATTCCTGTGAGCAAGCTTGAACACAACTTCCCAGATGGCCTACCTCACACCAGAGAAACAAGTTTATTTGACAGCCTACTTCAAACTACTGGCCACAAAGAGCCAGCTATCTGCAAGGAAAATACTGCAAGCCCTGGGTTTCATGGCTTCTTGCATCCTACTAATTCCATATGTAAGACTGCATATGAGGAAACTACAATGGTATCTAAAAAGCCTATGGTATTAACATTCTCAGGACCTGGAATCAATGATTCCTATCATTCCTTGTATAAAGACAGAGTTCATTTGGTGGGCAAATGCCTGCTACCACAACAAGGTACTGCCCTTCACTCTACCCCCTGCCTCCCAAACCCTAACAACAGACGCATCAGACTATGCATGGGGGGCTCACTTGGCAGGGCAGTGCATTCAGGGCAAATGGAACCCAAGTCAAATGCACTTGCATAGCAATCAAAAAGAAATGTTAACTGTACAGAATTCTCTGACAGCCTTCAAGGACCACATTCTTCCAGGACAATTATTGGTAAAGACAGACAACACCACTGTTACCCTCTCTGTAGACTAGCCATGGCTATGTGGAACACAGCTTTGAGCTACCAAGTGCATCTGCAAGCTCAATTCCTACCAGGCAAGCTAAGTTCACTGGCAGATGACCTAAGCAAATCTCATGGACCCACACAAGGGGAAACTGGAACCAAAGATATTCAACATTTCGAGAAACAAATGGGGGAGCCCAGAGATAGACCTGTTTGCCTCCCCTCAGAACTACCAATTGGACAAATTCTGCACAAGGACTCCCCACATACAAGCTTGGAAAGTGAATGCCCTGTCATTCACCTGGGAAAGCCTCTCAGTTTATGTCTTTCCTCCTCTGCCTCTCCTCTCGAACGTTCTACTAAAGATCAAACAGGACAAACCAAGGACAATACTCATTGCACCAGACTGGCCACGCCAATACTGGTACCCCCTCTTACACAGTATGTCACTGCTGGAACCATGGCACCTGCCTCAGACCCCCTCCCTGCTGTCCCAGCAGGAGGGCCTGATTCTGCACCCCCAGCTTCAAACCCTGAACCTTGCAGCCTGCCTAATTACCTGAGCTCTCCAATACTATCCCTCAGTCAGCAAGTGCTGGATATCATTCTGGAGGCAAGGAGGCCTAGTACTAGAAAATCCTATGCTGGAAAGTAGAAAAGATACTGTTCCTGGAGCCAATCTCAGGGGTTGGGCACAGCAGTGCCAATCTTACCACATATTCTTCAGTACTTAACAAAGATGCTTCACAAGGGCCTGTCCTTCTCTTCTATTAAAATTCATGCCTCAGCCACTTCAGCGTATAATAATACTGAGCCACCCCTCTTCTCTCACCCCCTGCTGAAACAATTCCTCAGAGGGGCCAAAAATTTAAGACCTCCCAGGAGAGCCCCTACTCCAGCCTAGGACCTTAACTTTGTATTGGAAAAGCTCACTCTACCTCCTTCTGAGCCAGCTGCAACTGCGGAATTGAAATTCCTTTCTTGGAAAACAGCCTTCCTTCTAGTCATCACTTCAGCAAGAAGAGTGTCTGAATTACAGGCCCTCATGGCAGTGGAGCCCTTCATCATCTTCCATGCAGACAGGGTGTCCCTCAGGACCAATCCTTCCTTTATGCCCAAGGTGGTATCCAGTGTGGCCCTTAATCAGTCCATTCATTTGCCAACCTTCTTTTCTAATCCACAGAACAAAGGAGAACGAATACTGCACTCTTTGGACGTGCACAGACAACTTAGATTTTATATGGACAGGACTAAGCCTCTCAGGAAAACTAAACAGCTGCTAGTTGCCTTTGCTGCAGGGGCAGAGGGGAAGGCCATTTCAAAGCAAACCATTTCTAAGTGGATAGGCCATTGCATTAATTTCTGCTATAAGCACCATGGAAAACCTACCCCACAGGGGATAAGATCACATTCCACCAGGGTTGCATCTACTTCAACAGCCTTTCTCAGAGGTGTTCCTACCAGGGACATCCTAGAAGCTGCTACCTGGATTTCTGTTCATACCTTCACCAAGCATTACCACTTGCCTATTTTTTCTAAATCCAGAGCTGGTTTTGCCACTGCAGTCTTGCAGGGCCTAATAGCTGGTTCTAATGCTCTCTAATTGCCTCCTCCCTTCCTTAGCTTTGGGAATCTACCCAAATGTAATGATTGCAACAGTGAAACATGAAGAACATAGTACAGTTGTGTACACTTACCATAAATGAAGATGTTCGAGTGTATTCACTGATGCAGTCCTGGTTACCCTTCCTCCAGCCCCCTGACTTCTATTGGCTATACCTCTCTATTTGTTTAATGTATTTAAGCTTTCTGGTGTATTTGCTTTTTGTTGGAGGTGTAACCTTGTATGTAATTGCTTCCCATTATGGGGGCACCTGACATCTGAGGCAAGAAAAACTGATGAAATGGCGTCGGCTGCATGCTTTATACCCCTGACTACCTGACATCATGGAAGAAGAGACAACAACCAACACGGGACCCAAGACTTTGATAATCAGGCCAGCTGAGGGCTACCTGCAAGCAGATAACCCAAATGTAATGACTGCAACAGTGAATACACTCAGACATCTACATTTATGGTAAGTGTACACGACTGTATTCTTTAGTGTACTAGTATGTATGGAGCTGAGCTGCTAAAAGCTTTAAAATCTGCCCCCCATGGTTAAATTTGTGAAAGGAAGCTTCGTGCGATTGTACATAAACATTCATATAATTGTTTAGCTGTCATTAGATTATTCTGTTTTTCTAACAGTGTTAAATCAAACAATATCCTTTTGGATGAAAGACCACAAGACAGAACTGTATGCTTTCTTGAAATGATTACTGCTAAAGTAATCCTTCTAGAGTCAAATACAAACTGGTAGAAAAAAAATATCAATCAATCTGCTGCTTTGCTGTTGCTTTTTTCTATATTTCAGCTGTTTTAAACATTGGAAAAAACACATAAACCGATCAGGGAAATGTCTAAGTGTTGTAACACACCCAGTGATATAAGCAAACACAAGGGTTAGAAACTATTCAAAGCTGATCATCTGGTGAACCAGGTGAAACAGTCCAGATAATTGCCTTAAGAGCTTTGATTTATCTTCCAAAGCTATTCAGGCAATTAAATGTAAAGAGCTGGGCCTCATATGAACAAGAATTTTATGTGCAGAATATTAATCCATTGTACTTGCAAATTTCTGGCAACTTCAATTTTTTTTTCAAATCGTGCAGTTTTGAAAACGTATAATTTCAAAAGAATGAATTTCATTACAAAATTCACTATCTTGAAAGATAAGCAGTTCCAGGAAAAATGTCTCAAATCTAAAGTTTGATCTGTAAGATTTATTCTCTAATGTGTTAGTTTACCCAAGGTCAGGGATCAAACTCAATCCTCTAAGTAGGTGATCTAGCATGTAATTGCACATTTGAAAGTGCAAATGGTTTTAAAAAATAATGAGATATTTGATTTAGGTACAGGCTGTAAATCAGGGCAAAGAAATCAAAGAAATAAAAATATAGTCTTATTATAGCAAATGTATTGGATATGTATGCAATTTGATTGTAACAGTGGATAAAAAAACAGGAGACATTAGTTTTGAAGAGTAAATGAGTTCAAGTTACAAAGACCTTCCCAATGGTATGATAACTAGGAGATGGCAGTTTGTAGAAATCAGAAAAAAAAATCTTACTGTCAAAATTCACATTTTAATTCTATGCCCCATTTAAGAATTTTAACTTTTTAAACAATGTCTGTAAGTATTTAGATGAAACTGAAGAAAAGTGTTTTATACATTTTATATATATATATATATATATATATATATATATATATATATATATATATATTACATGGCAATTTTGGTTTCCTAGTGGAACTGCAACTGATTTTGATCACCTCTCATAATTGTAATCACAAAACATTACAATCATTAGAATGCAAATTAAACTTGGAAATGAAAAAAAATGATAAACAAAAAGAAATTTACAGTGAGCAAGTTGTCTTGTAACCCCTAGCATGGTGGTCTGAACAATGTCCAACCCCAATACTCGTATATACCAGTTCTAAGATCACTGCATCTTAGGGAAGGAGAACACCCTAGCATGGAGCAGACTTAATATTGAGAAACAAATACCAATAGTCTCATACCTGTGATCCGCATAAAATGATCATCACTTTTGTATCACATACATACTTGACACCTAGTGATTTCAGTACTGTTTTAAATATAAAATGCATTACCTTACAAAATGGAGAACCACCATCCACATCCATAATTTTAACTATATAATTTTATCAGACTGTGTGTCAGCTGATACCTAGAGACCACAGAATAATAAAACTGCAAGATGTTCCCACATTAGTGTGTAAATTAAGGAACTTTCCAGAATAGGTTGTACTCACTGCTCAAAGAATTTTACTCAACACGTCAGACAAGTTGGTATTCCTTTTTGGTAACAGTCAATTCACATAAACATTTTAGAAATGAAGTGGCTACATGTTATAGAATCAAAATACGGATCAAACAGTTTCCTTTAACTCTGATTGGATCTCTTTGAAAACTTTATATGCATACATACATATAAATATATATATATATATATATATATATATATATATATATATATATATATATATATATATATATATATATATATATATATATATATATATAAATATATATATATATATATATATATATATACACACACACACACACACACACACACACACACACACACACACACACACACACACACACACACACACACTGACACACACTTGTATAGGTTCACTTTACAATCTCGAAATACTGAAATCATGGACTTCAGTATCTCGAGACAAAAGTATCGAAAGTGCAGTTACTCGAAGTTGCACATGATCGAATGTTGAATTGTCGAATCAGCGGTTGTGGTGGTGCGCTATTTTACTTGTGGTTTACTGTGTCTATATGGTGCAGTATGCTCTGGGATATGGGGATGGCTGCTGATGTGTGGTTATAATTGGAGATTCAGGTAAGTGTTTTTTTTGTTTAAGGGTTTTGGGTAGGGATTTGGTGTTGGAAAGTTTTAGGTATAGGTTATGGTAGGTAGGTAAGAGTGTGAGTGTGTAAGTGTTGAAAGTGGTGGTGTTTGTATATATTTAATGTGTGCTTGTGCAACGGGAATGTAGAATGTGTAGCAGTGGGTTTAGTGTCTTTCTTTTTTGTATGACCTCGGAGTTTGTATATATAAGTAGCAGGAGTGTGGGGGGTGCAGTCCCCACAAGGGGGATGCAGGGGGGGCTTGATGCCCTGCTTATATGAAGATTAAGTGGGTTTGATTTGTATTTGTGTGTGTATTGTGTTGGTTTGTTGTAGTGTGAGGAGGAAGATGTATGTGTATTTGTTTGTCTGGTGGGAGGGTGTGTTTTAAATTAGAGCATCACATACTGAAAGTTTGATATTATGAATTTTCATAGGTTCATAGGTTGTACACTTGGCTAATGGCCCTGGAGCCTTTACAAGCCTAGCCCATAGGATTACCCTGGCATCATGCCACTCGACCTTAGTTCCCAGTGCCTCTGTCAAGTAGAGCCACTCCAGTGATCCCCGGATCCTTAATTCATTTCCTTCTAACACACGTTTAGGATTAAGGGGTCCAAAACTTTGGAATTACCCAACAAATCATATAAAACTTAGTTCTTAACTCAATTTAGAAGAACTACACTAAATGGTATGCAATGATGCAAACAGGCAGGTCCAAATATTTCTTTCAAGACAAACAACAGACAAAGGAAATTAATAGCACATCATTTATAGCTGATAGAGATACAAAATTAATTATTTATCCAAAAGTCATGAAATTGCCACCACTTTCCAGTCAACAAAAGTACAGAGACTCTTCAGAACCCCTGCTGGCCAGAGTCAGCTCTACACAACATGTCTTAAATGGACACAAACCATATTAAATAGAAGTAGCTATGCTGTGTGACAGAGTCAGTACTGTGATGTTCGGTTTTCTGAGGTTTTGAGCTTTTTTGGTTTCGATACTTTCGTCTCGAGATACTGAAATTCGCAATTTCAGTATTTTATTTAAAAACAACAAAATTAACAATGACTGAGACACCAGTCTAGATTAGCCACCAGACATATTGACATGGATGCTTGAAATTAAAACCGTAAATGATTAAGGGTCTGAAAACTGAAAGTACAACCATTGTTTAAAAAAACTATTGGAAAGAAATCTCTACCCAGATTGGCATCAGCATCAACACCCTGCCCCCCCTTCCCATTTTGGTAAATCTTTATCATGAGAAATACTTCAGACTGGTGTTCCTAACAACATTATGCTGCTCAAGCTTTAAGCCAGAACTGAAAATTCAACCAAAAATATTATTCAAATTCCCAAATAATTTCTGTAATATTTATCTTAAATATAACGTCTTAAATAAATTACTTAAATTTGTATGTCAAATGTTTTATGGTCAACTATGGGATTAAAAAATGAAAATACACAAACTTAATACAAAACAACAAACTGAATAAGTCAGTAATCTCCACTCTTTAATAAAACCACGTAACAGTTGAGCACTTTTCTTTTAGTCCGTTGACTAAACTTCATCTTTGATAAACAAAAAGTGCTCAACTGTTACTTGATTTAATCAACTACGGGATTAGTTGATTGCTCTTCAATTTCCAATTAGAGACATTCAAAATATACTTCATCAGTAAAGCATGTGTCCCATTGGGCCTGACAGAAGAATTTTATAAGACCTTTCCTACCCATTCATTATCACAAAAGCTATTTTCAAACAAAAACGATCTCAGTCCTTAAGGTGGCAAAATAAATTTGATTTCAAAATCTGTTAAGACTGCATTGCTCATTCTAGGGATCCAACCCTCTTCTGCAGCACCAACAGAATGGTTTGGAGGGACAGGTATATCTACTATGGAACAGACCCCTCATCCACATAAAACAAAGTTCATCCCTGTCCGCTCAACTTAGATCTATGAATAGGAAACAGAAAAATTACACCAGGACTGCCCCCTGTACTACTAATGGACAGTGGCTGCCGTTAAATACTTTATCCCATGCTGGGTCCCCTCAAATTATCTATGGTATGATCCCAGTTATTCTCACAAGGGGTAATATGTAATTATCATCTGTGGGTTGAGTAAACACAGTCTAACACTAAATGGGATAGGTTAATTCAAATACCAAAGAGAAATTAGCTAAGCTTAAAATGGCCCCCAAGGGCAGCTAGCCTAATACTTACCTCTGAACCTATTCAGTAAATGGATCAAGACTAGTCTTATTCTTTAATATTGATGGTAGCAACCTTAGCAAATGAAATCCCAGCCATTCAACTAGACATGTTATTAAACTGTTAATGGCAAAAAAAGCTTATCTTGTTCAGTCTTTCTGTCAAGTTTGGAGGGGAATTCTTTCCTGGGTGCTCACAGTGACAAAACTATTTACAGTATCTGTTATAAGATGTAAAGAGGTTTACAGAACATAAAAAAATATTAAAAAAACAAGACTAAAAGGAAGGTTCATGTAAATCAAAGATTAGTAAATTTAGAGTTTTAATTAATAGCTTTGCCAAATAGGGAAGACTGAAAATAGAAGAATTAGGTACCTCAGTCTAACTTTCATGGTGATTGAAAATAAATGTTTGCTGAAATGGCAAATTTAAGTATGGTCAACTGTTATCTTATATTTGATATGGAAGGAGCTTTGTGTAAGGTAGCTAAATTATTCAGATTTCACATTTGTACTGAGTCTGAGTTTCTAAATATGAAAGGGATCTTAATAAGTATTTCAGGTCTAGTTTTATAAATGCCCACTCATCTAAGTCCAAATTGAGAGCTATAGAGTCAGGTGCTATCATGATCCTGAGATACAAAGAAGTGGACAGTTTGACAAGTGACAACCTGTGGCATAGTAGAGGGCACATTTCAATGGTAATAGGGCATTAGCCTTTTGAGGCAATATGCAGTGGTGTTCAGCAAGGTTAGCTATGATAAGACATTAAGTCATTCTATTTAGGAATATTTGGTAATATAGGCATGGTGTAGCTAACTCCCTGTTGCTGGGTAGTAAATTTTGTAATTATATTAACAGTATATGTTTGGAGTTGGAGTGTCTGACTTATTGAAGGTAGGTGGATAATCGTAAAACATACCTTCCATTGACATGAAACGTTTGCAACAGTTTCACTGTCAGTTTCATTAAAATGAGATATGGCCTAAGGCAGCCTCTAAGGTATCAGAGGCTATGAGTTCAGAATATAAGATGCCTGAAGTAGCATTATTCTAGCTCATTTTTACCCAATGAAATCCTTCTTATAATTAAAGAAGCCATAGTCTAGCACTTAAAACTCTTAGCATCTTTTGACATTCCAGTTAAATACATTGCCTCACCTCCTCCTTCTTGAAGTCTAAACCTCAAAATGCACTCTCTCGAGGCACTCATAGAAATGGAGAACATCGATATCTGTGCAGTAACTGAGACCTGGTTCAAGGCTCTAGAGAGCATCCCTGCAATTCCAGGCTACAACGTTTACCACACTTTTTGGCCAACAAACCATGACCGAAACACTTAAGGTGGAGGAGTGTCCATATTCACCAAGGATATTCACACCTCCAGGCTAATTGCCCAACACAATGCATCTGAAATTCTCCAGGTTCAACTAACACTAGGAAAGACTGCAATCCAAATTGTAGCTTGCTATAGATCCCCCACCATGCCCCAAGATTCTCACTACACCTTTCTAAACATACTGGAAAATATTAAGATACAACCAAACACCTTAATACTGGGTGATTTCAACTACCCTGCCATTAACTGGGAAAACTACTCGGGTACCAAAACCTTTTCCCAACAGTTCTTGGAATTCATAAATTCCAATGCCCTGGATCAACTAACCCATTGTCCCACCTGGGGCTCCAATATCCTAGACCTGGTCATTTCCAGCATGGGAGATAGATGCTCCACACCAGTGGTCACCCCCCTCATTGGTCAGGTCTGACCATAAGCAAATCACCCTTGACATCCACCCCCACCCCCAGTAAGGAAACCTCCATAAAAAACTTCTCCAGAGCCAACTTCATGCTACTCAAGTCAGAAATTACAAACTTCATGACACCCATGCAGACAGGAGCTGGAAGTTCAACTACTGAATCCTACACTAAGGCAATGTACGAGCACATCCACTCGTGCATGAATCATGCCATCCCAAAAAGAACCAAGATGCTCTCCTCCAAAAAAGGAAAGCAATCTGGTGGTCCCCTGCCATAAACAAACTATGCAACAAAAGAAAGAAACTGTTGCACAAAAGAGGAAAATCCCTGGATGCAAAAAACTCCCTTACCAGCCTCAGTAAGAAGCTGAGATCCCTCATAAAATCCTCCAAAGCTAGTTGCAAGAATAAAATTGCCAAAGATTCCAAAGACAACCACAAGGCATTCTATAGTTATGTTAAGAATCTAAATGGCAATGCTCAGATCTGCTCTGAGCTACTACAGAATGGCATTAAATATACTGATCCCAAGGATATTGACAATATTCTGTCAGATCAATTTAGTGCCAACTTCACAACCCCTCTCACCCCCTAAAGGCCCCATCTCAATACCAAAAGATTACCAAATTCCGGTAATCACGGCCACACAGGTAGAAACTGCACTCTC